>NC_082655.1:77561013-77864043 GCF_028023285.1 Balaenoptera ricei
CGTGGCAGGGAGGCAAGCCCGGAGTGTTTTCTCACATCGTGAAAGCCCAGAATCAAGGTAAGTTCTTCACCTGCCTAGAGGATGGTTTATTCTGGCGGGTGAAGGTAAAGGGAAAAATCTATGCAGACAGACAGATATAAATGTATAAACGTTTAGACTGGGGTGCCGAAAGAATAAAGAGCCAAGTAAAATTCCTCCCATCCCCGCCCAACTCCCGCTCCACATGTAAGAGCGCCGAGAGGCGATTTAAAGCTGCAGGCTCTGCCTACACAAGCGCCGACGGAAAAAAAGCACAGGTTTCTCTTAAAATGGATTGCAACGTCCTCCGTTCCTCAATAATCAGAGTGATGGGACGTCTAGACCGTCCCTATGGCTCTATTTCAGCCATACGCTGTCGTTCAAAGAGAGATTTAATTTAAATTTCCACACGGCACTCAGCATCCTTCCGTGCCTGGGAAGTAGCCCCGCCATATCCCGGAGTGATCTGAAAACCCAAATACCGCCGTCCGACCGGAATAACTAAGCCGCCGCCGTCCAGCACTGCCCGGAGCTACCAGCCAGCCGCCCCGCCTCCGGTCGCCCCGCCCAGGGGGAGGGGCCTGGTTCACCCCGCCCCTCACCCGCGCCCCCGCCCCCTTGCGTAACCCGGATACACACCCACGCTCCCCTTTCACCTCACGGCCGTTGGCTAACGTGTAAGCCAGGCGCGCCGGCCGGCTGAGTAACTGGGAGCGCGCCGCCCGGGGGAGTCGGGCGCGCGGAAAGGCAGCGAGGGGCTTCTCGGCGCGGCTCGGCCTTTCCCGGGAGCGAGCGATGGGGCGCGCGGGCGCCGGGGAGCGGGCGCCGGTGTAGTCCGCGCGCTGCCCGACCCGGGAGCGCGGGCAGGCCTGTGAGGGCTGCCGCCCCGAGCGCCCGGCCTCCCGCCATGGCCCCCATGGGCATCCGCCTGTCCCCGCTGGGGGTGGCCGTGTTCTGCTTGCTGGGGCTCGGCGTGCTCTACCACCTGTACTCGGGCTTCCTGGCCGGCCGCTTCAGCCTCTTCGGCCTGGGCGGCGAGCCGAGCGGCGGGGCGGCGGGGCCCGCGGCCTCGGCCGACGGGGGCACGGTGGACCTGCGCGAGATGCTGGCCGTGTCGGTGCTGGCGGCCGTGCGCGGCGGCGACGAAGTGCGGCGCGTCCGCGAGAGCAACGTCCTCCACGAGAAGTCCAAGGGGAAGACGCGCGAGGGGGCCGACGACAAGATGACCAGCGGGGACGTGCTGTCCAACCGCAAGATGTTCTACCTGCTCAAGACCGCCTTCCCCAACGTGCAGGTGGGCGTCGCGAGCCGGCGCTGGGCGGGGGGGCGGAGCGGGGTCCTGGGCGCGGGTCCCGGCGCGTCGACTCCTGCGGCAGCCCCAGGCGTTCCGGCTCTGGCTCCGATTTTGCAGATCCGGACATGGGGACGCACAGGTTTAGGTGCTCAAGGTCATAACAGAGAGTTCGTGGAAGAGCTGGGTGAGGTCGCGGGGCGTCCGACTCGGGCCGCGTGACCTTCTGGCCCCTCCCCAGGTGTGCGCGCCCGCTTGGCACCTGGGATCTGGAGCTTCGGCTTCTGGGTGGGCCCTGCTCTCCAAAGGCAGAGAAAGTTAACTTCGCTCCCTGCCGCAGGCTCTTCTGTCAAGTGAAAGGGTTGGACTAGCACCCTCAAGGCCCTCTAGCCTCCTTTCATTTAATTGCTGGAAGGGTCGTGACTGTGAAGTACACGTTTTCTGACGGACCTGCCAGGAACCGGCTCAAGGCCACGGTAGACGTCTTGCTGCAGAGCTCTGGGTGTGCAGGACATTTGTGGCTGGTGTGACCACGGTTTACTTTAGCTGTGGTCTCATCAGGACCCTCTTAATGGCATATGTTTGGGGGGCCCTTCAAGGAAGTGTTTCGAAGTATATTTCCCAGCAACTTCAGCCTTCTATCCCTTATTTACTCCAAAGAGTAAAGGATTGGAGAACGTTTCTGGGGCAGGAATTGACGTTTTCTTAGGGAAATCCAGACATTTTGGATTTGTTGTTAATACTTTAAACTTCATCATTTCAGCGCAGCTGCTGTTGAATGAATAAAGCTTTTTAAAATGTCTCACAATCCAGAGGAAGAGCTACCATAGTGTGGCGGTACTTTCTATGTTTTAACTCACCTAACAGTAGATTTTGGCGACGGGGAAGAAAAATTGTTTCCAGTGGAATTTTATTGATTAGATAAATAGTGAAATGTAAACCCCAGCTTCTTTGGAAGGTATCTGACCTTTTACTGTTCTTGTAAGACTTAAGAGTATTGTCATTGTAGAATTACATATCTTGTTTAACCCTCTCTCCAGTCTGTCGTATTACTGCTTTTTCTTTTTTTGGTCTTTTTTTCTTACTTTTTTTTTGTCTTTCCTTTTTAAAAATTTTTATGCAGTGGGAAGGAACTTTGGCTCTCATATCACGAGCTGCTGGATACCTGGTGTAATTGACATGATAGTTCTCAAACGAAACATAGAACATTTCAGGTTTTTCTTTTGCCCTACTGTGCTCTATCATCACAAATAATACTTATCTTGTGTTTGCATCTGGATGTAAGATGTGCTTGTAAAATTTGTTTTACACTTCTCCGAAGCACATGGTGTTCCCCAAGAGTTTGTGGAAAAAAACGGGAATTTCAGAGAAGTTGATATATGCTAGTTATAACAGTAGTAATAGTAACCATTTATTGAGTGTATTTTAGGTGTCCAGATCCTGGCTACATAGGACTTGACTTGATCCTCACAGCAACTTTAAGAAGTAAATTTTATTTTCTCACTTTCCATGTGGGAGACCTGAGACTCATGACACTCCACTCCACAGTTTATATGAACTACCTTTAGGAGGCTACTTAAAACTTGTAGTATGATTTTCTGGGGAAAATGTAAAATTGTAGAAACTTAAAGGCAATAATAGTGAAATATAGCAGCAGAGTTGACTTTTTCAAAAAGGCCAGTACAAAAATATTCTCAAATATTGAAAATGTATATCCATATGTACATGTGTGTTCAAATGTGAACTCCACCCCGCCGCGCATCTATCAGAACTTTTGCCTTGGGTAACTGCCACAGGATTCTGCATTTGTTTCCTCCCTTCTTAACAAACGCTGGGGGAATAGCTGCCAAGGGTGATGATCTGCATTTTGTTAAAACACAAAAACTAAGCTTTTAACAGATGTTGAAGTCTGCCTTTATGTAAAATAACTTTTTGTGTTCTCGTGACTGAATGTTTGCATGTACGTCTTTTGCGTGCCTTTTGTGTTCGTGCTGGATGGTGATTAGTGGAATAGAGGAGGTTATGTTCGTTTACACAATGTCACAGTAGGATGGTGTCATGGTGAGCCGTCTCCTTTTGTCAGTAGTTGTTAGACTAGAGGCCAGATGTTACTGCCATCTAGGTAGTGACTCAGCCCTACATTCTTTCCTGTCTCCTTCCCTTCCTCCAACACCCAGAAGTACAGTCTTAAATGTCTAGTTGTTTTTGAAGCTGCACCTGAAATTTTTTGGTGAGGGTCTTAAGTCGAATCCCACTCAGTTTATGTCCCCATGGAAAATTAGCATTGAGAAACCACAGATCCTCTTTTCTTTTATCCTGGTGCCCTATGCAAATGGAGAGAGGTCCCTTTCTCCCATGACTTCCCTGTCTGGAGTCAGAGGCTTGAGCTCGCCTATCTTAATTGTTCACTCCTTAGTAAGAGTAAATTGCAGGTGTCACTCACTCTCAACTGGACAGTTTTGCCCCCAGGGGACATTTGGCAATGTCTGGAGATTTTTGGTTGTCACAACTAGGGGCAGAATGCTATTGGCATCTAGTAGGTAGAGGATAAACATCCCATAATGCACAGGACAGTTCCCCTTAATAAAGAATTATCTGGCCTAATTTTTCAATTGGTGCCGAGGTTGAGAAGCCCTACTCTAAAGCAGTGCATGTTGGACTCCGCTGGCGGTCCAGTGGTTCAGACTCCCCTCTTCCGGTGCTTCTACTGCAGGGAGCCCAGGTTCGACCCCAGGTGGGGAACTAAGATCCCACATGCTGCCCTGCGCGGCAAAAAAAAAAAAAAAAAAAAAAGGTGCACGCTGTCCTAAGAAAACTCAGGTTTGGCCTAGGGTCTCTGGATCCCCTTTTGTCTTCAGGCTTTCTCACGTTTGGGATCTGGGGAGAATTCTCAGGGCAGCCTTTCTCCTCTTCCTAAACACATTGGCCGTGCTTGATTTCATAGTGTGAAAATAATAGTAACTGCAGCCATTTGTATGACACTGTCTCTCATTGTATGCTTGTGGATAATGATGAAAATGAAGGCTGAAGATAGTTTTTTGGAGTGGATTTGCACTACGGAGCACATTTAGATTTATAGTTTTGATTTAATGTACAGGGAACTCTCTTTTTAAGGGGCTCCTGTCCTCAATTTGTTAAAAGTTTTTGACAATAATTTATTTGAAGATAAAGCATGATACTCCAAGCTGGTAGGAGTCTTGGGTCTGTGCCTTCCTTGACCTCTGGGATGAGAGACTTTTCTCTCTCAACAGGAGTACTCACTGGAAAAGTTTGAGAAGTGCTAATATAGTGCAAAGAACACTTGCCTTAACGTCTTGTCCTGTCACCAGGCTAGGTGATCCTGGCCAGTCATTTAACTTCTTTGGGCTACAGTTTCCTCTTCTATAAAATTGAGATAACTAGTAATTTGATAATCAGTACAGACATAAGCATCACAGACAGAGAAAAACCAAGTTCAAAGGAGCAGGCGGTATAGAGGTGGTAGTGTCGTAAATTCAAGTAGCCTGACGAGCTTGAATCAGTTGCACATCGGAGACTTACTGTGGAAGAAATTAGGAAGGTAGGCAGAGGCTAGATCCTATGCTAATCTCAAAGAAGTTTGAACCTGATCTTTAGTTTAATCCTAGAGTACTAAAAGAAGGCCAGATTTACCTGACTTTTCTTGAAGCCCACATGATGCCATACTTTGTTTGGGCTTTGGGCATTGAGAGGTGAGTGAGACCAGTTAGGAGACTGTTGAAATAGACTTCGTGAGAGATGAGGACCCAAACGCAGCCAATGGGAAAGCTATACTCAGCTTGTTTTACTAGCCAACATTTATTTAGTCCTCAGTAAATGGCAAGCCCTGAATTAAGCTTTTTCTTACCATTATTAATTTACTCTTGACAACAACATAGGAGGTTAAGTGCTATTACCTCCATTTTGCAGGTAAATAAATTGAGGCTTGGAGAGGCTAAATAATTTGCCAAAGGTTACACTGGTGGAAAATCATCTTAGGCTCACAGAGCTTCAGTTAATGGTCTGGGTATTATCTCAGGTCTGTATAATTCTGTATATAAGGCAGCATAGGAGTAGTAAATAAAGTGTACTCTTAACTACAGTTTTTTAAAGGTTGGAAGAGCTCATGGTGTAAATGCTTAGAGAATGGTTTGGAGGGGGTAGACCAGTTAGGAGGCTTTCTCAAGTGAGAGATGATGCATTTTGAATTGGGGGTCATGGTTGTAGAGAGGATATATGTGGAAGGATACGAGAGAATTTCTAGGGATGTGTGTCAGAAATGACTTCTGTTTCTGGCTTTCACAGTTGGTGTTTTGCTGGTGGTGAAGGGCAGTGGAGAATGACAAGTACAAGAGGGCACGTTGTGAATGGCATCTTAGACTTGTTAAGTTAGAGTTGCCTTTGAAAGGTCCAAGGGGACTTGTTAAAGTGGTAGTTGAATATATGGGTCTTAAGCTCTGAAGAGACATTTGAATTAGAAATATAAATTTGTGAGTCATCAGTGTTGTAATATTAATTGAAATCAGTTTTGGACAGGGGTGCTTCAGGAGAGAATATAGTGTGAAAGGGAAGATCAGGGCCTAGGACCAAGGATAACAAAAACTGAAAATAATCATTTAGTAAGAATACTAGCAGCCCGCTTTTATTAAGTGCTTACTCTGTGTTAAGCACTATACCGTTTGTTTGTTTTGCCTATTGTATTTCATTGATTCACCCAAAGAACCCTATAGGAAGGTATAGTTATCACCCACTTTTAGCAATAAGGTAACTGCAGCTCAGAAAGATTAAGTAACTAGCCTAGGTAAGTCACATACCCAGTAAAATGAGGAGCTGGAATTTAACTCAGGCAGTCTGATGTAGAACACATACTCTTTATAAGGGTTCTGTTTGCAGGTCATTGGTAAATTTTGTGAGCATTCTCTTGGTGTCTTGATGAGAAGGAAGCAAAATTTAAAAAGATGGGAAGTAAGGAAATAGAGACATTAAGTAAAGATAAGTCTTTCAAGAAATTGGGCTCTAAAGAACTTGGCTAGGGTATTATGTGGGACTAAGAGAAGGTTCTGTGGATTTTTTGATTCATATGTTTGTTTTTAAAGTGTGAGACACCAGAGCACGTTTATTTATAGGGGTATATTTGAGAGGTTATAGTTGGCAGTAAAAGGCTTCTATAGGTAAAAGGAGAAGAAGACAGCTAGAGAGCTATATATATCCAGAAAATAGTTATTGAATGCCTTCTGAAAGCACAGTGTGAGGCATTATATCTAAAAACTTACTAGGATATAATGATTTAGGGAGAAATGCAGTAAATGCTACCTTCTTAAGGCATTAACCAAAAGTTTCTTTGACCCCAGAGTAACTGAACTGTCATATGAATGACCCTAATTGTATTTTAGGGTCTTGATTTCTTGTTCTTCAATTCCTTGGTGAGGACTGAGACAGATAGGCAGTAGTGATGAGAGTAGATTGAGCGGAAGGTCTTCCGGGGAAGAAATGAAGCTGCCTTGATGAAGAATAATGTTGTCAGTCAAGGAGTATTTATGTAGCACCTACTGAGCCAGGCCCTGGTTTGGGCACTGGGGATAGAGCTATAGTAATGAAGGAAACCATGTCCTTGAACTCACAGAACTTATGTTCTAGTGAGTCAAGATGGATAGTAAACATGTAAACACATACGTCAGATACTAATGAGGGCTTTGAAGAAGAATGAGATCGTGTGGGGAGAGGGGTGGGGGTGGGGTGGGGCCCTGCTCTGGCCATGGTGCTCAGGGAAGGCCACTCTGGGGCCCTGTCATAGGGGCTGAGAACTGAGTGACGAGAAGCAGGCAGACCGTCATGCAGAGGTTTGGGGAGAGTGTAGATGAACAGAAGAGTACAAGTACAAAGGCCCTGAGGCCAGAGGATCAGAAGAGGACAAGTGAGTCTGGAGTGTAGTAAATAAGGGCGCAAATAGAGAAAGGTTACTGGAGCCAGATCATCCCGGGCTTAACCTTGTAGGTGATAGTAAGGAGTCTGGATTTTATCTCGATGTAATGAGAAACCATTGGAAGGTTTTAAGCAGGGAGTGACATGAGGTGATTTAGGAAGATGGCAGGTTGCTGGGTTGAGAAGTGAAGCTTCAGAAAGGCAGTAATTGATCTGTTTTGTTCACTATTATATTCCATTGCCCAAAGCAGTTTAGAATATGTAGTCATTAAATTGTTGTTGAATGAATGAATGAATCAGTGAATGCACGATTGGAGGCAAGAGCAATCAAAGGCTATTTCTGGAATCCAAGTGAGAGATAGAGGATGGTTCAAACTAGGATATATTTCTTGGTATACATAGTGACAGATATTTAGAATCAAGAGCTAGAATTTCCAGGGCTTACTGGCTGGTGGAATGTGGAAAATAATTGAGGAAGACTTACTGGTTTTGACTTTAACAACTGTTGGTAAGGCTGTTTACAATGGTGGGAGTGTTTATTAAATTTGTAGGTGTGAAGTGGTAGTAGCAGGTAACAAATAGCTGTTGTGCAAAAACAGATCAGGTAATTGTGCTGATGTTCTTATTCTCTTACTCTGTTTGTTTCTCCCTTCCCTGACTCTCAGTGAAAATCTTTTCAAATAAAGTTCTGTAACTTGTTAGCACATACTCAGTTGAAAGAATATGAAGAAACTGATGAACTCCAAGCAAAAATCTTAATCGTTAAGGCACAGTGATAGGGCTTCCCTGGTGGTCCAGTGGTTAAGAATCCACCTTCCAAGGCACGGGACGCGGGTTCGATCCCTGGTCAGGGACTAAGATCCCACATGCCACAGGGACACTAAGCCCACGCGCTGCAACTACTGAGCCTGCGTGCCACAACTAGAGAAGCCCGTGTGCTGCAGCTACAGAGCCTGCATGCTCTGGAGCCTGCGTGCCACAACTAGAGAGAAACCCATGCATCGCAACAAAGAGCCCATATGCCGCAATGAAAGATCCTGTGTGCCACAACTAAGACCCGACACAGCCAAAAATAAATAAATTAATTAAAAAAAAAAGAAAAAGGCACAGTGGTTGCCACTCAGACTTGGCACTACCATTTTTGTAAAACTAGAGTGATCAAGACCCAGGAACTGCTTCTGTTTTCCTGGTGTCACATCCATTATTTGTTTGAAGTTTATTCTGGTTTTTGCATGTTCTTGCTGCTGCATTCATTCATTGAGGTGGCCTAACATTGTCATTAAGGACGTGGGCTCTATAACCAAAATACTTTAGAGTGATATTTGCAAGATGGTAGTATAGGAATTCTCTATTGTCATTCCCTTATAGAACATTGATTTTGTCAGTCACCCACAGACAAGAGTTTCTTTGTGGGAGTCTGGGAGTCCAGCGGAGAAGTTTCAGCATATTACTGAGACAAAAAAATCCAAAAATAGATGCATTGAAGAGAGTAAAAGGAACATTTTCACTTTTCTTACGTTGCCCCTCTGTCAAGGTAGCACAGCTCAGTGCCAGGAGAGAGAGACCCCTTCAGCCTGTGATTTCACCCACAGGAATGTGTAAGTGAGTGCCTGGCTTTTCTAGCCATGCAAGACACTGGCCAAAAGGCCTACTTTTTTTTCACCTCACCTAGATTACTGAGGTGATCTGCAAGTCTGAGGGGTTGGGAGAAACTGTGGGAGCACCTAAGTCAGGACTCAGAACTCATCAAACGGATGCCACTAACCCCTTTGCAAATGCTGTCAGGAAGCCTGCCCATAAGCCACTGGGGACTCCTTACCTGCAAACCCCCCCAAGTGGCCTGTGAGCACCCCCAACAGTACACGCCTCACCCACACCACCCACCCGCTTTGGCCTGATTTTGGCACATGCTCCCACAGACCATGAGATTAAGCCTTTGCAGATGGCTAGTGAACAAATGCAGAAAGTCACCATGACTCTGGGGTGGGGAAAAGGCTCACAGACTTGAGCATTTCAGGGCACCACCCTAGAGAAAACAAGTGAGAGGCTCTCGGCACTTGGCCTGACTTTAGGGGATTGAGATAAAGCAAACTATAACAAGGGACGAAGAAGGTCAATCTGTAATGATAAAAGGGTCATTTCATTAGGAGGATATAACAGTTGTAAATACCTGTGCACACAACATCGGAGCATCTGAATATATTAAGCAAATACAGATCTGAAGCTAGAAAGAGAGCAATGCAACAATAGTAGAGACTTCAGTACCCCACTTTCAGTTATAGATCATCCAGACAGATCATCAAGAAAGAAATAATAGACTTGCACCATAGATTGAATGGACATATATATATACATATATATATATATATATATGTATATATATATACAGAACATTTCATCAACAGCAGAATAATACACATTCTTCTCAAACTCACATAGGATATTCTCCAGGATAGATCACATATTAGGCCAGAAAACAAGTCTTAACAAATTGAAGAATATTGAAATCATATCAAGCATCTTTTCTGACCACAATGATGTAAAACTAGAAGTCAGTAACAGAAGGAAAGCTGGAAAATTTACGAATATGTGAAAACTAAACAACACTCAGAAAAAGTCAAAAGGGGAATGAAAAAAATATCTTGAAGTAAACAAAAATGGAAGCACAACATACCAAAGCTTATGGGATGTAGCAAAAGCAGTTCCAAGGGGGAAATTTATACAAAACAAAAAAAAAAGCCTACATTAAGAAAAAAGAAAAATTTCAAACAACCTAACTCACACCTCAAGGAACTAGGAAAAGAAGAACAAACTAAGCCCAAAATTAGCAGCAGGAAGGAAATAATAAAGATTGGAGCAGAAATAAGAGACTAGAAAAGCAATGGAAAATATGAACTAAGATCTGGTTTTTTGAAAAGGTAAAATTGACAAACCTTTAGCGAGACTGAGATAAGAGAATACTCAAATATATAAAATCAGTAATGAAAACATAGACATTACACCTGATACTGCAAAATACAAAGGATCATAACAGACTACTATGAACAGTTACATGCCAACAAATTGGATAACCTAGAAGAAATGGATAAATACCTTAAAACAAAAACCTACCAAGACTGAACTAGGAAAAAATAGACTATCTGAACAGATCTGTAATTAGTAAGATTAAATCATTAGTCAAAAGTCTCCCAACAAAGAAAATCCAAGGACCAGATGACTTCTTCAGTGAATTCAACCAAACATTTAATGAAGAATTAATTCCAGTCCTTCCCAAATTCTTCAAAAAAATTGAAGAGGTAGCAACACTCCCAAACTCTCTTTATGAAACCAGCATTACCTTGATACCAAAGTCATACAAAGACACTACAAGAAAAGAGCATTACAGGCCAACATCCCTGATGAATATACATGTAAAAATTCTCAACAAAATACTAGCAAACTGAATTCAACAGCACGTTTAAAGGATTAAACACCATGATCACGTAGAATTTACCCCTGGGATGTAAGGACAGGTTAACATATGCAAATTAGTCAAGGTGATACACCACTTGAACAGAATGAAAGATAAAAATCTATGATTCAACATACTTTCATGATAAAAACTCTCAACAAATTAAATATAGGAGGACTATACCTCAACATAATAAAGGCCATATATAACAAGACCACAGCTAATGTACTCAGTGGTGAAAAGCTTTTAGTTTTTCCTCTAAGATCAGAAACAAGACAAAGATGCTCGCTTTTATAACATCCATTCAACATAGTACTGGAAGTCCTAGCCAGAGCAATTAGGTAAGTAAAACAAATAAAATGCATCCAAATCAGAAAGGAAGAAGTAAAATTGTCTCTGCAGATGAGCCAATCTAACATATAGAAAAACCCTTAAGACTCCACCAAAATACTTTTGAAGTAATAAATTCAGTAAAGTTGCAGGATACAAAATCAATATACAAAAATCAGTTATATTTCTGTACACTAACAGCAATGAACTATCTGAAAGAGAAATTAAGAAAACAATCCCATTTACAATAACATCAAAAACAATAAAATACGAATAAATGTAACCAAGGCAGTGAAAGACCTGTATACTGAAAACTGAAAGACATTGATGAAAGAATTTGAAGAAGATGCAAATAAATGGAAAGATACTGCTTGTTCTTGGATTGGGAAAATTAATATTGTTTAAATATCTGTGCTCCCCAAAGCAATCTTCAGATTCAGTGCAATCCTTATCAAAATTCCAATGGCATTTTTCAGAGAAATAGAACAAACAATCCTAAAATTCATATGGAACCACAAAAGACCTGAGTAGCCAAGCAAGAACAAAGCTGGAGGCATCACACTTTCTGATTTCAAATTATATTACAAAGCTATAGTAATCAAAACAATATGATAGTGGCATAAAACATACACATAGACCAATGGAATTTAATATAGAGTTCAGAAATAATCCAATGCATATACGTCCAGCTAATCTTTGACAAGGTGCCAAGAACACACCATGGGGAAAAGATAGTCTCTTCAATAAATGGTGCTGGGAATACTGGTTATCCATATGCAAAAGAATGAAACTGAACCTTTATCTTACACCACGCAACAAAAATTAACTCAAAATACACTAAGGATTTAAGTGTGATACCTAAAACCTAAAATTCCTTAGCATGGTCTTAGCAATGATTTTTTTTGGCGAAGGCACCAAAAAGCATGGAAAACAAAAGCAAAGATAAGTGGGACAGCATCAAACTAAAAAGCTTTTTGCACAGCAAAGGAGACAGTCAACTAAATGAAAAGGCAACCTATAGAATGGCAGAAAATATTTGCAAACCATATATATGATAAGGGGTTAATGTCTAAAACATGTAAGGAAGTCACTCAGCTCAGCAGCAAAAGAATAAGTCAATTAAAAAATGGGCAAAGGGCTTCCCTGGTGGCGCAGTGGTTGAGAGTCTGCCTGCCAATGCAGGGGACACGGGTTCGAGCCCTGGTCTGGGAAGATCCCACATGCCGCGGAGCAACTGGGCCCGTGAGCCACAACTACTGAGCCTGAGCGTCTGGAGCCTCTGCTCCGCAACAAGAGAGGCCACGATAGTGACAGGCCCGCGCACCGCGATGAAGAGTGGCCCCCACTCGCCGCAACTGGAGAAAGCCCTCACACAGAAACGAAGACCCAACACAGCCAAAAATAAACATAATAAATAATAAATAAAAATCAAAAAAAAAAAAAATGGGCAAAGGACCCAAATAGACATTTTTCCAAAGAAGACATCTAATTAGCCATCTGATGTATGAAAAGATGCTCAACATCACTAATCATTAGGAAAATACAAATCAAAACCACAATGAGATATGAATTCACACCTGTTAGGATTGCTTTTATCAAATAGACAAGAGATAAGTGTTGGCAAGGATGTGGAGAAAAGGGAACTCTTACCTTTTATACTGTTGGTGGGAATGTAAATTGGTACAGTCATTATGGAAAACAGTGTGGATGTTCTTCAAAAAAAATTTAAAATAGAACTGCTATATGATCCAGCAGTCTCACTTCTGGATATATATCTGAATGAAATGAAATCAGTATCTGGAGGAAATATCTGTACTCGCAAGTTCATTGTAACAATATTCGTCGTAGTTAAGATATGGAAACAACGGATAGATACGTGTCCATCTATGCATGAATGAATAAAGAAAATGTGATGCACGCACACACATACATATAAAGTGGAATGCTATTCAACCTTTAAAAAGAAGGACATCTTGCCATTTGGGACAACATAGATGAACCTGGAGGGCACTCTGCTAAGTGAAATAAACCAGACAGAGAAAGTAAAATATTGTATGCTATCACATTTACATGTGGAATCTTAAAAGAAAAAAGAAAAAAAAAGTGAAAATCATAGAAACAGTGAGCAGAATGGTGGTTGCCAGAGTCTAGGGGATGGGGTAAAAAAGGAAGATGTTGGTCAAGTGTATAAACTTTCAATTAGGGACTTCCCTGGTGGTGCAGTGGTTAAGAATCTGCCTGCCAATGCAGGGCACACGGGTTCAAGCCCTGGTCCGGGAAGATCCCACATGCTGCGGAGCAGCTAAGCCTGTGCACCACAATTACTGAGCCTGAGCTCTAGAGCCCGCGAGCCACAACTACTGAAGCCCGCGTGCCACATCTACTGAAGCCCGCACGCCTAGAGCCCATGCTCCGCAACAAGAGAAGCCACCGCAGTGAGAAGCCCGCGCACCGCAACGAAGACCCAGCACAGCCAAACTTAAATAAATAAATAAATTTATTAAAAAAAAAAAAAAGAAAAAACTTTCAATTATAACTAAGATGAATAAGTTCTGAGGATCTAATGTGCAGCAAGGTAACTGTGGTTTATACTACTGAATTATATACATGAAATTTGCTTCCAGAGTAGATCTTAAGTGTTTTCACCACAAAAGAAAAAAGTAAATACGTGATGTGGTAGATACGTCAATTTACTTAATTGTGGTTCTTACTCCACAATGTGTGTGTATATCATCTCATCATGTTGTACACTTTAAATACATTCAGCTTTGTCAATTATACCTCAGTGAAGCTGGGGGAAAAAGCCAAAATATGTCAAGGAAAGTCACCCCACCATGATATTTTATATATATATATATTTTTATATATATATATATTTATATATATATATATATATATATCTCACATATATATCATGATATATCATATATATATATATTTTTTCCCTTTCCCCAAAATGGCTTGTTCTGTTTCCAAGAAGGGGTTAAAAAAAGTGTAGGGATTTTGATTGAAGTTGCTTTAAATCTACAGTTTACAGATGGGAGAATTGACATCTTTATCATTGTTTTTAAGGCATAATTTTAAGTTCATTGTCACTTTTCTCTTTCTGACTCTTATAGTTACTTGTGTTCAGTGTTCCATAATATTGTCAGTCCATTTTCACACTTTTAGATCTATTATTTTTCCTAAATATTATTAATTTTTAAATAGCTTGTTCCCTTGATGTTTAGTTTCTTTTTATATTTCTCTATATTTAGATTCTCTGTCCTGCTTACACAACAAGCTAATTTCGAATATTAGATTGGAAAGCACTGGAAGACAATGTCACTGGAATTTCTTACATATTTTCATTTTGCAGTGGCATTCCTTTAAATAAGAATATTTATCTACTTTCAATTTATGGGATTTTGTCTGAATTGTTTTTCTCTATAGTGTTTTTTCCAGGTAGTGATTTTTTTCTAACTTTAAAACTTTTTTAACTGTCCACTATTTTTACTGCAGATAAATACTGAGGAACATGTGGACGCAACTGATCAGGAGGTTATCTTATGGGATCGTAAGATTCCTGAGGACATCCTGAAGGAAATAGCCACTCCTCAGGAAGTACCAGCAGAGAGTGTTACTGTCTGGATTGACCCACTTGACGCTACACAGGAATATACGGGTAATTTTAAATTAAAATTGATCTCAGACTTTATGTTGCCATTATGTATCGGAGAACCAGAACAAGGGCAGGTGGTGTATTCCTGGTGGTAAGTACTTTACCAATCTGACACAACTTTTCCAATTAGATTTTAAGACGGAGAGCTGGATTAAAACACTGTGATATGCAACTTCTGGAGTGGATCAGTTATTCTCAGCCTTTTTTTTTTTTCCCTCAGACCACTGTATTATGGCATCCTCCTCTCACTATGTCACTGATTCTTTAGTGAAGGGAAGTTTCTAGCAGTCACAACAACAAAATAGTTCCTGTCGGACCCCAATTTATTGAAGTGTTTATTTACATATAGATTTATTTATTGAGGTGCTCATTATTGAGGTATTTATTTATATAGCCAGAATACAATATTCACTTGTGATTTTTGGAATTTAGGTTTTATTGCATATGCATCTGTTCTTGGAATTCAAGATAGTAAATCCTAGGCACCCAGGGAGCAAGTAAACAGCAAAACAGAATTACTTCTCCCACCTCCTATTGCTGTTCTTTTCACCTAGTCCTAGCTCCTATTTCATTTCTGTGGATCTTCTCGTAGTCCTTATTTCTTACACAGAGATATATAATTTTCTGTGTTTGCTTTGTTCTCTTGGTACATAAAAGTTGATTGCTTATATATCTGTTCTTCTAAACGGTACGTTCTCTGAATGTGGAGACTTCTGCTTTTTCACCTTTGCACTCTAGCGCTTAAGCACGGAACTTGACCCAAAACAGACACTCAGTAGAGAACTATTTGGAAAACAGGGAGAAGACACTAGGTGTGTGTATCTGATAGTAACTGAAATTATAAAACAATATCTTGCAGAAATAGTAGAAATATGGACTATTGAGGAGTTTGTTTGTAAAAAGTTTTTCCTAGACTGCAATTGATTTGATGATATAATAGTGTTGATATTTAGTGAGCACATCCCTTGTACAGGGACTATTCTAAATGCTTGAAACTGATTTTTAAATTCAATCCTAAAATTATTTTAATAATAGTTTTTATTATTGGATTTTTTTTTTTTTCTTGTAGAGGATCTTCGAAAGTATGTTACTACTATGGTGTGTGTGGCTGTAAATGGTAAACCTGTGCTAGGAGTAATACATAAGCCATTTTCTCAATATACAGGTAAGAAATATGCTAGAGCTTCCAAGAGTTAACGTTATTAAACCATTTGTCTGTAGTATTTACTGTTCTGTTGGAATCTGAGCTGTAGCTCAGTAGTTGTTAAAGTCAGTCCCCTACCCTACCTCACCCCCTCCCTGGATACAGTGAGGATTTTATTGTTGGTACTAATGCTATATGACAAAGCAGAGCTTTGTAAACCTTGTTTAGAGAGTAGAAACTGTGTTAAATGAAGGTGAACGACTCTTCGCGTGTCGGGGAATACGACTGGGCATGGGCTCCCGGCAGCTGAGCTCCTCTCTGCTTCTGTCGTGCTCTTGCTGGGGGTAAGGGCCACGGCTCTTGCACGTTGGGTTCTGCGTGCATTCTGAGATCCACCGTGAAGTGGACTTAGCCCAACCTGTTGTCATATCAGGAAATGAGCTTGATATTTTGGCGGTTAAGGGCAGTGCCAGTCTCAGCATTACAGTTGGGTGGTGTCACTGTGAAAGTCTTAATAATCAGGCCAGTCCCTCTGTAGGCCTGGATGCCCTTCCGAGCTCCTTTAGACCCTTGCTTCCCCACCTTCTTGATGCAGTAATGTTTCTTAGCTTCCTGCAGGTGGCAGGTCAGATCCATGACAGTCGTGTTGGGAGTGGGAATATGGAAGGCCATGCCAAAGAGCTTGCCATTCAGCTCAGGAATGACCTTGCCCAAAGCCTTGCCGGAGCTAATGAATCCCAGGATGACATTTTGGGATCTGCAGTTTGCCAGAGAGGCTAGTCATGGTCTTCCAGATATCAGTGATGGTGTGCACTCTGGGTTACAAGTCCACGATGACACCGTGAATTTTCAGGGTGGTGAAGTGGAGGGAAACAGTTGGTGGTATAAGCAGTACTGCTGACAGTCTGAAGGGAATCCTCATACTTTTAATTGGTAACTCCCATCAAAAACTTGAGGCTAGGATTATGGCCCTTTTGACTCCAGTGTTCTCGAAGGTGATGAAGCTCTTGATGGGGACAGTAGCTACTTTGCCAGTGTTGAAAGCAGCCTTGCTGACCGGTTACAGTAGGCTAAATAATGTCTCCTTCAAATTCACATCCATCCCCGTGTTAGTTTTCTAGAGCTGCCATTAAAAATCCCATAAACAGTGTGTCTTTAAACAGCAGATATATAGTCTCACAGTTTTGGAGGCTAGAAGTCCAAAATCAAGGTGTTGGCAGAGACATACTCTCTGAAACCTACAGGGAAAAATCCTTCCATATCTTTCTCTTAGCTTCTGGTAGTTTGCTAGCAATCCCCAGGGTTTCTTGGTGTAAATCCAGTCTCTGCCTCTGTCATCGGTGTGTGTTGTGTCTCCCTGTGTGTCTGTGTCTGTGTGTCTTTTCTTATAAAGACACCAGTCATGGTAGATTAAGAGCCTACCCTACTCCAGCATGACTTCATCTTAACTAATTACATCTGCTAGTAACTTATGATCCTATTTTCAAATAGAGGCAGATTCTGATGTGCTGGGGGTCAGGACTTCAACATATCTTTCAGGGGAAAACAGTTCAACTCATAACAACCCAAACTTCAGAATGTGACCTTTTTTGGAAATAAGCTCCTGGCAGATGTAATTGAGGTAAATAGCAACATGAGCTCATCCTGCATTAGGGTGGGCCCTTAAACCAACGAGAGCATCCTTAGAAGAAACAGAGAGCACGCAGACATACCAGGGGTCAGACGATGTGATAGGAGGCAGGGCCTGGAGGGATGCGTGCAGGCCGAGGGACACCAAAGGCTGCTGGCAGCCACGAGAAGCGAGGAGAGAGGCACGGAGCAGAGTCTCCCTTCGAGCTTCCAGAAGGAACAAACGCTGCCAACATCGCGATTTGGGACTTGCTGGCCTCCAGACTGTGAGAAGATAAATTTCTCTCATTGTAAGCCACCAAGTTTGTGGTAACGTGTTGCGGCAGCCCTAGGAGACGAACACATCGGCATCCGTATGGTTTTATCGTTTACTCCAGCCTCATCCATCGCGCCTCATTGGTGTGGCTGGCACTGCATAAAAATGCTGTCTGTCAAGTGGAGGGAAATAGAGACAAAGTTAACTTTTTATTACTCTAAGTTATTTGTTTTGCAGAATAACCTTGTACCCGAATTCTAGCTGCTCTGAGGTAGGCTAAACATATACATGAGGATTGGCTCTGCATTTCAAAACGAAATCTGCTTTGTGTCATCTGACCTTTTAACTCCTCTTCATAGTTCAGGTAGTTTTTTTCAGTTGACAGTTAGATGAGCTACAGAAGCTTCATGCCATTACTGTGGTAGAGTGCCTTAAGGTTAGTGATATAGTTGCTCAATGGTTTATGGATGGCTTTCACATATTTCGTGTAGTCCTTACCAAATTAGTTAGTATACAGGTTAGACTTCTGGTTGAAGCTGTGTAATAATCTGCACCAAAATACAGGAGACTGAAGAAAACAGTTTATTTCTCTCTTCTCCAGCTGCCTGTATGTAAGCCGACCGGGGCGGCCCTGGCAGCTCCCTGGTACCAAATTCTCACACAAATTCTCTTGCTGTTTTGCTGTACTAAAGTTAGTTGCCCTCATCTGCATGACTGAGGATGGCTTACTGCTTCATCCACTTTCCAGCAGTGGAGAGGGCTAGAAGGCAGACGCGGAAGATGTCTCCCACTAAGGGTTTGACCTGTAAGTTGTACACATCACTTCAGCTCACATCCATTGATCAAAACATAGCTGGAATCCAGCCACAAGGGAGGTGAAGAAATGTAGTCTTTATTTTCAGTGGCCATCCAAGCTGAAATTCAGGGGCTCTGTCCCTCAGGGAACACAGGGAGAGTGGATATTGGAGTGTAATGTATCAGTACTGCTACACTTCGTCCGGCTCCTGAGGGAGGGACACGGTTACTACTAGCATCGCACTTACAGGTGAGAAAATGAGACTCAGAAATTTGATATCTTCCTCAAGATCATCCAGCTAAAGTAGAGGAGTCAACCCCAGACATTTCATGCAAATGGTATATCACACCACTTTTGTAATTATAACTCCGTGATTCCTAACATGTGTATAGTGTTTACAAATTTATGTTATCTCATTTGAACCTTTTGATAACTCTGGGTGACAAGGAAAAATGTTGTCTTTTTTGTAGATGAGAAAAGGGCCTTAGCAGCTCTCGTCGAGAAAACCATACAGTTTAAAATGTTACTGTAAGGGCTAACCACTCCTTATTAGTATCTTACATTTGTTTAGTATTTTCAGTTAGTGAAGTGTATTGACATAAATTCATTTCAGTCTCAAAGTAACTCTGGAAAGAATATAAAATAGGAAATAGGTGATCTTCTTTTAATAAAAAAGAGAAAACAGGCACATAAAGGTTATGTACAGGGCTTAAGTCTTTGAGATCCTCTCTCATTCTTCTGACAATGTCCCTCATGCCTGTTTCTGTCGGTTAAGACTGCCTTTAGCTGCGTATAAAATAAATCGTGGTTGCAGTGGTTAAACAGGTAAGGGCTTTATTTTTCTCACCTAATAAGACGGCCACAGGGTAGGAGTGATTCAGTGGCTTTCTGATTCTCTTAAATGCCTGACTCCTCTTTTTGCTTTTTTTTCTTAGAAGGTGGCATTTTGTTTGCATGCTCACAAAAATGGGCGACTCCGGTTACCATGGCTCTATTCTAGGCAGGAAGAAAGGGCAAAGAAGAGGGACAAAAGATCTATCTTAGATATTCTTTCTATTTGGAAAGACTGACTTGAAGCCCTCCGCTTCATCTCATTGGCCAAATGTCACGTGGCACGCTTAGCTGCCAACAGAACCTGCTGCCCAAAGAGAATTAGAACTGGGATAGAGAAAATGCAGAGAAAGTTGATGTCAGAGAGGCCGATAGGTCCTGGTCTCCACATCTGTTCATGTTAGGAGGGAGAATGGCGGTAATAAAACCTCCATTTTTAAAAGCCTTTATTCCATCAGAATATATAATACGCCCCCCTCATAGGCTTAGGAACATAAGGTGCTTGCTAGTCAGCAAACATTCCAAAAGAATTAATACGCCCTTAATTAGGTGTGGGTTGACCTTCCATTCCTGGATCGAAGGTTTGTTTGGCTTGTGCCCTCTTTGGGACTATTGTTTTCACTTCCAGACTGTATATTGATGTTGGCAGAGTACAAACTGTCAAGTATTGTGTATTTACCAGAATTTAGCTACACTTGACTATAATGGGAGTTAGATATTATTGTTGCTGGCAACAGTTAGAACAAAGCTGATCAAAATTCTTATCAGACTTAATTAGAATTAATTCACTGAGTGAAATACTTAAAAGCAAGAGATACTTGAATAGTACATATTTTAATGAAGTAATATATAAGTAGGTGTAGTATATCCACTCAGTGGAAATTTGTAGCTATTAAAAATAAGTTATAATGTCTGAAGTATGTATAGAAAAGTACCAACCACTTTTTATTTCCTACTGGACTTGTTGTTAGCATGTCTTATAGATAGACTAAACATGTTCTGTTGACTGCTATTTTAGCTTATCACTACTACGTTATCATCAACATCAATCATTTATATTTATTTAAGTACCTACTGTATTTTTTTTAAGGGGCTTGAAATAATTCTGTCCATATAAGTGTTATGACTGAATGTCTTGAGTTTATGTGATCTGAAATATATATTTTTAATATTAAATTAGTAATTCTTATCTAAAATTACTCTGGTACTGTCTACTGAGATATAGTCTTTATTCTCTTACACAATACTGACCTCTAGAGATACAGCATTGTAAATTCACTTCTTAATAAAACTTTTTTTGATCATCTCTAAAAAGAATTTAGAGGATTTTTTTGCTTCTCATTTCTTATTTTACTTTTATTATGAATAATTCAAAAAAACCAATTATAATGAATTTTCATGTACTCCATCCAGATTTAACAGTTGATAACATTTTTATATATTTGCTTTTATTTATTTATTCATTTATTTATTTATTTGCCCATGTACTTTAGAAAAAATTACAAGGATCATGACATTTTACCCCTTTATATTTCAATATGCATGTCTAAAAAGAACATGTTTCTAAACAAGAACAGTACTATTAATATAATAATAAAATTAAGAATTATTCCATAATTGATCCAATAGTCACATTTCCCCCAGTTGTTCCTCAATTGGATTTTACAACCTGTTACCTCAGACCAAAATCCAGTCAAGGGACAAGCATTTCTTTTGGTTGTTAGGTTGCTGTGTTAAATTCTTCTAATCTAGACCCTAGAACAGCCCCCAGTCCCCTTTATCCCTAGGCATTGACTTGTCGAGGAGATCAGGTCCCTTGTCATAGAATGTCCTGCCTTTTGGATTCTTCTGATTATTTTCCCAGGCTGTTATTTAACTTGTTTATTTTTCATCTTCTTTTTCTTATAAAGTGTAACAGATCTGGAGGCTTGATTGGATTAAGGTTAAATATTTTTCTCAAGAACACATTTTAGGTACTCTTCATGTACTTCCTACTGCATCACATTACGTGACATACGTCTCATCTCGCTATTAATGATGTTAATAAGATGGTTAAGGTGTTCATGACCAGACTTCTCAGTTATAAAATTATGGTGATTCTCTTGCTATCAGCAGGTAATCTAGAGAGAGATTTTGGCATCATTTGAAATCAGGATTCCATTAAACCTTCCATATAATAGTTTTAAGATCTATTTAAGATGTAAAATGAGATTTTCTATTCTGTTGTTTTTTTCTACATATGTTAGCTGAAGTTCTGTAGAGAAAGTTCTCCATCAACTTGGGGTTATTTATTTACTGTAAAACGTGGTTTCTACTCAAAGACACCGTACTCTTTTCCTTTACCAATTTTCAAGTTAGGGTTAGGGTAAAAACCACCTCCGGTGCAAACAGATGTTATTCTGGGGCAAGAGTAGGCATTCTCTCTCTCTCTTTAATATCCTTATCTCCTGGATTTTTATATATTCAATGTGATTCAAACTACAGTTATTATTTTTTAAGTTTAATTTGTTCTTTTGTTGTTGCATTTTTTACTAACACTTTAATATATACTTTACTCTTTAAATACCACTATATAGTCATCTTCTTCAGGTATTACCTGTTGGTTCTCTCCTAGCAGCAGCAATTAAATTAGCTTAGTTTAGCCTTCTTGACCAACTATCCCATTTTAGTCAATCATATTTTTTTGATGTTTATCTTTCTACTCCACTATTCAAATCTTCAGATTTAAATGGTGTCCTTCAAGTCTCAGTAATCAACTCTGAGGTAACATTTCTACACCTTTTTCCTATCTTTGTCTTTCTCTTAAATCCACAGTTACACTTACTCAGTGCTTACCAGCAGTACATTTGCTGAGAGTTCCTCAGTCATCCTTTGGTTGGATAAAGCCTGTCCTCTAATAGATTACTTTAGAAGAGCTAGCTCCTGAATGCCAAATTACCTGAGTTCTTACATGGGAAGAGCTTTTTCTATAGTGTTGATACTTGGAAAGACCACTTGGCTAGTTATAAAATATATGTATTTTAAAGCTGTATTTGTTTCCTAGGGCAGTTATAACAAATTACCCCAGACTGGGTGGCTTAAAACAATAGAAGTGTACTCTCATATTTCCGGAGGCCAGAAGTCTGGTACCAAGCGGTTGACAGTGTCACGCTCAGGAGGAGACCCCTTCCTTGCCTCTTCCAGTGTCACGCTCAGGAGGAGACCCCTTCCTTGCCTCTTCCAGTGTCACGCTCAGGAGGAGACCCCTTCCTTGCCTCTTCCAGTGTCACGCTCAGGAGGAGACCCCTTCCTTGCCTCTTCCAGTGTCACGCTCAGGAGGAGACCCCTTCCTTGCCTCTTCCAGTGTCACGCTCAGGAGGAGACCCCTTCCTTGCCTCTTCCAGTGTCACGCTCAGGGGGAGACCCCTTCCTTGCCTCTTCCAGTGTCACGCTCAGGGGGAGACCCCTTCCTTGCCTCTTCCAGTGTCACGCTCAGGGGGAGACCCCTTCCTTGCCTCTTCCAGTGTCACGCTCAGGGGGAGACCCCTTCCTTGCCTCTTCCAGTGTCACGCTCAGGAGGAGACCCCTTCCTTGCCTCTTCCAGTGTCACGCTCAGGAGGAGACCCTTCCGTGCCTCTTCCAGTGTCACGCTCAGGAGGAGACCCTTCCGTGCCTCTTCCAGTCTCACGCTCAGGAGGAGACCCTTCCGTGCCTCTTCCAGTCTCACGCTCAGGAGGAGACCCTTCCGTGCCTCTTCCAGCTTCTGGTGGCTCCAGGCATGCCTTGGCGTGCCGTGGTTTGTAGACACTTCCTCCAGTTCATGTCTCCTGCTTCACATTCTCTTTGTCTCTGTATTTCTGCATTTCCTCCTCTTATAAGGATACCAGCCACTAAATTTAGGGTCCACTCTAATCCATTATGACCTCAGCTTTACATCTGCAAAGACCCTGTTTCCAAATGAGGTCACATTCTGACGGCTCAGGGTAGACCTGAACTTTGCTAGGACATTATTCAATCCACTATGCACCGTTTTTTCGTGGTTAAATGGTATACACTCTTGAACTGGTGTGACATCTGTGTAGGCATGTGTGGAATCTTGACAAAAAGGCTTATAACCTGATTTTCTCTTCTTTGTAAGTAGCTTGGTCTTTTTGCCTGGAATGCCAAAGAACATTATCTTTAGAGTCTCATAAAAGAACTACGACTTATCTCAGATTCAGAGTTGGCATTCTGGGCAGTTGTCTCCATATTATGTCTCAATGTGGACATTTAGGTTCTCTTTATTTCAAGGACATTTTCTTGAATCATAATTTTAAAGATTAGTTCTGTTTCATCATTTTGTTTTTCTGTTTTGTGGACTCCTATGTATGCTGACTCTTCTTTCACTGGCTTCCATATGGGTCACTTTTACTCTGGTCCCTTTTATGTGTTTACTTGTTTCATTTATTTTTTGTTTTTCGTATTGCTTTCTGTGCTTTTGGGCAATTCTCTTGTCCCTTGTTTATCCTGTGATTTAGTACTAAGCCTTTAATGATTTTGTCCTTTTTTTTTTCTTCAGTTTCTTTCCTGTGTTATATGAGTTCCCATTTCATATCTTCCTATCGTTTATTTATCTCTTCTGATTTGTTCTTTTTTATTTGTTCCATAGCATTCTTTTTATTTTTTTGTTGCTTGTTTATTTTTAACCATGTTGCAGTGTTGCATTATAGTCTTAACTCTGCTTTGTAGAAATTTTCAAGTAGCCTGAAATGTTTTAATCGTCATTCCTTATGTTTTCTTCTTTTTCAATAGACATTGCAGTTCTATATTTCTTATTTCTATTTGATCCAGTTTCTGTGGAATTGAGGGAAGGGTGGTAGCAGGACAGGGGTTGGGGTAATTCTCGATTCATGAGCTTTCTTTTCTGTTAGTGTGAGGAAGGCATTGTCTTTATTAGTAGGCATCTTTTTTTGTTTGTTTTCACATTTTTTCTTTCTTGTTTGACCCTTTCTTGTTTCAGTAGGGCCCTTACCTTCAACCCCTTCCTTCTTTTTAGTCCTCTTTGCTGTCTTCCAAATTGTCTCTCTTAGAGAAACATCCTAAAAGATGTACTTCATCCAGTATGCTCTGAGACATCACTTTTGTTTCCGTGTTTTCTCCAAGCCTCCTTTACTCACTGCTTTGTTGCCGAGTCTCAGGCCTCCTTTCAGTAGTTCTCATTTTAGATGGGACCTTTCCTTCTGGGGAGAGATTCTGGCTGTTGCTGTCTGAGTTTGCCACCACTGACGTCTTGGCACTTCCGTGAAGCTCCTGCCATATTCCCTATACAAGGTCAGCTACAGTACTTACTCTGCTGGTCTTTGGTATTTACTCCCCTTCTTTCTGATAAATTTGTGTTTATAGCTATCCTCTGTCTCCTACTTATTCTTTAGGTAGTAGTTAACTGTGTTTTTGTTATCTTTGTTGCTGTGTGTGGTTTTGGAAAGACATGTGAGAAGAATCTGAGAGACTGCCATTAGCTTGGGGAACTCAGAAACCTAGACTCTGTTCGTTTTTTAAATTTTTTTCTGCAACCAGGAGTAAGTGGTAACGTAGCTGCCGACATTGCTAGCTGTAGTGGACTATATTTTATCTCCCAGTGAGTGACTACTAGAACAGTAATCTCATTGGGATATTTCTGAGTAAGTTTGTTTTCTTGTATAGTTTGGTAGTCAGTAAAGAAAACTTCAAACCAAGAAAAACATTTCAAGCCATCTCTGCAATCTCCTCACCTTCTTAAAAATTTCTGGTCTATTTTGAAATCTAGTGCTTTTTCTTTTTATACTCTCTGATGTAGCAGATATGTAAACCTAACTCACGTACCTCTTTGACTGTTTCATATTTATCAAGCTCATTAGGAAATTGAGCCAATATACAAATAATTGAAACCGTGAATATATCAGACAAAAAGGTAGTATAGAAGAAAAGTCGTTTTTTAATTTTGAATTATGTCGTAGGTTGCTGCAGGTTGGGTTGCCCAGGAATCAGACTTTGGGGTGGAGATTAGAGTGCAGGACGTTTACTAGAGCGTGCTCTTGGGATCAGATTTGTGGAAGGGAGGGAAGGAAGTGGGAGAAGTTGAGTTGCAGCATGGTCCCAGTGAAGACTCGGCAGCTACCCTACAGGGAGCTCCAGAGCCTGGGCTTTCTTAAATCAAGAAGTTAATAGTCACTGGTTCTGGTTGGGCAGGATTGCATAGCCTCTTTTAGTTTTGTCTTAATATGTGACTATTGTAAAAAAATAAACATATTACTCTTGTACTCAGAAAACAGAAGCTTCCTGTTTTGGAAAAAAGTATGAGTAATTCTTCGGAAGAAGTTTTTTTTCAGTCACTCTTGGTACTTTGAGTTCTGGTTTTAAAAGCTTCAGTGCCATTACTGGCTATTACATTTCCTTTCCAGCTTGGGCGATGGTAGACCGTGGGTCAAATGTGAAAGCCCGCACCGCTTACAATGAGAAGACCCCGAGGATCGTTGTGTCTCGCTCACATTCAGGAATGGTCAAGCAGGTTGCTCTTCAGACTTTCGGAAACCAGACTACAATCATCCCGGCGGGCGGTGCTGGTATGTTCCCACTCCCCTGCGGTGCCTGTGCAGTGTTCCCTGCGCGGCCAAGGCCATGTCAGGAGGCAGATTTGGTTGTCCCATCCTTGGGAAGAAAGTGAGAATGGACAGTGGGCTTTCAAGACAGGCGTGGTCTCCTACTTGGTGATCTCGAGAGCAGGATTTCAGTCACACGTGCCTCCTTGGTAGAGACAGTCTCACAATAGAAACAGTCTCACAGTGGTGATTTCTGTTCCTCGAATACTACAAAAGCCTATTTCTGACATTGATGGTTGCTATATATATGATCTGATTGTGAAATAATTGTGCTATTAGTTTAACTGTAAGAATAGCAAGGAGAGAAAGCAAGATCCAGCACATCACAACGCTTTATTTAGCAGCAGGCTGCCAGGAATCATCAGAAGTGTTACTAGAATGGCTAACCCCTTGGTCACTGTTAACGCCCCTGAGCTCCTCAGCTTTCGTGTCTGGGAGGAGCCACAGAGTCTAGTGCCCATCCAGCTTAATGTCGATTCTGTATTATTGCATTCCCTGTGTTCCAGCTCAGGGTCAGCTGACTTCTTCTGAAAGGCCCGATAGTAAATATTTTAGGCTTTGTGAGTCACATATGATCTCTTTTGCATACTATTATTTGATTTTTTTTTTTTTAACCTCACTTTAAAAATACAAAAAAAAAAAAAAAAAAAAAAATCTATAGCTTGAGGGCTGTACAAAAGCAGGCCATGGCCCAGATTTAGCTCATGGGTCATTTGCCCACCCTTGTTTTGAGTATTGTTTAATATGACAGAAGTGTTTTAATTCAAACAGATAGCAAATTATAGTCAGAAACATTTGTGTTTGAAAACCTTTTCAGCACAGTAATAAAGGGAAAAGTAGTGCTTTTAACCTATAAGCCTAACAGTGTTAGTTTACTGCTGACCTATACGTGTCTTTCTTAACATGGCTTTATTGTTTTCTTACAGGCTCTTAGGTTGGTTAGGAAAGGTGATATCCAAAATGCCCAGTAGGAATGGGATAAACTAGATTTTAGACCCAGTTTCTTCTGGGTTTGTTTTATTTTATTATTTTATTTTTAAAATTCTGCCTCATTACAAAAAAGACTTAAGATAGTAGCATTATTTTGTGCTTTCTTCTTTCAAATCCAGCCTTCCTGGAGACTCAAGGGAAACCTGTGGGTGTTTAGCTTTAGTGGAATAGTCCATAGGAAACGATTCATGTTGAAGGTATCACCCTGTAGAAGACAAGCGCAAAGTAGATTTAAATTTAAAAAATTATAGGCATATATTTGTTTATATTTGAGAACAGCTTAATAAATTACTTTGCAGTATTTTTTTGTTTTTTGCTCATTTGGGTTTAACGTCTGCACTATTACTTTAAAAAAAACCTATTTTTTAAAATAAGTTTAGACTTAGCAGTTGCAAAGATAGTACAGAGAGCTCCTGCACACCCTGTGCTGTTATTTTAACAATGTACTCAAAACAGTAAGCTCCTTTCTTCAAATCTTTCAGACAGTAACCTAAATTCTGTGTTTATCTTGTAGGTTATAAAGTTTTAGCACTCTTGGATGTGCCTGATAAGAGTCAAGAAAAAGCTGATCTATATATCCATGTGACATATATCAAGAAGTGGGATATATGTGCCGGCAACGCCATCTTAAAAGCCCTTGGGGGGCACATGACTACCCTGAGTGGGGAAGAAATCAGTTACACGGGCGCTGACGGCGTTGAAGGGGGGCTCCTTGCCAGCATCAGAGTGAACCACCAAGCCCTGGTCAGAAAACTCCCCAGTCTAGAGAAGACGGGACATAAATAAGCCACGCTGGTTACAGGTCGCAGCTCCTCCAGAGCTGAACGGTCAGCCTGAAACGCTGGAGGCGTCAAAGCATCGGTGGAGACTGCATGGTGAAGGCCATCCTGAACCTTTTAAAGTATTTATGAAGCATCAGAGACTTATTTTCCCTGTGATAGGATGCAAGATCAGGGAGAATGGGTTGCTTCCTGTCTCAAGTATTGTCTTTATTTTTGAGACTATTTTCGTACAGTTGTCATACACAAGGCGCATATATATATATTTGTGAATTAAAATCTATAGTCGAGTCTGCATTGTTATGAGCCACCATTTTCACACAATATCATGAATCTTCACTGTTTGTTAGTACTTTCATATAGAATTGGGCTGAAGAAAGGATTGATTTTGTGTAGATGTTTAATATTACTTTACAATTATATCTCATTGAAAATAAAATAATTGGGGGTTTTTACCTCTAGTTCAGATGGAAAGCACAAGAAGCTACAAATTCATTAATATGCAACAAATTCTCTATTTATCGCTTACCGAATATTTCTTATGGATTAAAATAGAAAAAGCTTAAATTGTTTTTTTTCTTTGAAATTTTAATAACAGGTTCACCAGCTAGTAGAGAATATAGATATATGATGGTTGCGTTGTAACTGTAATTTCTGTGTGTGTGCGTTTTGTTTTGTTTTTATAAAGAAAAGTGCGTTTGTACCTCTGGGTTCAACATTTCTGCCATCTTGCTGGTAATTTTCATTTGCCCTATGGACGGTGCATGGTTCCATCCTTTCCCTCTTGACCAGCATTTAGTCTTTAACTTGTAAGGTTTGGATTAAGGTTTCAGGGTTAGCATTAGAATTTGGTATATTTTCTCATTAGGGATTAAATATGCTGTATAAGGCATTATAAAAATATAAATGATCCTCTTATTAACTGAAAGTTATTTGACATTACACGAAATGAGCTAGCTTTTATTATTTTCAAAAGCCTTGTTATAGTACTTTTTAAAAAATTTGCCAGGTTTGTATATAGAGATTCTCTCATTATCAAGAATAAGTTAAGGTTGCTTTTGCCATGGTTAGTTTTACCATTAATAAATGGATCTAACCTAAACAAACAAAGTATTAACTTTTGAGATACTTTGTATCTTCTCTTCATATTAAAAAAAATGAAGATTGAAGTTACTTTTTGATGAATTTTTTTCCAGTTGAAGTGTGCAGAATCTGGTTGGAAGAAAGGTTGTGACATATTCACTGTGTCACTGTAACTTGAACCTTGCTTTGTAGGATATCTTTCATTGGGATGTCTGATTTCTCTCAGTGTGATAGCTGGAAATTTCAGGTAAACAGTAGCATTATTTCACATGACTTTGCTATGGTTTTATTCCATAACACACTGATAAGGAGAGGGATTTCTTATGGTTTCATGGTTTCTTTTCTTTATATCTTTCTTCCTTTCTCTCTCTCTCTTTCTCTCTCTCTTTCTTTTTCTCTTTAAATTTTTTAACCCTAAATCAACTTTCCATTTATTTTCCCATCTTGGAGGTAAAGTTGACCAGAAGATGGGCATCCCCACCTGGTGGAATGTGCTTACAACTTTAGGTTTGCAAATGACACTGTCCAAGGTCCTAATGCCTCATTGGGGAATCGGACCTAGTGTGATACACACATTACCACCCGGTCTCTAGCAACTGGTCACCAATCTGGTAGGGTAATGGGCCTTGATAGGTAGGGTTTTGTTCATGAAAATTCATTCAAAGTTTTGGTAGTTGGAACACTTGATATTTAAACAGGACTTAGGAATTCTGAGCAGAATATTAGAGACTGCATCTTTCTTTGCAACGAGATGAGGAAAGCCTTTTTCTCAGGAGGGATGGCAAAGGAATATGCTGTTTCCAGAGTCCTGCGGTACAAGCATTTGTTTTCATTGTAATGTGTCAAACTTAGGGAAAAGGGACTAGCGTATTAGGAAATGGGGCTAGTTCTTATTAGCAAGCGTGGTGCTTTGGTTTCATTTTGAATTTTATTAAACCACATGTAGATAATGACTTTGTGAAGGGCTTGTGTTGTGCACAAAAATTAAGATACTGGCCGACAGTTAAATGCGTTATTTTTGTGATTTGTTGGGTATAGTATAGTACTAATGATTTTTAAGTGCTTTTATAAAAATTTCATTTTAAAACATTTTGTTTCTAAAAGTCAGTATACATTATAGAACTAATGTAAGTACAAAGAACAGTATTTATATTTATTTATGTAAGACATTATTGTGCCAGGACATACCAGTAAAACACCTTCATGAATAAGTGAGACAGATAATATCTCCCAAGAATGACATAAAAACAGTTATTTCTAAAATGTTTACTTTTAGTGATCCTCACCTCCCCAATTCCTTGTCTCCCTTTCCCTCATCTTGACACTGATAACCCCAGGATCCATCAACTGTCCCCTTCCTCAGCCCCTCTTTGTCTCTACCTTGTTCCCTATCACCCTAGCCTGTTGATTAATGTTCTCCTTTTATTTCTGTTTCTCTTTCTTCACCAGTATACTCTTCCCCAGCACTTAATCCACGAATTCTCTCGTAGACCTACATCCCACGATTGGTTGCTGAAATCTTAGGGCAGAACGGAGACTCTAGTAAAGTTCCGATGGAGAGAGTAGTCCTGGCAGAGTCCTAGCTGACTATTACTTTTCAAAGACTCCTCAAAAAGTAAAGGAAAATCACCTTCAAAACCACCAAAGTAACTGTCAAGTGTAACCCAAGTCCTCTGTCTTTACAAAGCGTTTCTTCTGACCCATCCTTCAAAGAATGAAAATGCAGAAAATACAGGAGTTGGCTGGCTATGCCTGCTGGAGAAAACTTGCTTTTTCTATTAGTTTTCATACTGTGTCCCTATGTCAGTTGAGAGCATCAGAGCCTACAAGATGGGTCATATTTGTCTTTGTTACTCAATTGTCCCCTTTCCCCAGTTTTAGAGTTTTTCTTTGATTCTAAATATTGAATTGTTTATGGCTGTATAATGAAGTAACAAGCGTCTTGGTCTGTGTGTTTTAAGTAGTAATTGTGCAAATTCTTCCTGTTTTCTGGGTGCTTCCTTTGAATATTGTGCAAATTGAGTCAGAGGCAGTGGGAGGGGCAGTGGCTAAGAAAAGACTAGGGAAGAAGAAAGCCCAGGGGAAGGGTAGTCAAGGGAGGCCGCCAAGCAAGCATCTGCCCTGTCTCAGATGTTTAATTCAAAAGTTGGATTTTACTCGGGCTTTGAAGGTGACAGCTGTCTCTCATAGCTTAAACATAAGTAAAGAAAGCTGGAGTGCCACCCCCTATTCCTCAGAAAAGAAAATATCCAGCTTGCCTCTCCTTGATAACAGCTTGAAAATGGCCTTCTGGAGACGAGCTCTGGCAGGTTTAAAACAGGAACTGTTTGGAATCTAGTTGCAACTACTTATCTTGGCTATGTGTTGACTGCTTGTGGATAGAAGCAGTGATTTTTCAGTTTAGATCTTGGTTGAATTTAAGACTTACTTAATTATTCTCAGCATATGCCTACAAAAGTCTGCCTTGTAACTGTTGTGTAAAATAAACCTATGGTTTCATTTTTATCCTAAAAAAAGTTGTGCCTTAACAACAGGGCATTGTATGTTAATAAGGGAAAACAAAATTTTTTTTAATAGATGGGGAAAACAGGAACTTTTGCCATTAAAATTTAAGTTCTTTTAATGTTTTTAATGTTAGAGTTGGGGAAAATTCATTAAAGTTAAATAAAATTAATATAAAATTATTTTTGCATATACAACTAAAGTGCATTTTTATAAGAACTGGCATGTTGATGTATATAGGTCTGAAATGATACTTCATCCTTTGGTTTTTAATTTGAATTAATAAGACCATGATAGATTTTTTTTAATTTTACTCTTAAACCATTTCAGTGTGCTATTATATCTATTCTAGTACTCTGAGTCACTTTGGTTCTAACAACTATTTATGGTATCATGTCAAGAATTTCTTAATGTTAAAAAATACTGTATGTATGTGACATAAACCAGAATGGTTCCTAGATCGGAGAGGGTTCGGATTAGCATTTACTAAGAGGGCAAGAAGAACTGAACTTTGTACTTCAAAAGGAGGTTTTGGTTTTATGAGGTGCTGGTCATAATAAGTTGTTTATTTTTATTTCATCAGAGCCTAGCAGGTGTTTGCATTCCAATTTACCATTGATAAAGGCTTACAGGGAAGCTTCTTTTTTAAAAATTATTTTTAAAAATGAGTGATGAATTAATTCTGTGGGAAAATGAGATTTATAAATATTAGTTTTCCTTTAAGATAATATAACCCAAACTTTCAGAAGTTAAGGATGATGAATAATATTACAACTTGTTGTGTATTGTGTTTGTAAGGGTTCCCTAAAGTATTAAAATGCAGGTAATTTGTGTAAATTGCAAAAGCAGAAACTGTGATGTTTGATTAGTAGTATGTTGCATTAGAATTCTTTTTGAGGTGTATGTTATACATATAGTAAACTATTATTCAGACTTGTTCATCCTGTATTTTTTTAAAATAGGAGATACAGCACCCCAAGTCATCTTTAGATCAGCCTGCAAAGAGTTCATCTATCTCCCCAAATTATCTCTTCTAAGCCCTCTTCGTCATCTATGTTCAGTTAAGTTGGAAATGTTTACAGACTTTAATTTGTGTGTAAAATACGGACGTCAATTTCCATTGTGCCCTTGCATCCACCCTTGGCAGTAGCCAAAACTAGCTTTACAGTCTAACAGGAGAGACTGTGTTCTGCCGTGATGAACTGTGGTGTTGCCAGTGGGTCTTTTTCCTCTTTTGATGGTTTTACTTAAGCTACTAAATGGATATACACAAGCAGTTGAGTTTACACTAACACTATGAAATGGTATTTCCCGTCTGTGTCCCTGCCTCTTCAAACTTGGATGTGGTGTGTTTTTTTTTTAATCATTTTTCACTTCCTAGTCAATCTCTTATAATGGGCTAATGATGAGAGGAATTAAAATAAAACTAAATACCTTTGAATACCCCTTCCCCTCTCACACACTGAAGGCTGAGGAGGAACTAGACCATTTCCTGTTGCCAAGATATGCTGAGACACCAGAGTTTTCTTAGCTGGGCCTGCTATCCCCTGCCTCACCCACACCACCTAATTTAAGAGGGTCCCGACTTCAGCCTCTACTGAGAAGTAAAGGTAAACTCTCCTCCCTCCAGGTTTTTGAGCAGGCTTTTTGGCGCCTCACCTGTAGCCCTCACTTCTGCATGTGCTGTTGTAAACGTCTTAAGGACACGGATGACGTCTTGGTGATTTTTGTACTTCCACCTCAGCCTCGGCAGCTACCCCAGCGTCTGGAACAAATTAGGTGCTTAATGGCTGTCGAACTAAATGGAATAAAGGGTTTCTACTAGCATCAGCATTTCTCATGCCTCAGTTGTGTAAGCTGGTTGTTTGGTTTCCTCTGCAAATATTTATGTTTTATCGCCCACACACCCTAAATTATTTTTTAAAGTTTTGTTTTCTTTCCTTCAGATACTACCCCATGGCCAAATAGCTCTAGAAAATGTGGTTGCCTCCGATGAAATGATCATCCCAAACTCTGCCCCTGGATACACTTTGCCAAACTGAAATTTGAATTTTCTGAATAAATTGGTCATGTCTGAAAGATGGTGTGCTGCATCTACTTTTTTTTCCTTTTTTTAAAAAATTTTTACTATGGTAAAATATACATAACAAATTTGCCATTTCAACCATTTTTAAATGTACAATTGGGTGGCATTTACATTCACAATGTTGTGCAAATATCACCACTGTCCATTTGCAGAACCTGTTCAGCCCAAACAGAAACCCTGTGCCCTTTGGACAGTCGCTCCCCATCCCCCCGTCCTGGTAACAACTATACTGCTTTCTGTCCCTGAATGCTTCTGCTTTTTTTAAACATCTTTATTGGAGTATAATTGCTTTACAATGATGTGTTAGTTTCTGCTGTATAACAAAGTGAATCAGTTATATGTATACATATATCCCCATATCTCCTCCCTCTTGCGTCTCCCTCCCACCCTCCCTATCCCACCCCTCTAGGTGGTCACAAAGCACTGAGCTGATCTCCCTGTGCGATGCAGCTGCTTCCCACTAGCTAGCTATTTTACATTTGGTAGTGTATATATGTCCATGCCACTCTCTCACTTCGTCCCAGCTTACCCTTCCCCCTCCCCGTGTCCTCAAGTCCATTCTCTACGTCTGCGTCTTTAGTGCTGTCCTGCCCCTCGGTTCTTAAGAACCATTTTTTTTTTGATTCCATATATATGTGTTAGCATACGGTATTTGTTTTTCTCTTTCTGACTTACTTCACTCTGTATGACAGACTCTAGGTCCAACCACCTCACTACAAATAACTCAGTTTCGATCCTTTTTATGGCTGAGTAATATTCCATTGTGTATATGTGACTGGATGGGTTTTAATGCACCTGCAGTATTTGATTTTGCTGATGCTCTGCAAGTTCTCTTATCCCCTCAGATGTCAGCCTATCCTCGTCCAGGGCCACGTAGAAACAGGAGGTAGGGATTGGTTTGGGGCAAGCGCTTCTCTGGCCTCGTAAGTTTGCTGTTTTAGGGCAGTCGTTGCCAGGCAGGGCATCAGGATCCGCTGGGAACTTAGGTGTGCATCAGAAGCGGTGGTGGAGTGGTCCAGCAATCTGTGTTTCATGCTGATGCCTGCTCACATCTGAGAAACACCGGTTTGGAGTCCAGGTTAAATATAAACCCCTAGGTTATCCTTTTTTTCTTTAATAGAACAGCTTCATTGAGATACTACTTACATACCATACAGACCGCCCATTTAGAGTACATAATGCAGTGGATTTTAGTATATCCACATAGCTGTACAACCATCAATACAATCGCCTTTAAAACACTACCATCACCCCCAAAAGAAACCCTCTAGTGGTTCCTCCCCCATTTTCCCTTCAACCCCCAGATCTCTCAGCTCGAGGCAATGGCACTGATTTTTTAATCTCTGTAGATTTGCCTATTCTGAACATTTCATATAAATGAGATCATACAATTCGCAGTCTTTTGTGATTAGCTTTTTTTCACTTAGCATAATGCTTTCAAGATCTATCCATGCTGTGGATGAATCAGTAATTCATTCCTTCTTATGACTGAATAATATTCCATTGTATGGATATGCCACATTTTCGTTATCCATTCCTCAGCTGATGCATATTTGGGTTTTAATTTGGTTTAATATTAAAACTGTAGTGCAAGCTCTTCCTCTCCTCATGGAAAAATATCTACATGTGACAATTTTGTATGTACACATATTAGCATTCTGAATTAATATTTCAGTACCAAGTGGACCACAAGTATTTATGAAGGTTCTAATTACACAGCTTTCTCCTCTGACGGATTTAGAGTTTGTAAGGCTATTCTTAACGCTACTATCACTGCCACCAAAATAGAAATGAATTGAATGTGTGGGATTTAATCTGATGCTTGTTTTCTGAGTTTTCCACTGTGGCCATCAGCAGGGGTAGCCCCATGGGTGCTGGGGGCTGGTGTCCAGCTGCTACTCAGCTCTGGGTCCTGGGCCAGTGCTCACGTATGGAGAGCTTGCATGTCACCTTTCCAGGCCTTGGGATTCCTGATCTTTCACGACACACTGGAAGTTCTTGAGACATTGTGGCCCCAAATGTTTGACTCAAATAGTGCAATAAGATCATGCCCGCCTCCCCTGTTCAGTAGCGTGTCAACAAGGGGATTTGAAGACTGTGGGCAGGAGACGTATGTGCCTAACAGGTGGACAGGGAATTCTGAACTAAGACATATACACCTGAAGGGGATGCCAGATGTCAGGGAGAAAATATTCAGCGGACTTTCCTCTCTCAGCAATGCATGGCTGCTATATGAAACTGATACGAAGCCAGGTGACTAGTCTCTCCACAGGTTGACGTTAGCCACAAAACAGGCCACAAAGGTATCTCTCCAACTGCAAAAACTATTAATTTCTAAGCAACAGATAATAAAGGATGCCTCCAAGAATTTATTGGTTATGGACATGAAACTCAATGTAATATGTTTTTGCATTTTGGAGATTTATGTTCTTAGAAACAGCTGATACAGAAGTCAAAGACATTAAATAAGCAAATTCATAATTGGATTTCTTTTTTTAATAAATTTATTTATTTATTTTAGGTTGCGTCAGGTCTTCGTTGCTGCACACGGGCTTTCTTTAGTTGTGGAGCACGGGCTCTAGGCACATGGGCTTCAGGCGTTGTGGCACGTGGGATTAGTAGTTGTGGCGCACGGGCTTAGTTGCTCTGCAGCATGTGGGAATCTTCCCGGACCAGGGCTCGAACCCGTGTCCCCTGCATTGGTAGGTGGATTCTTAACCACTGTGCCACCAGGGAAGTTCTCTTACCTTCTTTTTTTTTTTTTGAATTTTTGAATTATATTTAATTTATTTTTTTATACAGCAGGTTCTTATTAGTTATCCATTTTATACATATTAGTGTATATATGTCAATCTCAATCTCCAATTCATCACACCACCACCACCCTTCATAATTGGATTTTTTTTAATGCTTTTTATTTGTTCATATAAGTAAATAATAGAGAACTCTATTCTACATCCTAATTTAAAAATTGGGATGTAGACCATTATTTTTTAAAAGACTTCTAGAATTTGAGTATTTTGAAAGCACAGAACCATTTTTAAATGTCTCAGCTGCTTAATAACGGCAAGGACTATTTTCTTCCTCCCTTCTAAGTCTTTTGGGTGGCTCTTATCAAGAATATCATTTCAGAGTTTCCAAAGTGCTTCAACATGGATTCAAGTTTTCCTGAAGGAGGGGTGATCCTGTGACCACGTGACATTTCAGAGGTCACATCTGATTTTTTATTTTTTGCCACTTGCACAAATATGAATTTGTCTTGCTGGAACAGTTTGAAGCTTGGAGCAAATGGAGAGGAAACATGATTCACAGTGAATTCACTGGTGGAGTCCAGTACGTCACGTGGTCTCCATCTACCTTCTAGAACTTCTGGGCCTTCCTCCCAGCCACTGCTGTTTGCCCGCCAATCATGCCTTGGGGATTAACATGAGAACATCAGGAAACAATGGATCACATCTTGTTGAACAGAGAGCAGAGTGGTTTCTTTCCCAAATCAGATTTCCGATCGTGAAACAAGATTTCCACAGCTCTGATGGGAGATCTTCCCAGATATGTCCTGGGTCACGTCTTATTTCACAGTAGGAATGCAAACAGCTCACATTTGAAAGTTTTTCTGTTTTCAGTGAATTCAGTTCTCTAGCCGGATTAAGATCTTTGGTTACATCCAATCTCCGACTGGCAGAGGACCAGACCTAATTTTTCAAAGAGAACTTTGTCACGGAAAATGTTTTCAATAGTGGATATAGTTTTTCCCAAAGCCGCTCTTGGTAGGTAAGCAGTGGAGTGCCATGGGGCAGGAGGACAAACGATCTTTCTCCAATACGCTTTTTATTCTCTGGGGAAGAGATAAAACATTCTTCAAACAGTTGTTTTGGACCGCAAGCCAAATAGTCTTGGAAACCTCAGAGGACTAGATACATCAACAAGAGGAAACACTGAAAATGGGAAGGTCTGTCAGACAACAAAAGGATACCGCACTAACAGCAAGAGGTGAATTTCCAGTAGCGACAGGTCACCCTCAGCCCTGGACTCCTGGAGAGTGGCAGGGTGGATGTACTAAACCAGTGGTGGTCTGTGTTTAATGCAAAAGTTCAAGAACAGTTGACCATCGAGGCAAGTCAGAGACAGGAGTTAGGAGTCTCCAGAGAGAAGGGTGATGAGTATGAAAGTTCACCCCCAGAACTCGGGTGCAGCAGTGCCTGCATTTGAATACCCCTCCGCTTATTAGCTGTGTGATTTTGGGCAAGGTACCAACCATGGGGCTGTCATGAGGATGAAATGAGATAAAATATGGGAGGATCTTAGAACAGTCACACGGCCCCTAAGGATGCACATCTCCTCTCCGAGCCCCTGTTTCTGTTTGTCTGATCCGAAGGCTTTTACTCCATGCTGTATTTATTAGACAGGACTCTCTTGTTTTCTAGAGACAGAAATTAACTCAAATTCACCTAAACAGAAAACAATTCATTGGTTCAAGGGCCCAAGAAAGAAGGTTAGGGCTGAGAAGGACAGCTGTTGAAATGTTGTGGTCATATCTCTCTCTCTCTCTTTCTCTCTCTCTCCCTCCCTCTCCCCTTCACCCCCTCTTCCTCTCTGCTGGTGTGCTGTTTCCTTCTCTCCTTTGATAGACCTTCCTTCTCCACAAAATGGGGAGCCCAGACCCACATTCTTCCAGCAGTGCCCACATGCATGGAACAACCTTCCACACTCACCTTACAGAAAGTCCTGGAAAGAAATGTGATTGATTTGGTTGGGTCATATGTCCTCACCTGTCCCAAACTCTCCTGTCCAAGGCACAAGACAGGATCTGTGAAGAAAAGAAGGAAGGAGGTTGGGCAGAGGAAACCATAGCTACTAAAATCCAGTCAATAAGGACTTCCCTGGAGGTCCAGTGGTTAAGACTCTGCACTTCCACTGCAGGGGGCATGGGTTCGATCCCTGGTCGGGGAACTAAGATAGACCAAAAATAAAAAAAAATCCAATCAACAAGATTTATCTGTGAGAATGGGGTGAGGGGACCCATCCCCGGTCAGTGCCTGGCTGTCAAGGGCGCTGACAACTGTCGTGTCCTCGGGTTTATCACTGTTCTGTCCTGACTGGGGGCCCGGGTCTCAACAAGACGGAGCTCGGCAGCCGCAGGCACCTCGCACATTGCCTGAAGCCCAGCCGGCCACTCTTCCCGGCACCTTGCTCTTCTGGGGGGTGTTGGGTCGGGGAGGGGCAGGTGGGCCACAGATTGGACTGCACCCTGTTTTGATGCTTAAAACTTATATCCCTATCCAGTTCCCTGATCTTCTTCTTCTGTAGATTTCCAGGAGTCCAGGCTAAAGCCGTCACTGCTCTGGTAGCGTGAGGAGCAGCTGGCCTGCTCCCTCCTGGGAGTCCTTGGTATTTAAAAAGCTTCTGTGGACTTCCCTGGTGGCCTGGGAAGAATCCGCCTGCCAGTGCAAGGGACACGGGTTCGAGCCCTGGTCTGGGAAGATCCCACATGTCGCAGAGCAACTAAGCCCGTGCGCCACAACTACTGAGCCTGTGCTCTACAGCCCGCGAGCCACAACTACTGAGCCCGCGTGCCACAACTACTGAAGCCTGCACACCTAGAGCCTGCGCACTGCAACGAAGAGTAGCCCCTGCTCGCTGCAACTAGAGAAAGCCTGAATGCAGCAACAAAGACCCAAAAACAGCCAAAAATAAAAATAAATAAATTTTAAAAATTAAAAAATAAAAAGCTTCTGTGCTTTCAGAGTATTAACATTTAGAAATGATTTTTTTTTTTAAAGTTATGATACTTCTCATGTCAATACTTTTTTTTTTTTTTTTTTTGGCTGTGTTGGGTCTTCGTTTCTGTGCGAGGGCTTTCTCTAGTTGTGGCAAGCGGGGGCCACTCTTCATCGCGGTGCGCGGGCCTCTCACTATCGTGGCCTCTCTTGTTGCGGAGCACAGGCTCCAGATGCGCAGTCTCAGTAGTTGTGGCTCACGGGCCAGTTGCTCCGCGGCATGTGGGATCTTCCCAGACCAGGGCTCGAACCCGTGTCCCCTGCATTGGCAGGCAGATTCTCAACCACTGCGCCACCAGGGAAGCCCTAGAAATGATTTTTTTTTAAATGGTCTAATCCTAAGAATTCTCTATTATAATGAGCAAGTAAAAAAGCATTTTTAAAAACCTGGTGATGAATTTGTTTATTTAACATCCTTGACTTCTGCATCAGCAATTTTTAGGATCATAAAGTTGTTTCACGTCTAGGACCAAAAATTCCAGGGAGGTTCCCCTTATCCTCTGTTGCTTAGAAATGAGTATCTTGTTCAGTTTCCTGGCCTCAGTCATCATAGGCCAACCTGTACCCACAGCCCTGGCTGGTCTGAGTCTTTGCCCTGACTTCTCTGGTTAAAGTGAGTAAAATTATACCTACATTAGTTGGCTTTGGCTGCTGTAACAAAGTACCACAGACTGGGTGTCTTCATGACAGAAATGTACTGTCTCCCAGTTCTGGAGCAGAGTTCCAAAACCAACGTGTCATCAGGGCTGCTTTCTCCCGAGGGCTGTGAAAAGGACTCTATTCTATGGTTCTCCCTAATTTCTGGTGTTTTCTGGCAAACTTCGGCTTTCCTTGGCTTGTAGTACATCACTGATCTCTGCCTTCATCTCCAAGTGGTGTTCTCTCTGTGTGTGTCCAAATCTCCCCCTTTATAAGGACATCAGTCATATTGGATTAGAGGTCCACCCTTCACCACTCTGACCTCATCATAACTAATTACACCTACAAAGACCTTATTTCCAAACAAGGTCACAGTATAAGAGACTGCGGGTTAGGACATAGAAATTTGGGGGGAAGACAACGTGACTCAATAATACACCTAGGAAGAGATAGAATAAAGAGATGAAAATGGAATAGAGATCATGAAGAAGTACTTTTAAATCCATGATAGTAGCATTTTCAGTGCAACTAAAGCATTTTATAAAACTTTTGTAATACTTAAGGAGTGTTTTGTTTGCTTTTTAAGGAATTACAATTATTTAAGAGCATCTGACGTGTTTGACTTTTGAAAAGTCTATGTTTTCAATTAGTGTTTAAATGCTCTGAGATAGCCTATTTATTAAATTAATGTACTTTGCTGTATTTTTTGTGGGTAAGTCATACTAGCATATTTAGATGAATACCAATTAATTTAAAATGAGAGATTGAATATTAGAAAAATAGTAGTGAGTGTTCCTCTTTACAAAAGCCCGATGTGAACGCATCTGTGGATAGGAAACCACAGCAAACTCTCAGATCTGCAGGGTCCTTCAACTCTCAAATGTTCCTGCCCCTTCCCCCAACTTGTTAGGAAAGACAAGGGCTTCCTGGTGGAATTCCGTGTCCTGGGCTGCGCCGGGCAGGAGCTGGGTCTGAGAGGTGGCTCGTGCAGGGCAGTGAACGCTAAACTAAGGCCAGTTTTCAACATCCTTGAACTGCAGGATCTTTTCTGCAAATAGTATCTTACAATGTAAACTAAATCTAGAAAACAGATTAAAGCCAACATCCTTCCCTGTCATTGGGAAGTTTTCCTTTGCATGTTATCCTGGTACCCCTTGCCTCAGAACCACCCAGAAATCACAGTTTAAGAGGCAGATTCGGGGACCTACAGTAGACTACCCGATTCAGAAGTTTAGCCTTGGGGCCCATGAATCTGCATGTTCACACACTCCTAAGGATATTTCACATATACACTAAAGTTTAAACGTTGCTTCGCTAGCTTAATCTATGTCCTGGCACACATATCTCTACCTCTACCGTTGTTGAGTATCCCCTTAAACAATGCACAAAGGCCCTCAGCACAGGGCCTGGAGACTCAAAGTGTCACTGGGTTTGTCACCGTCAGAATTTCCATTGTTGTTGTTACCACGGGGGCTGTTCTTAATGGTGACGCCTGCAGGTTGCCCTGAAGGGTGACTCAGGAGAAGCAGTGACCACCACTAAGTAACAAAGCCCTGCTTCTACTCCCTGGGAAGTCACCACATTGTCCCTAGGAAACCGACGCAAGCCGCCACCTGCCGTTCGGGTCCCTGCCTCTGGCGCTTCTAGTCTGGGGCTCACGTTGTCACCACGGTTGCCCCCTCTGACCACCACACCTCCCTCCCGGTTGGCGGGTCTTGGTCATTTCAGTTGTTCTGGCCCTGTGGGTCTCAAATATTAACGTGCATGAACTCCCCCGGGATGCTGTTAAAATGCAGCCCCTGGCTCCGTAGGGTCCGGGGTGCGGCTGAGACACAGCGCTTCCCAGAAGCTCCCAGGGGACTCCTGGTGCAGAGGAGCGAGGTTCCAGAAAAGGGTCTATCTCTGTGTGGTTCTTCTCCCTGGATCCCCGCAGTAAGTGCTGTTCCAGCCACAGCGCCTGTACCTCGGGTTAGAGCATCCACGAGACCCTGTCACCCAGCCTCGGCCTCAGGGGCTCCAGACAGAGACTTCCCAGGGAGGTGACGCTGTCCCTACACCCAGGATCTTATCTAAACTCCCAATTTTCTGCAGGCTGCGTACATCATTTTCTGATGAATAGGAACTTCACTTTATTCACATAGATATTATTATTTTAATTATATCTCTTGTTGCTTCCCACGTCAGTGTTGCATGAACTAAAAAGCAACCTTAAATAATGTTCTCTATTTCTACAGTTGTAGAAGTCTTTTGAAATTTAGAAGAAGGCTTTTGAAATTCAGAAGGCTTTTGAAATTTAGAAGAAGGCTTTTAAAAATTTAGAATTAAAAAAAAAATTCTATAAGCATATTATAAAATAGCTGTTGGCTTTTTGACTCTAGCCTTTTGTTCGTAAAAGAAAATCAAGATATGGGTAATTAAAAAAAAAAAAAAGCCTCTTGGCAGTGCTTGCTTCTTCCTCCTTTTGTTTTGGCTATAAATCTGGTTTCTTTGGGGGTGAAATACCGAACTCCGCCACACGGGGGCAGCAGAGCATCGCTGTCTGTGCTCAACTAGAAAAGCGTTGCTTTGAGTTTGGGGTTGAATTTCAAAACCTTGAAGTTAGAATTGAAAATAACAGAATGTAATAAACCTCTGCTGCTGGTTGAAATTCCGCAGGTATAACCTTCTAATTTAAAAGTTCATTTGAAGAATCCTGTTTTGAGTAAGCTCTACTGTTAAAGGAAACTGCTCGTCTCTTTTCATCTGGTCCTGGAAGCCTTGCAGGAGTGGGTAGTTAAGAGGGTGGAAATGACGCAGCACCAGCGGGGCGCTGATTAACTGAACTCCCGTCCAGGATATCACGATGACCACGGCTTCTAGCAGAATATAGAGTAGGCAGGGGAAGGAAAAAGGCAAGAAGCCTTTGAGGGAAGAAAACTGATTTGGATGAATGCTGTATGCAAAGAGCTAAAGCAGAAGACTGTCTGAAAGAACCACTTTACAAAGAAAAACGTTATCTTGAAGAATCATTTTGGAGACCATTCAGATCATCTGAGTCTGTACCTAGAACACCAGCTGTTGCGGAAGGTGACAGGATTTATTTTTATTTTTTACCTGGTGTTGTGAGGTTAGCCTTTGAAGGCACGCAGTTTGGGACACGCTTCTGTTTTGTCTCTGTGCAAACTGACAAAATCTTATTCATCTGTGTTCTCACGTGGAAGACGAGGCAAAAGAGTGATGATTTGAAATTCTGTAAGACACACACGCACGCAGAGTCAGTATTCTGTCCTTCCGCTGTGTGGCCTCACGTCACACGGAAATGGCTAAACGCTAAAGGGCGACATGAGTTCTTCCTGCATCTCATTCCTCTCCCTCTTTAGGCTGGAAGGTTGGACACGAGGAGGGTTTTGCCAGCAGGTGCCAGCCCCTGAGTTGCTGTGATGATGCCCTGGGGGGCGGGGGGTATGTTAACTCAGGTGGGACTCACCACACCGCCTGACCTGGCCTCAGGATACGGGGCTGGGCAAGGCACCCTCAGCCCTACAACAAGGGTGAAAGCACAGACCCAGCCCACAAGGGCAATCGCGGAGACAAAGTCGGGAGGTGCTATGCCGCCCGAGGGCCCTGGGGCATGCGGTTGTCAGCAGGTAAATCCGTGAATGCCTCGTTTCCTTCCCGGGCTCATTAGTCCAGCCCTGACTCAGCTTCTGATCTCCGGACCCATAAATGCCACTGCCGACCTGGGACGCCACGAGGGCGCTGCTTCCAGGTTAATGCCGTGGCCGTGAGCGCAAGGCCGTGTGCCCGACGCACCGTGAGGCCAAACAACATGAAACGTCAGAGTTTGGAGCAGGGGAATGTTTATTGCAGGGCCACGCAAGGGTAGCTCATGCCCAGAAAACCCCGAGCTCCCTGAAGGGTTTCCTTGAAGCACTTTCCAATGCCGGGTGAGGGAGGAGGGGTCACAGGGTATGTGATGGGTTCGGGCACAGCTCTCTGATTGGCTGATGGTGAGGTCACAAGGGTTCACATGATCAGTCCTTAGGCTCCAGGAGGCCTGGGGGCTGTGTGCTCAGGGTCCTCAAGAGTTAACCTCTTCCATTTGCGCGGGGGTTCCCATCTGAACCCTGAAGTCAAGGCTGTGACAACACAACTAAGGGCTACAGGAGGTCCTCGCAACCATGGGACCGGGAGTGGTCCCCAGGGAAGCGCCCAGGGTGGGAGGAGGAGGCTGAGGGCCCAACCTTTGGGGTGAACCGTGTAAGGTGGACCGGGAAAACAGAAAAGGCAAAAGCAAAACAATGACAACAGAGACAAAACGAGGTCAGAGGAAGGAGAGAAATCGGAGGTATTGGTGCCATGAGATCCAAGAATGGAGGAGGAGGAGAAGACCAATGGTGTCCAACGTGGTAGAAAGATCAGGTAGGATAGCGGCCGAGAGGGCACTGGGGTGGCGCCCGCGCCCACCTGGAGCTCCAGGTGAGGAGGGAGCCTGCTTTCAACTCTGCCTCTGTCTCTGGTGTTTGTTGGCTTGAGGCAGCCATCCTCCCTGGGTCTTAGTTTTCTCCCCCATTGGGGGAGACATTGTGTTAGTTTCCCAGGGCTGCTGAAACGAAGGACCACGAACTGTGTGACTTAAAACAGCACACGTATTCTCCCGTGGTTCTGGAAGCCAGAAGTCCAAAATGAAGGTGTCATCAGGGTCAGGGCCACGGTCCCTCAGACGCTCCAGAGGAGAAGCTGTTCTTTGCCTCTTGCACCTTCTGGCGGCGGCTGGCTTTCCTTGGCTTGTGTCTGAACCACTGCGGTCTCTGCTTTGTGGTCATATCACCACCGCCTCCTGTGTCCATGAAAACTTCCTCTGCCTCCCTCTTGTAAGGACCTTGTGACTAAATTTAGGGACCGCTCTGATGATCCAGGATAGACTCGTTTCAAAATCCTTAATCACATATTTTGGACCACAGAGGGTAATATTCCCTCTTTTACCATATCCAGGGAATAGTCATAGTTTCTGGGGACTAGGGCGTGGATGGAGCTTTTGAGGTCCAACCTTCTACCCACTGCCAATGGACGGTGGACACTCAGACCAAATAATCCCCACAGTCCCTTCCGGTGGTGACATTTAATGAATCGCCAAAAGACTGACAACATGGGAAACTCTACTATTATTTAACACAAATTCAAAGTAGTTGACAGAATAAGCAAGTATTATTTTCAAGAACTAGAATAGCTTACCTCTGGGTTGCATTCTTTTTTTTTTTTTTAATTATTTATTTTTTCAATTTTGGTAAGTGCAGTTTATTTATTTATTTTTGGCTGCACTGGGTCTTTGTTGCTGCGTGCGGGGGGCTACTCTTCTTGGCGGTGCGCAGACTTCTTATTGCGGTGTTTCCTCTTGTTGCGGAGCACGGGCTCTAGGCACTCCGGCTTCAGTAGTCGCAGCACGCAGGCTGAGTAGTTGTAGCTCATGGGCTCCATCCAGAGCGCAAGCTCAGTACTTGTGGTGGGCATGTGGGATCCTCCCAAACCAGGGCTCGAACCCGTGTATCCCTGCATTAGCAGACGGACTCTTAACCACTGCGCCACCAGGGAAGTCCCATTTTTTTAAAAACCTCTCACATGCCGTCCTGTGGTTGGCGTGTCTCTGACCCCCCCACACACGGGAGCCCTTTGGTGAGCCGTGCACTTTTTCACCTGCTCACCTGATACCCATTTTCTCTCTGTGGCCTCAACTGCAAATTCTTGGCAGAGTGAAGTTTGGCCACCATCAGTGTGATAAGGGGAAAAAATTGATTTTCGAACCTTCAGAAATTTTATTCAATTCCTTTGAAATCCGTGACGTGCACTCCGTGAAGATGCCGGCGTGTGGGTGGGTAGGAGACCTCTGTGTAAGTGAATACGTTAGTAAATGGGTAATTTATGAGGATATTCAGTGTTCAGGAACAAAATTTGCATATAAAGTGGTTTTCTAAATTCCCTAAAATAGTTTCAAGCTTTAAGCATTACTCTTGCTTACATTTTTAGATTGCTTTGTAAGTTCTTATTTCACAGAAGGTACAAAGGTACAGCCCTGTGAGCTAGAGTTATTTCAAATTCTGATTTAGAGGATTCTCAGAAATAAATGGGGCTTCTGTCATACTTAAGAGAAACTAGATTGCATTTTTATTTGGATTTTGGGCCAAACCAGGTGGGATACCTTCTGTCTCTCCGTCAACCACCTTTTCCCTACTTTGAGTGCCTTGAGAACGTGTGCTCTTCTCTTTAACCCTCATCTGGTCTAATCTGCTTTCCCTTTGGCTAATGTTGTGTATTTCTCAAGGGAAAGAGATGCGAAGGGAAAACTCCAAACATGCTAAGAGTCTCCAAGCACCTTGAAGCACACACACCACAGTTCATAAGTGTTTGTTTACGAGATGCGAGAACAGGACAAACTTTCCACCAGGACTTTTGACAATTTTCCAACTCATCTCTATTTTAGAAACTAGACATTTCTATCCACTGTGTTCCCAGTATGTGGGATCTTTTCCCTACTCTATAAAGAATGAGCAAGGCAAAACTTTAGAGTCTCAAAACCCCTTCAAGGCTAAGAAGTAGGTTGAAATCTTTTAACGCTGAACACTAGATAAAACAAAAAACAGAAAACAAAAATACCACCAAATAAAACACACACACACACACAAACCTGCATACTTTTTTCAATATAAATTGCCATCAACTAAATGTTCCTTAAAAAGGCCATTTCCAGGGGTTGCAGGGGAGAAAAAAGGAGAGCAAGATCTTTCTGCAAAGAACTTATGCCCAGAGAGGTGAAGGGCAGGGTGGTGAACGCACTTCGGAGGCGGTCGCTGCTTGCTGCAAAGGGGTTGCTTCCTGCCCAGCAGCGGGGACCTGACGTGGAGCGGAGTGTAAAGGTACCACTTCCCTCTCTGCACTGCCCAGTGTTCGGTTTTCTCATCTGCCTGTTTAAAGTCTGCATCTCCTAAGACTGCACACACTGTCTTTGCTTCCTGGACCCCCACCCTCCTCCGTCATCCGCCTCACCACTCTCCACCCCAGCCTCTGCTTCTCCTTTGCTGTCTCTCAGTACTGTAAACGCTAGTTCTTCTTTTGGAAATGGGACCCCACTGCTCTTCCATTGACTGGCTAACTACTAGCTGCCTTCTTTCTCTTCCCCTTCCTCCCCTTTTCTCTATAAAAATTTTTGTTTAAGAAATGGGTTCTCTGTTCTGCGAAGGTTTGACAAAAATGGACCTATAACGTTGTCTCTGTTTTACCTACAGCTATATCTGTCCATCATTTGAAATAGTATTTATTGTTTTTCCCTCTTTTCCTTGATAATAGAAGTTCTTCCAGTTAATTTGGGATATTATCTTTTTGTCTGTCCTGTATGTTACAAAGATTTTTTTCGAATTTGTCACTCAGGCATCAATTTTATGGTACTCTTTCATATAGAAGAAGAATTTTAAAATTTATATCTTTGTTTATATTTGTTCATTTTTAAGTGTTCATATATTCTCTAGTACTATTTGTTTATATTTTTTCTTTTAATTATTTTGATACTACAAATGTATTTTTTATTTTTTATACAAGTTTTGAAGGTTATACTCCATTTACAGTTATCACAAAATATTGGCTATATTCCCCATACTGTACAATACATCCTTGTATTGCTTAAACATTTAATATATGCAAAGATTTTTAAATTTCTAGTTTATATTGGAAACTAGGTATCTCCAATTACTTTTCCCAGATGTGTTGCCAGTGTTCCAACATTAATTATTGAATTTTTACTCCACTAATTTGAAAAGCTGGTTTATTAATCCCTAAATTCTATTTATGCTTGACTCTATCTATCTGAACTCATAGATCTGTCCTACTGCTTTATTCTTTTAGCTAATAAGGGTTTAACTACCCTTTCCTTTGTGCTCAAATCGTACCCTCTTCAGTGGGAACTATTACTGTCCTCTATTGAATCTTCTGCTAATCGCATTTCACTGATCTTCTTGAGGACACCAGCTATGACACTTATTAGCTGCTCAAGAAATTTTTTTTTTTAATATTTATTTATTTATTTATTTTGGCTGCACTGGGTCTTAGTTGCGCCACTCGGACTTCTTAGTTGTGGCATGTGAACTCTTAGTTGCAGCATGTGAGATCTCTTTTCCCCAACCAGGGATTGAACCCTGGCCCCCTGCATTGGGAGCGCGGATTCTTACCCACTGGATTACCAGGGAAGTCCCTGCTCAAGAAATATCTTGAATGAGGAAATAAAGGAAATAGTTGAGGCTTGCTGTGTGGTTCTGATGAGATAGAAAGGCCACCAAAACCTGCTTTACTAAGGAAAGAGCTTTCTTATCTGATACAGTCAAGTATGATTTCATGGACTAAAAACCTATCAGGGCAAACATAAAACTTTTGTTGTTTCTTTGTGGCTGAACTTAATCTAACCCAGAAGCTTCCATTTCTTGGACGGGAAAATCTTGCCACTTTGACGTAACTCAGTCACTTCTGGTTTAAACTGGGTGTCTCTTGGATAAATACCCAGTAAGTCCAAAGTCTCCCTCGCCTCTTCCCCACCCTTTCGTGGGGGACCCAGGGTTAAGGATGGACCCCTGGCCTCTGGCTTGTCCAGCCCCCTCGGGGAAGGTCGCTGGTCTCCGTCTGGGCTCTGCCGCATGCCTGGGTCCCACTGCGTGCTGACTTTCCCAGGCTCCGCTGTGCCCCGTACCTGGACCCTGCCTGGGACTCCCAAATCCGTGGCTTCTGCTTCAGGGACTTGGCTTGTATACAAATATCTCTTGGATGAGTTTCTAACTGTCAGCTTTCAGCCACCTTCCCCACTGCCTCAGGCTGGTGGGAAGCATTTAAAACAACCCCTCATGCCTCATCCTTCATCCCTGGGAGCACAGGGAAACCCAGGACGTGTGGGCAGCTCTCTGGGGCTCTACCTCCCCTCCCAAACCTCCCCACTCTCCTTGGCTCCCTCCAAAAGGACGCCTTCAGAGTGGTTACTGGCTGTGGAAGTTGAGCATGAGAAGGACCTACTGTGCGTGGCCCAGACCTTGGCAGTCTCTGGTCCTGGGTGAGCTTATGAGTCCCCACAGCTTTGGGCTTTCCGTGGGGTGGTCCTCAGGCTCCTGATGTGAGCTCAGCCTGCCCCTGGCTTCAATTCAGGGTTCACCTCTCAGGGCTTGGCTTCTCTCTGTCGTATCCAGTATAGCTGTGTTTGAACAAAGACCCTATACGGTTCTATACGGTCTGAAAAGGGGCCATGACTGCTGGACACAGAGTAGAGATTATCTATATACACTGCCCCATCCTCTATTTTAGACTGATTGGTTGTCAAGACCATAAAGGTATCCCTTTCCCTCTTCTTCTCCCCCACCAAGAGCAGGGTATGCGAGTCTCAGATCCTGAAGACCTAGTGAGGAAAGATGATGTGTTGAAAGGCTCTGATACACAGAGGTGCTCAGTGATGTTAATTTCCTTCCTCATAGTGACAGAAATGGCGGGTATAAACAGCTGAGTAGACAAAACTTTCTTTTTCAAATAGAGTCACACATGTAGAGAACAAACTTACGGTTACCAAGGGGAAAAGGGGGGTGGGATGAATTGTGAGATTGGGATTGACATATATACACTGCTATGTATAAAATAGATAACTAAGGAGAACCTACTGTAGAGCACAGGGAAGTCTACTCAATGCTCTGTGGTGACCTAAATGAGAAGGAAATCTAAAAAAGAGGGGATGTATGTATACGTATAAGTGATTCACTTTGCTGCACAGCAGAAACTAACACAACATTGTAAAGCAACTATACTGCAATAAAAATTAATAATAAAAAAAGAACCTGACAAGGAAAAAGAAATAAAACTTTCTTTTTCAAAGTTGGAGAGCTGCCTCCACCCTCAACCCCCCAAAAATAAATTATGTAGGCTGACCCTATTCTTCTATGTGCTCCAGTTTTTTTTAATGTTTCAAAATTTCATTAATAATATTTTTGGATATGGAATTGATAAAAAAATTAAATAACCCTCCCTAACTCAATTTCTTCCATGTTCATGGATTTGTCATTTTAGCCTTACTCTCCCTAAAAGAATGATCAGTTCTTCAAGCCCTTAAAAGTCAGGCTCTAGTGATTCTCATTAAAATGTGATACACATGAAGCAGTGTTCTGAAAAAATACAGATTCAAATCACATTGATTCTCATTAAAATATGATACATATAAAGCAGTGTTCTTAAAAAAACAGATTCAAATCACATTCACCCAGCAATTAGAGTTGGAGAAAAAAGAGAATACACAAGTATAATTTGCCATGTATGAACATAAGACTAGTTCTTAGTGAAGACAAACAGACTTTAATGCTTATTTATTCAATAAGCCAGTAGTATAATTGGGAACAGAATGCCAGTTGTTCAGAAATGACTAAAAGACCTCTTCTTAATGGGCTGGAGCTACATTTTTTTATTTTTAATTGATGTTCAGTGGCAATATTTGTGCTGCATATTTTCTGAGCACACACTCTAACTTTAAATTCTCTAAATTTAATTCTCTAAATTCACTAACTTTAAATTCCCAAGTTTCTCTTGGTAGTAAATCTGCTGCATTAAGCTAGGCTTAACCCCATGTAAGAACTCAAGATACCCTTTATGTTTTCTGTTGGTTCTTTAAAGCAATGGATGAAGTTGCCAAATTATTTCATGTGACAAGAAGATTGGTCTGACACTGTTACCCTTCCTGAACCGGAGATTGCTCTCCTAAGAATGATAAAAATGTTTCCAGCCTCACAGGACTATTGTTAGGATAAGATGACTACGGACATGGAACCATTAGGCATAGTACTGGGCACACAGCAGACTGAATACAAAGCTAGATTTGAACTGAGTAGCTGAAAACGGATGGGACATCCCCCCAGCCAAGGGCCAAGCTTACCGGGCACCCCAAGACCCACTTAGTAAAGTCACAAAACCACCTGAAAATGAAAAATTGCCATGGCTGAATTTTGGCAATGTGAGATAAAAGATCAATTTCATGTAATTTAATCAGGTGAGAATATATGTCAATAATTACTTGCAATTTGTTTAAAATTTTCCTTAAAGAAAACAAGTACTTGGACCCTGTATGAAAATGAGTGAAAACAACCAAACCAGCAAACAAAAGAAACAATTACATTTCCAATAGTTGGGAAAATATCAAATAAATATATATGGATAAATTTAACAGAAAACTTAAATGATATTTATGAAAAAAGCAACGAAACCTTATTAACAAACATAAAAGAGAAAATCTGAATGAATGAAAAAGACATTACTTTCCTGAACGTGAAAACTTAATATTGTAAAAACATTATCTGACTATATTTTTAGTCAATATATTTGATGCAAATTAGATTAAAAGTTCTAAAAAGTTGGTTGGAATATAAAAATGATTACGAAGTGAGTCTGAGAAAAGACCACACGATTTTTAAAAAAGAAGGAAATAGGGCAGGGGGTCATTTTCCTTTCACTCATATGAAAACATTATAAAATATAAAATAATAAAGCAGTAGGACAGATCTATGAATTCAAATAGATGTTGAGTCAAACATAAATAGAATTTAGGAAATAATAAACTGGCTTTTCAAATTAGTGGAGTAAAAATTCAATAAATAATGTTGGAATACTGGTAACACACTGGGAAAAAGTTATTGGAGATCCATAGTTTCCAATATAAACTAACTTTTAAAAAATATTTATGTATACTAAATGTTTAAATAAATAGTGGTAGAGAATATATAAAAGTTTAAAAATAAACAAATACAAACAAAGATATAAATTGAAAAATTCTTCTATATGAAAAAGCACCATGAACAAAATTGATGCTTGAGTGACAAATTAGAAAAAAATATTTGTAACATACAGGACAGATAAAAAGATAATATCCCAGATAAACTGGAAGAACTTCTATTATCAGGTAAAAGAGAGAAAAAGGATAAATAATATTTTGAATGGTGGACAGATATAGCTACAGATAAAACAAAGACAATGTTATAGGTCCATTTTTGTCAAACCTTCAAAGAACAGATAATCCATTTCTTAAACAAAATATTTTATAGAGAAAAGGGGAGGAACCACAGCCAAGTTAATTATGAGGTTAGTATAAGCTTCATACCCAATCCAGAAGATGAAAGCATAAGAAAAGATTTGTATAAGACAATTTCATTTACAAATATAGATGCAAGATCTTACATTAGACACTAATGACTCAAATCCTTTAAAGATTGTACATTTATATGTTATCCGTCTAAACCTTATAATTTATAAGCGTATAAATACCTACAACTGTGGTATCAGTATCAAAAGCACTTGGGTTCAAGAACATGACTCCCTTCAGACGGGAAGCAATTTGTATCTCAGATTGGAGGTAAACAAGGGCTTGACTTTATGGGTAACGTATTGTAGCTTGAAAAACAAAAAGACTGGAGTAAGTATTCTGAATTCTTGAGATTTAATAGAGATAGATGGTAGACTTAAAGGTGTTTTTTTATATTAGTCTTTATGCTTTATTTGTGTCACCAAGCAGGACCCCATGGGGCTTTTGGGGGGGGGGTGGATAGGCCTTCCCCATACCCTCTGCTTTAGCTCCTCTCTGAAATACCTGAATAATAGTATTTGATGCACATTTCCTGAGTTGTTTTGCAGATGTGAAAACCCCCCACCAAGATGTTAACTACTTGAGGACCCTGAGCACATAGCCCCAGGCCTCCTGGAGCCTAAGGACTTATCAGTTACCCTCTGTGACACCACCCTGTGGCCTCACAATCAGCCAATCAGAGAACTGTGCACAAGCTGATCACTTACCTTGTGACTCCCCTCACCTGGCCTTTAAGAATGCTTTGGGGAAACCCTTCGGGGAGCACTAGGTTTTCAGGACATCAGCCGCTGTAAAGGCGTGAGTCTTGCGTGCCCTGCAATAAACCTTTCTCTGATCCAAACTCCGACGTTTCAGTATGTCTGGCTCACTGTGCTTGGTGCACACGAACTTGCCTTAACATTTGAAGTATTTCATGATAAGAATATGAAAAGCTCTTCACATCAAAGAGGAAAAGAAAAATATTCCCAGTTGAAAAATGTTCAAATGATATGCAAACAAGTTCACAAAAGAAAAAAGCAAATGATGATTAAGCATATTAAATAGCTCAGCCTTACCTGTAACGTATGTTGCTGTTCATTATTCATAGGATCGTGAGAATGCAGACCAACCCACGGAATGTCAATATCAATGTAATTTTATAAAAAGATCTTGTAAAGAGTTTAACCATACTTATTAAAAGACTTAATATCTTGTATGTCTCTGGTCTTGAAATTCCACACAGAGGAATGTACATTAATGGAATAAAAAAATAGTGTCCATATAAAATTAAGTGTAAGGCTCCTTTCTAAGTACTATTTATAACAGTGAAGGACTGAAAACATTCTGAGTATAGCACAATAATGAAATGGATCACTAAGCTATTAAAAATGTTACAGAAGAATACTTAATGACATGGGAAAATGTGTGTGGCATATTGTCAAAAAATAAAGAAGTTAAAAATATTATGTACATTACGATCGAAATTTTACTATACACACAGAAAAATGTATGACCTTACACACACACACACACACACACACACACACACACACACACACACAGGGCAAAGAAAAACCATGACTGGAAATCTCTAAAACAAAATGTAAACGGTGATTTTCTCTGGGAGGTGTGATTACTGTTAGTTCCATTTTCATAGTTTAACTTGCTTGAGCTATACAAAATTTCTACTGAAAAAGCTGGCTTTTTTTTTTTTTTTAATTAATTTTTATTGGAGTACAGTTGATTTAAAATGGTGTGTTTCTGCTGTACAGCAAAGTGCATCAGTTATACATATAAATATATCCACTCTTTTTTAGATTCTATTCTATTTAGGTCATTACAGGGTATTGAGTATAGTTCCCTGTGCTATACAGTAGGTTCTTTCTATCTTATATGTAGTAGTGTGTATATGTCAATCCCAAGCTCCCAATTTATCCCCCCCCCCTTTCCCGCTTGCTAACCATAAGGGCTTTTTTTTATAAAATAAGAAAAACTCAAGTTTAACAAAAAGAGGAACACCTTTTATTACAAAGGTCATCTCTAAATCCTTAGATTGTTGAATTATCATTGCACGTTATCTGTGTTTTCTTACATGAAAGCACATTATTCTTCCTTTACTCTAACCTTTCCTTGTCTTGTATTAGAGGGATAATATAATTAGTTGCTTGTCTCATTAAGGCTGGTTTAGTGATCAAGGCATTTCTTGAGACAAGGCAGATGTTTCTGATTAATTTACTCTGCTTGATTAGACTAAAACTCTGAAATGGAAATATTCATCCAGGTTGAAATTAGCTTTGCGAGTTTGTCATGCTAAATGGTTGTAAAGCTTAGAATTATACTGAGCTAAGTAGATTTACCTGAATTGACTATTGCTGTTTGGTTATTGCTTTTACTGTTCTGAAGTTAAAATTGTCATCTTTTGACATAAAATATGATACCCTTTATGTTCACTTTCCTTCTGTTCATTTTAAGTTCAATTGAATAAACATCTACTAATGTTCTCCTTCATATACTGCCCTAGGAGTACCAGAGAGGGGGCACGGAGTCAAGGTGGAATGGTTACCTGCCAGTGCTTTGTGCTCAGGTGGTGCATATTCAGATGCACATATATTGGGAGACGGGGGTGGCCTTCTAGGGAGAAAGAGTAGTCTGAAAAAAGAATGCGGATGAGAAATGTCATATTGCCTGCCACATCAGTAAACAAAGGATGTCACAGTCATCTGCCACTGCAGTCACCTCCGTTGGTGCGCTGGTGAGCTTCAGGGAACTCAGGAAGGAAACAAAGAATACCTACCTGCCATCTAGCAGCCCTCAGACTGCAGCCACTCCCTAGGTGAGCCCTGCGGTAACTCAGGATGAGAAAACACAGGATGCTGGCCCCAGAGAGCTGAGGTGCATGTCAAAGGAATGATTTCAGTGAGCCCAGACTCTTGCATCTTCCCATACAGAGAAAAGCGCTAAATTCCTTAACTTGAGATGTCTGGTTTTCTTTTATTAACAGTTGTCTTTTGTTCCTACTACCTGTGCTTCGTCGCAAAACTCCTATATATCTTAGCTACCCCGTCACCTCCTCAGAGCAGTTTTCTCAGGGTTACTTGAGTTGCTACCTCCTGGGCTTGAAGTCCTAAAAATTCCCACCGAAGAAAACACAGCTTCTAGGTTGTGAATATATTGTTTTAGGCGACAGACGTCACCTTCAGATGCTCCTTCTGCTTTACAGCAGATCCAGTTTGTGTCCCAGCTTTGCTGGCCCTGCTCGTGCCACTCCAGGAACACCTGCTTCACCTCCACGTGGCCACTACCCTGGCCTAGACCTTCCGTAAGTCTTGCCGGTACAAACACACTAGCCTCCCAACCAGTCTCTGCCGTCTCTTGTCTTTCCCTTCCCTATTCTAACAGCTACATTTCTTTCTAAAACATTCCCTTGGCTAAAGTATATGATTGATGCACCAGGCATTCTTCCTCATGCTGGGAATAGAGCAGTGAATAAGGTAATGGGCTCCCTGACGTCCTGGGACTGACCACCTAGTACTTCAATTTATCTTATTTTATTTTCTTTTAATTTTTGTCTTGTGAGATCTTAGCTCCCCGACCAGGGATTGAACCCACACCCTCGGCAGTGAAAGCGTGGAGTCCTAACCACTGGACCGCCAGGGAGTTCCCCATTTATTTTAAAATCAGAAGAAAAACAACTTTTAGGTCAAAGACAATATTTTATATTTGTCTTTATACCAATGAAGTTGTAAAATATAATGTTTACGTCTACTTTTATGGGGGAAGGGACCACAGAGGCAAAAGTGCCCAGGGCTCATAAAAGCCATGATACAGCCTTGGGACAGAGCTTGAGGGCTGCTTTAGATTGAAGATCAGGGACCATCTCCTGAGGGGATACCTTGAATTTGAGGAGACAGAAAGCTAGAGAACAGAAGAGTGGAATAGAATAAGGATAGAAGTAGAAGAAATAGAGTCCAGCGAGCCCTGTCTGAGAGCCCCATCCGGTGGTTTGCAGGTCCCTGGTACCCTTCAGTAATAGACAACAGCAGAGTATTAAGAATGAGACGGCAACGGTTTTAGAGGGGATGGAAGGAAAGGCTAGGAGACTTCCTTAAAACTACAATGTTGGGAAAAGACTGATGGGATAATCAATGGAGGAGGAAACCGGGTTGAATATCTCCCATGTTAGTGTTCCTTCACATTAACTTCTTTTGTGCGCCACAATTTCCACATCTCTAAATGCTGTTAACATTGTCAGGGGGAAAATTTGTGGAACTGAACAAATAATTGAATCCTGTCCAAATGGTACTTCAGTCTTCACTGTGCTCTATAGAGCCAAAGCCCACGCCTGCTAATGTTGGAGAGAAGGCTAGTGAACTAATAAAGTCTAATGAAATGACTTTGCAAACTGTTCCCTCCTCTTTTTGGACTTTTCTAGTCCTTAGGATGAGTTAATGTGACAGTCCCTATCTCATGTCACATTTGCCTAAATAATTTCCCTCTTCTCATCCTTCCCCTGATATTATTTAAACTCTAGTGAAGGAGATTATTAGACATCTAGCTCCTGACTCACTGCCACTGTAGTCTGTCATTAATCTTCGAGAACATTTTCATTTACCAAAGAGTCTGTGACTCATGCAGACACACAGAGCAGTCAGCGGTGAATTGAATTGGGATCTGTCTCCTACCGCTTGGCCTTTCCTTTGTTCCAGCTGTACTGCTCAGAAATGTTGCTTAGACCGAAGTTCTGAGAACTAAAACAGTGATTTCTTTCTCAGGTGTTATGGTGCTAGCCTGTGGAATACTTACACACTCGTCTTTCAAGAGTGCACTCGAGGGCCTCTTATCCTATGAAGGATTTTTCTCACTGTCCCTCAACCTCTGGCTCTAGTTGGAATTAACTCTTTCCTATCTTATACCACCCCATTCTGAACATCCATCATAACGGCTAAAGAGTCTGAATTCTCAAGTGAGATCTGCCTGGGTTACTTCACTTCCTTTTGTCTCAGTTTCCTCGTTTATAAAATGAGTACAATGTCTTTTCCTAGCATCATCCTTCGAGGATTATTTTAAGAATCAAATGAGTTAATACATGGAAAGCTCTTAGAACTTACTAAGAGTCAATACATGTTAGTGACTTTTTAATATATGTCCTTCCTAGATTGTAAGCTACTAACTTGAATAAGTAGTATGATCCCCTGTTATTTCCCCAGGTATGGTCCTGGGGAAATAACAAGATCCCAGAGGAGAAACGGTTGCATAATGTTTCTAGGAAGTCTTGCATTTTCCTGAAGCATGGTATGTGAGCAGCAGAGTAAATTACAAGTACCCAAGAGTAACAAAAGTTATCCCGGAGATCTCTACCCCAAAGGATTCTGTGGGGCTTTCTGTGCTGTCACTGCTGACAGAGGACCAGATGGGAGATGGACATGTCACAGGGGCTGATGTGGCTGAAAGATAGGGAGGAGGAGATAGACCATAAGGCTGCCCATCCCCAATGTCAGTACTATTTATATCCCAGAAACTTAGACCCAACCCTAAGGGAAGGGCGGAAATGAGATCAGAATTCTTAAAATAACTACGATCCAGTTTTTGTCACTCCTGTAGATTAGGAGGAGGTCAAAATAATATGTAGGTTGAATTATATAAAAATAACAAAAAATATCTTTCTTGCATGCTTGAGTAGTAGGCTGAGACTACTACTGGTGTCAATAGCCCTGCCACTACGGTCCAGGCAAGGTCAAAATAGTCAAGAGAGGAATGAATCATTCTCTCTTACCCTCTTCCTGGGACAGGCAAGAGGATGAGGTGAGCTGCCTTCTGCATTTTTATCTTCTGTCTTCCATCGTGAAGATAAAGTGTGTAGCTAGGCATGATGTTCTTAAAGCCACTGCGGTGCTCCTGCTGGCAGCCATGGTTTTTCCCAAAATAGTATTTCAAGAGTCACCGTACTTTTAGTCACTATTTGGATATCCCATTGCAGAACCAAGAGCTGACGTTCATGCTGGTTTTGTTCATCTGTGTAGTCAAGCTAAGAAAGTTATGTCACCTCAATGTGTCCTAAAATAATGCCAAGTATCTGTTTGACTAACTAGCTTGGTAGAGTGGACAGTTCTAGAAGAAGAAATACACAAGCTTTGGAACCAGTCAGACCTAATTCTAATCGTTCTTTTACTTAATAGCTATGTTGGCTGGAATGTCGTTTAACTTTAGTCCCAATATTCTCATATATATACTCTAAGGTATAAAATTAATTTACTAATACCTGTTTGGTAAGGTTGTTGTAAAAATGTAAAATAATATATGTAAACTACTTAATGTAGTTCCAGGCTCACTGATGCTTCTCAATAATAATCTATCAATGGCTGATCAAAAGTTCTTCAAAGTAAAACAAGAAGCCAGGAAGAAAAATGCCAACAAAATTCTAATGTCATGTACCATGAAAAACAACACATAGGGAGAACTTGTGAAAAAAATATTAGGTCATTTTCAGGAAAAATCAGGAGATGTGGAATTAATTTAAGGCTTCAGTTGTTTATATATCTATGCACAGTGCCTGGGCGAAAGTCAAATAAACCTGTAACTTTAAAACAAGTATCAATTCAGCTTAATGAATTCATGTTGGGTATATTTCAGGACTGTTCTAGCCTCTGTATTTTACAAAGATGAATATCACATGGCTTCTGGCAAGTAATTTACAACCCAGAAATTAAATATCTCCAACTATGGATGGCGTGAAATTCACGACCGAAATAAGACAACTAGAAGGTAAATTTCATTCAAAAGAAACGGCTCCAATAGAATGGACTAATCATGTTTCTCCAAAAATACGTATAACATATAAAATGTCATGAAGGTAAGGAATGGTAGAAAACATTCAGGTGAGGACAAAAGGAAGAGAAACAAGTGATACTATTATGATTGTATAAAACAGATTTCCTGGCCAGGTAGGAGGTATCGAGGATGGCTCTTATTGGAGAATGTAAACTGGCTCAGAGGCAAGATGTAACTGTGCAGAAGGGTTTCAACTCTCAAAACATTCTGCGGAAAGCAGAACATCTGACTCTCTTTATTGACAATTCCGTCTGGTAGCGGGTAGAGGAAGTAGCAAGGAAAATTGCTATTCTGCACTTAATTCTAACCAACAAGAAAGAGCTTACTGTTGGAGTAAAAGTTATATGAACCTTGGGAGAAATCAAGTCATCCTGGAATTCATAACAGGACGAAGAAAGGAAGCAGGGGGCTCCGTCAGACCTGCGCTCTAGACTTTAGGAAAACAGATTTTTCAGAAGTTCATAAAAAGGCTGGCGTAGTTCCATGGCTAGAGAGTCCGAAAGGAAATACAAAAGTAAAAAGAGTCAGAAAAAAATATTATTTAAAGGACTATAGAAATCAAAGTATGGATATTAAACAGTCAAGAGAGAAAGGGACAGAAACTGGGACAGAAACAGAGAGAGAAGAGAGTCGACGGAGGAGACTGACATGGGCAATGATGCAGAGAGACAGAGCCGGGGAGGGAGAGGGGTCGGCTAGCGACGCAGACAGCAAGCTTAGGTACATCCCAAGGTTCTGGGAGGGTGGTTCCAGCTTCCTGTGGTGTGGCATCCTCTTGCAAGCAGAAGGTCAGGGGAGCCGAGAGCAAGTGACACCCACACTCACCCTCGATTCTCACCCTCTCAGGCTCACCTTAAGCCCAGAGGCTGCTTTCCCCAGGAAGACTTCTCTGCCTAGCGGGGGTATAATGTAGTGATGTGACCCGTAACTGCTGACTCCCAAAGAGCACAAACAATAGCTCAGCTCAGACATTTCCCAGGCATAGACTCAGCAGAAAATATCATCTACGAGGAATGTAAAGTTTTAAAAATGAAACTATACCATCACAAATGTTCCCCATTGGGAAGAAGAGGTACAGGCAGCCAAAGAAATTCACATTTAGCTGCACAGGAAGCTCTCAGATTATCTTAGATTTAAAATACACATACAAAAGTAGGAGGAAACATTACATAACCAAAAGGGAAAAGAAAAATGAAATACTAAATATGGCATAAAATATTCTTAAAAATAGACTCAAGTAGGCAATCCAGAATGAGTCGAAACTTTGGGAAAATGCTGAGGACAAGAAATCAAAAATTCTAGATCAGTTCTTATACTTTAGGTAACTCAACAAAATTCTAGAGCATCATTCACTTCTTCAGTTGTTCAATAAATTTATTCAGGACACTATGATATGCAGGGCAAGACTGAGGTATTAAAATGAATGGCACAGCGTCTATTTCCATGAGCCTGTGTTCTAATTCGGAGGTTGAGAAGAGACTCCTACCCGAATAATGCACGGCAGTGGTGGGTGTTAGAGAATGTGTAGATCCCACTCTGGAAGCACAGAATAAATAAAATTGGGTAATGTGTCATCATGAAAGATTGTGAGCTAGGCTTCAATATGGATAGGATTATAAATAGCGATGGGAAGTGATTATTAAACTACTTTATGGTTGCATTAGTTAAGGGTCGCTAGGCTGAAGTAATGAATGTCCTCAAACATGTAAATGGCTCAGGACCATTTTGAAAAGAGTATGAGCTCTAGGAGCCAGCATTCATGCCCAATTAACTATCGACATGCAGTGTGGTATAAACCAAGGATATTTTAATGTCGAAAGGTATTTATGAAGAATACTTAATACATATTGAGTATCCAGTGGGTCCCAGGCTGCTACTGTTGGTATGCCCATCTTATCCATGAGAAGCCTGAGCCCTGGACCATTTAAACACATTCCCCAACATCTCACAGCTGGTGATAGAGCTGGAATTTGAACCTGCCGTATCTGACTCAAGGGCTTAAGCTCTTAAACATTCTTTTTTTAAATTTACCGTATTATCTACATGGGTAAAGTGCATGATAATAAAGTCAGGATGGAATAGTAGTAATTAAACAACCATACTTAAAATGTTGACTGAATATTCATTGTTAACCTGAGAGTGCCAAGCGGCATTGTATTTGGTCCTTCGTCATTCAGTAGATAAGTAATTTAAATAAAAACACCAAGAACGTAATAAAAAAAATCTATAGTTTTACAAAACCTGGGGTATACACTTAATGTATCTATACATTAGTTATTTTTACAGTAGTAGTTCACAGTATTTATTACCTTTTTTTAAACAGATAAAGAAACTGAAGCTCAGACATCAAACTTGACCAAAGTCACTCAGCTTTAAACAGGGGAGCCTGGATTCAAACCCGGATTCTATCTGACTCCAAAGCCTGTGCTGTTCCACACGTGAGAGAAACCACATCACCACATTGGTGTTCAGTTCTGTTCAGTTCTGGCCACTGTATTTTAAGATGTCACTAGTAAATGATAGTGCATAGGAGGAGAACAGGAAGGGCTCATAAAATCATAAAAATCGAATTCCATCCTCACCTCTCAGGTTCTTTTCTTTGGCACTCTGCCCCTAAGTAGCAGTGCTATTGAGTCTTAGCTTTGGATTACTATAAAATGTTTTGAAGCAACTGAACATTCAGAATACATAATTTTACTTATTTTAATGACTCAGCATCCCACACTTGGCCATGTTGTTCCTACAGTGGTGCAGACCCAGGGGCAGAGTTCTGAACTAGAGTCAAGGGCCAGGGGTAGTGATGTTTTCTACACGTTGCTCTATTCTGTTACATTCAGAGCTGAGCCCTTGATTGTCATGAATAGTGGGGAACTTTTTGTCTTTACTGAGAAAGGAAGGGAGAATTCTGAGGGGCCTCAAGAGCAAGAATGAACCCAACAATGACAGAGCGTCAACTATTTGCATATTACCTCTCTCTATTCCCATCCACCAAATTGTTCACTGAATACTGAGATACCTATTTGTGGTTTCTACAATAATGACCAATTTCTGAATTAGTGAAATTCAGAAATTCAAATTCTGAATCTGCTCCTACTTGCTGCTTTCTGCCTCTAGTACTAGCATATTCTGATGTTTTATCTGAACTTAGCCATTAAAAAAATCTATTTTGGTGATAGTCTGAAGAAGCACATTTTAACCAATATTTGCTGCAGCCTCAGTATAAAATAGCACTTGCTTTCCCATTATGGTTTTCTGTGATCCTAGACTCATTGATAAAATATTATTCACCACAGATATAAATGTAATCATAAAAAATATCATGGAAGAAAACTCTACCTAAATGCCAACAGGTTTAAGATAAAGGGTACCACCTAGGAATTATACCATTTCACTTAAGCTATGATGATGGTGACAGTGGTGATAATAACTTGGGGATGGCAATCTGAAGGGCAGGCTGCCCTTGGTTGAACCGTGAACCAGCCATAGAGCCCAGCACAGGGCCTGGCATGTAGTAGGTATGTACTGAGTAATGAATTCATAACAATGAATTCATTGGATGAAAAATGATGCCTCTTGTGGAGGCCCATGTGAAGTAAGGTCTTGCTCGGAATAGAGATCAAGCAAGTAAGTCTCAGCTCTAATAACAAAAACCAGTCCAGGGACAGAATGATTCTAAACCACAGAGGACACACTTTGTTATTGAAACTGAGGGTGGTAGTGATGATGGATGGAATTAATTATAGGAGTAAATCTTTGTATTCCGTGGGTGATAATAAAAGATAACATTGATTGAAGGACTAACAGAAGTCAGGTATTAAGTTAACGATTTACATGTAAAATTCGACTGACTTCTCAAATCAACTGTGAGCTAGATATTAAACCTAGGTTGTTGGTAAGCAAATTAGAGATCAGGGAAGTAAAGGTATTTACATAAGACCACTGGCTCAGGACTTCCTTGGTGGTCCAGTGGCTACGACTCCACCCTCCCAATGCAGGGGGCCTGGGTTCGATCCCTGGTCAGGGAACTAGATCCCACATGACTCAGCTAAGAGTTTGCATGCCACAACTAAGGATCCCGCATGCTGCAACGAAGATCCAGCATGCTGAAACAAAGAGCTGGCGCAGGGACTTCCCTGCTGCTGCAGTGGTTAAGAATCCGCCTGCCAATGCAGGGGACATGGGTTCGAGCCCTGGTCCGGGAAGATCCCACATGCCGCGGAGCAACTAAGCCCGTGCGCCACAACTACTGAGCCCACACTCTAGAGCCCGTGCTCTGCAACAAGAGAAGCCACCGCAATGAGAAGCCCATGCACAGCAACCAGGAGTAGCCCCCGCTCGCCGCAACTAGAGAAAGTCACGTGCAGCAACGAAGACCTAATGCAGACAAAAATAAACAAATAAATATATATTTAAAAGAAAATAAAAAGACCTGGCACAGACAAATAAATAAATATTAAACCAACCAACCAACCACTGGCTCTTACGAGGTATTCGAATCAAATCCAATACTTGTCCCTGTGCTATGATGTGGTACCTTCCAAAGAACTTTTTAACTTACTAATCAAAAGACCAACTGACCGACACATTCCCTGTTTACGAGCCCATTCTTGCTATCTTGGGCCTCTTCACAAAGGACCCGCCTTATACCTTTTCCACAGACCCAGTGGAACGGTGGGTGGTACATCCTCTCCAGGAGCCTTGGCCACGGGAAGAGGTGGTGCGAGCACAGGGAAGAGCTGGGACCTGCTGTGTCTTCTAAGGTGGAAACCACATTCACTGCCCACTTCCTCCAGGTTCAAGTTCAAACTACAGTTAAGGAAGAGAAAAGTGGCTGGCAGTGGTCCAGAAGAGAACTCGACAGAGGGGAAGCACTCAGGTATTTCCATCTTTTTCGGACTCTTCGTAAATCTGTCTCCACTTTGGCCTCGATTGCATTGTTCACCATCTCTGGGGTCTGCAGAACGCGGCTTTGAATCCTGCTCCTTAATTACCTGGGTTTTTATCTTCACAGCCTGTTCAATAAAGCTCTGAGCACAACATTAGTGAGAGATCTTGATAATCTATTTATTTAGGACATATTCGAAGGCATCAAAACCTCTGATCTGTCCTTTAAGGGTATCAATATCCAGAGGGGTCTGATTAAACTCCGAGAAAGTAGAAATGACAAGGTTGAAGCTGAGACTAAAACAAAATACAAGTTAATAAGGATGAATTCATCACACAGATGAGGACATTTTTGTGGGTAGGCAGCCTGTCGTTCTAAGATCTATACTCTGATGTTTTTCACCCAATTATGTAAAAAGGTATTAAAAAACTTTTTCGATAAGGGGAAAATAAGTTAATCTATAATAATTTATAGGTTATAATAATGAAAAGTATAAATTCAAAATTTAAAAACCACAAATTATCAATGTAGTATATTCTAGTACAAAACCACTTTCTAACAACTCCCTGAAGCTTCAGAATAACACGCAGAAGCCAGTAAAGAAATTCTTTTTTAAAAAATCCATGAGGATAACTAATATTTGTATAGCAAATGATTGTTTGAAAAGTGACCTTTCTTTATCATTTAGATTCTGAAATGCTGAGGTCAAGTATGCCCTGGAGTTGAAATGACTACCTACGTGAAAACTTGAGAGCTTTGAAAATCTGAATTTTTCTTATAGTCCTGTGTCTCATTTATGAGTTTCCTCTAACGCTCCCTAACCAGTGCAAATCTTTCCTCTTTATTTCTTTACACCCAATTCTCCATCTAACTTTAAGAACAGCGCGGCTGGCATCTGACACAGAGCGTAGTGGCACTTGCTGTGGGGTGGGGTCCCCTAGGGCGTTTCCATATCCCCCCAAGAACACTAAGTTGGCTCTTAGTGAGTTCAACTCTGCCCAAAGTTTGCCCTTAACATCATAGCCTGAAGAATATGGTATTTGTCAACGTTCCACCAATGAACTGATTAAGAGGTGCTAGTTCATACTAATAAAACTCACTAGCCTGTAATGTATTAATTTCCAATGAGAATTATTGTTATCAAGGGAAGTGGATGATTGCCTGACCCGCCTCATACAGGAGAAAGCATACTTCGGTCCTCTGCTTGGTGCTGGCCTGGCTCAAACGTGGACCAGTGTCAGGTTTGGAAGCCTGCTGAGCCCTTGGAGAGGGTCAGTTTAGGATCCCCATGTTGACATGGGAGGTCATCTTCTCCCCTGTCCTGTGCCTGAACGGAATCTGTGGGCTACTGTCTCTAACCAGCTAGTTTCTTTGCATGTGTATAGTCTTTCTTCAAAAAGGATGGAATATGATTAATTAAATTCCTTTTCAATAATCACATCTCAGTTTTGTCTCCCGGAAGTTAAATCCAGGATACACTGAGGTTTGAGATGTCCCTACACTTGTTAGAGATGCACTTATGAACACAAGGCATTAAGGACATCTGTTTTATGTGGAGATTTACAGTTTAAAGTTCAAAGGGCAACTGAAGTCCCAGGTTCTTAAGGCTTCTCATGCATACAGACACTGAGAGGAAAACTGAACAGGAGCTCTCTAGCCGCCATTGTCCCTTTTTTTTCATTGAATTTTTGTTACCTTTCTGTCAATGATGTATTTACTTATATCTGTCAATTACTTGTTACCTGGAAAGGTGAGTGGACACACAGCTGATCCGAGAATATGCTGGGAGACTTCCTTGTGTGCATCCTCTGATGCTGGAACCCAGACACTGTATGTAGGTCCCTTGTTCCAATGAGGCATCTGATGTGTACTTTCAATTGGTATTAACAAAAAATTGCCCAACTTTATTTATAACTCTTTGTTTAGTCTTATGGGAATTTAATTGTGCCACACTTCAGCCTTGCAATTATCTGAATATTCATCTTCTCGAATTATCTTTTCTGTATAGTGTTGTGACTGAAATCATGACTTTATTCCATTAAGTCACCAAAAATCAAATAGAAAAGTCTATCAACACACAGCTATCAGTTACAGTTTTATTCTGTGGAAGGCTAAAAGCTATCCTACTTTAATAATTTTAATTCATTTCTGCTGCAAAGATCCATTTGTGATAGTTTCCTTTTAAATTTAAAAATATTTAATATTCCTCTTCTGACTGATGCTGTTATCTGCTGTCACATAGATGGTGTAGCCTAGGAAATATGAAGCCAGCTCCGATCATATCACATCTGAGCTCTCTTCCTTATTCTGTCTCTGACTTATTTTATGAAAACTGCTAAGTCACTTAACCGCTTTCTGCCTACGCATCTGAAAAATAAATTGGATCCCTATTGCCAGCAAACAATGCATGGTCTTTATCTGCTGTGCATCTATTCTGTCACTGCCACGGCTCACAGATACTCTTGCTCAGTCAGGGAGGCAACCATCAAAAGGCAGAGAACAACTCAGAGGTTGATGATATTCTTGATGTCAATACATTTTCTGTAAGTCGTGTCTTTAAAACGATGATATAAATGCCAATGGTTTTTTAAATGTCGTTAAAAATGAGGATCAACTTTATTGTTTATTTTATGGTTTTCAGACGGATGTTGGGGAAGCTTATTACATTAGTCCAGTTTTACATGAGTCCCTAGAATCCACCTACACTGATGCTCTGTGTCCTGTAAAGTTCCCAGAGAGTGAAGAAGGCAAGCATCTCCACCTCCACCTTGCCCACCTCTGCATCCCTTGAAAAAGCCTCTCCTCAACTTCCCGCCATCATTCCCTCCTATTTCCCACATGCACAGCATCCAGGTTTTTGTCTGAAAATGATTCAAAATTGTTCTCTCTTCCACGTCTTTATTCCCCTGTCCCACCTACCCTGCCCTGTTTTTCTCGACTTGCTGGGAGTCTAGATGAGGAACATAAAATTGAGTTTCACTTGTAATGTCAAGTCATCACTGGTGAAGATAAATTTATACAGAAGAAATTACCAGGAAGAAAAAGAGCTTTTACTGACCTTCCAAAAGTTGGAGAGAGCTGATTAAATAACTAGTTCACAATGTCCTTTCTCATTTAGCTGGAAATTGAACTGATGTAGATTTTTCTTGGCACATAATGACAGTAATATTTGGGGATAAAATGGGGTGAGGGAATCATTTTATAAAATAAAGCAGAGAAGAATGTTGTCCCTTGTTTGCTTTACTCTGTAATGTCTCTTCACCATGGCCTAAGTTTAGATGGGGATTCAAGGAATAGGCAAGGATGTCTGAAACCAAATACAAAGAGTTTAAGCGGGGATTCATATCAAAGCAGAGAAAATCAGACTCGCAGCTAAAGAACCTAGTGTCCTTTCCAGATAACCCTCATACACTCATCAGTGTTAATTAGAAAATTATTTTTATTTCTCTGCTGTGTTTCCCCATGTAAAAACTATATTTGTCCCATGGAAAAAATCAGTACTTTATTCCATTAAACTCCTACCTGTGGAAATAAACAAAAACCAACCAACTGAGAACAAGCAAAGCTTATTTATTCAGAGCTTGCCTTCTCAAGAGAGTCAACCACCATCTCTCTTTCTTCCCAGAGACTCAAAGGCAGGCAGAGGAGAGGGAAACCTCTATAGTGGAAAGAAAGGAAGGCTTCAGGTGTGCCCCAGTTGGAAGTTGTAGGGAACTAACTAGAAGTGAGGCATCCTATATGATTGGTTTGGGGTGCATATTTGGCTTTTTCCTATTGGTCCCAAGTTGGAAGTGGGAACAACAATTATGAAAGGTATCAATTATTAATCAAGTCTTGGCCATTTGGGGCCAGTTTTATAGGGGTGATTGTTTGGCTTCCTGGATTGTTACTAGATATAGTGGTCTGACTTCCTACGAGTCTGAATTGCGGATAGCAGGCTGACTCCTTGCCCTTGTTGTTATAGCTATTGGGTTGGTTTCCTAAACTGGTTGCTAAAGATTTGGGGTTAGAGCTCTATTTCTATATATGGCCTGGCCATTGTTCATTTGTATACTCATTGTTTCATAGCATGATGCTGCGTCTTTGGGGAACCAGACGGAGAGAAGTGGGCTTGGGTTATCTTATTCTGAAACCATTTTACGTTCCCTGGAAGACAGATGCACGTAAAACATCCTTTCTGCCCATGACTTGGGGAAGCAGAGCATGAAGTTTAGACCAAGATCCAGGGCCCAGGAAGAGCATCCCATCTATACGTACAGGTTATAATCATGGATCAAAGTGAGACATAAAAAGTTGAGAATGTGTTTCTACAGCAGAAGGAGACTTGAGATGTAACTGGTATTTTCACATATTTAGAAGACTATCGTGAGGGAGAAACCTCTACTATAACACACTGAGACCAGTCAAAAGAAATAACAGGGACGTAAACTTAGTGCAAATAGAAGGAAGATCTTTCCAAATATCAGAGCTCCCTGACGATGCCATGAAGAGCATCCTCAAGAAAGAAATTTCTCCTCATTCGTGGGCTCCAGCAGAGATGACTATCTAAGCCTGTTGTATAGGAGGTCACACAGAGGACAAAGGGTGGCCACTGATTCTGGGATTGTAGGAATTTAAATGTTAAGGCAAGTCCTGCCATTCCCAGTAGGTAATGAATGGGATATTGAGGGAAGAGTGGCAATTAGGTGATGAAGTGGCCTAAGTGACCAACACATTACCAAATGATAAATGGCAGGAGAGAAAACTGGGGAAATATATCTAATAAGAGACAAGCGAAAAGGAGGAGGTAATCAGAAGAGACAGAGAGATAGAGAAAGAGATGAAGTAGAGAGAGGAAGAATGAATGAATATGAACATTGTGTGAGAAAGAGAAAAGAACGAGGCATAGGAAAAATCAGTGGCTATGGGGAGATAAACACCAGGTGTTTCTTCCTGTGAGTTCTGGGTGCTTGGTCACCTCTTATGCATAAAGGACGGGGAAATCTGAGTAGGTGATACCCGTCCCTGACTCGTGAGCTGGACCTTCCTGTGGGTTGCCATTTGTGTGGATTTCTGGGGAGATGCAGTTAAAGAATTCTAGAGATAATCATCATAGGGAATTTACAAGAATTAATTTCTGGATTGAATTACTGCCAGTCTGCAAACCAACTCTCTTCAGGAATTTTATTTATTCTGCTCTTACATTCCCTAATTACTCATTATTCTCTATGATTAGTTGAAAGAAGAAAGGCACATTTTAGCTATCCTATTTCAGGATGAAATCTGAACAGGGCAGCACAGACTTACTTAAGCAAAATGGAAGGTTTGAGAGGAAGCCCTAGTATTTACTGTGTCTTGAGCCAGACACTGTGCCAGGCATTTTATACACAAACATTGCTTCATTTAATCCTCTCAAACCCCCCTAGGAGAGTATAATTATCCCAGCTGTTTAAGTGAAGAAAATGAGGGTCTGCGTGGCCTTGTAACTTACAAAGGTAACTTTGTTATAAATGAGAGGAACCAGGATTTAAAATCAGATGTATACGGCTCTAAATCCATAGTATAGACAATCTCTAACAAGCAACAAACCACAAACAAATAAACAATATCTATTTATACATATCTTAACTAATACTTAGAAATAAAGCATGATGGGTTAAGGAAGTCTAAAATATAAATTTCATTTTTGCATTTCACTGGTAAGATGAGAAATATTTTTTAATTAAAGCTTGCTCATATGTTCTGATATCAATAACTGGTAACCTTCATATGACATTTTATGGATTTTTTATAGCAATGTCTAAAAGGTTATTGAGAATCTAGTATGGCAGAATATTCCATTACGACATTATTTACATTTGTTTTCTAATTTACAGGTTAGTCATGAAAGAATGAAAAGGATCTTTCTTGCTGGCGACAGCCCCAACTTCTGGTAGAGATGGTCTGTTTCCTGACTGCCAAAGAGAGTTGACATCTTTTGGTATTGTTTTAGGAAGAAAACAAAAGGTTTCTAGGCAGAGTAGACTAGCTGGAAAGTGGAAAATAAGAGCCTTTGTTGTAGAAAACATAGGTCCAGGAGGAAATTAAGCAAGATCGTCCCAGAATGTGCTTCAAAATTTGACAAGAGAAATGACCTCAGCCCTGTGTGGTAGTTATTAGCTTTCCCCAGACACTTCTGGTTCTCCTTGGAGGCATATGGAAGGGTTCCCTTCCTGCCCTGGGGTTAGGTGTGGTCATATGACTTGTCTCACCAATGACGTGTGAGTGGACGTGGGATTGCATCGCTCTCTTCCTCCTCTGATTCTGACCAATACCTTTCGAGGTAGTGGCTAAGGAAGCAACTTAGGTCCTACGGGGAGGGCTCTGCATGGACATAAAGCACAAGTGAGAAATAAACATTGCTGGCTTTAAGCTGATGAAATTTGGTTGCTACCCCAGCATAACCTAACCAATCGTGATTGATAGACTCTGGACGGATGGATGCCCCCGCCAAGGAGACGGACAGCCACACTTCAGTGTGCACGTGTGCATGGCTGTGAGTGTGTACAAATATCTTTGTCATCACCATCAAGCCACGATCGAATGATGATGAATGCTTGCTAAGCTAGGCTGGGGGAACAAGAAGAATCTTACGCAGAGAATATTCAAATAAAGTAGGAGAAACAGGATATGAAATCTGAATAGCAACATTAAGTGAATGAAAAATCAATAACAGAAAACTGTCTACAATTGTTTGTCAAAAAGGTTGTGATGTTAATCCTGTCATTTTCTAGATGAAAGAACTGAGTTTCAGAGACCCAGCCAACCTCCTGATTCCGAATCTGGCCTGTCCCTTTTCCCTTCTTTCTTTTCAATTTTTTAAAAGTTGTACATGCTGTTTTATTGCTCTTCTTCTATTCCTCATTGCCTCTCTGGTTTATTTTTTCTTCTCACAGAGGTACAACTCTTAGTAGTTTTCTCAGAAAATATCTGTGGGCAGTACACATTTAAAGTCCTTTCATTTTTTAAGTTGGTGAAATACAATTCCAGGTTGGATACTTTATCTGTCCAGCATGGGTATTTTTGTAGGTAGCACCAGGAAAAAGTACTGGGGATGACTCTCAATTGGCCTGAACTTGCTCACATGACAACCCCTCCTGAAGAACAATCATCACATTGTGTGGCTAGGCCCAGGTCCAAGTGGGCAGATGTATCCCTCCTGAAATAAATAGAATGAAGACAGATAAGGGGTTCTGAGGTTTTGTTATCAGAAAAAGAAGGGGAATAGATGCCGGTAATGTGAACATTTACCATCACCTATGACTGGTACCTAGTACAAGTCCATCAAATTAGAGTTGCTATTATTATTGTTTTTGTCATTAACATTACTGTTAGTCAGAGATCCTTGCCTGCAGCTGGCTTGAAAACTCCAGGTCCTGATGCCATCGTGCTTGAAACAGAAATCTTTGACATACTGTGCAGCCTAATGAGGGGATTATATACTAATTTAGGATTTGTAAGCCCAAGGGTGAATCCTGGATCTGCCACGTACAAGCTTGAACAAGTTATTAAACCTCATTTATGTTTTCCCATCTAGAAAATAGGGCCAATGATAATAATCTCACAGGATGTTCTAAGTTTTAGAAATACATGATAAATTCCTAGCACAGTGTCTAACCATGAGGTAAAATAGTGCTTTTAGAGCATTTAACCTAACTCCTGATATATAACTAGGGCTTAATAATTAACAATCATTGTGGTTGGCCTTCCATAACTAGTGATTACCACTATTCTTATTGTATCTTTAGGAAATGACTTTGTTGGGCTCAGAGTTAAGAGTTAAGATCACAAGGCTACTATGTTGCTCCCAATAATCTGGGTATGAATGGTCTGGCTGACGATCAGACATGAGTGTGAGTACGACTAGGTCTCCACATGGCGGCTTCTCATGGTCCCTCCCCTGATCTGTGCTCGGCCAGGCTTGTGAGAAGACTTCTGTCTTGGTCTCCGTGCCTTAATTTGAACCAATTTATTTATCATAGTGTTCATCACACTAAGTTGTAATGACTCATTTTCTCTCCCACTAGACTGAAATCTTCCTAAGACAGTATGGTTCTATCCCCCAGGCAGTGTTTCCCAGCACGCAGCAGAAAGTCTGGCAAATGGTAGGCTTCCAAATGGCATCTACTGAATGAATGAGCGAATGGTTCGATCCATGGGTTAATAGGTGATTCTTGAGTGCTGCCACCAGCAGGATTTTCTGCTGCTGGTGCCGCACAAGTTTTCCATCTCCTGGGGCCCGCAGTTACCTACATCACACTTGATTCTGCAGCAGCCTTTGAGTACCAAGTGTCTTGTGGTTGTATCCCTTGGCTCTTTTTCTGATCTGTCCCAGGGAGCTGAGCTGGGACAGGGCTCAGTATCTTCTTCCCTGAATGGAGAAGACTCGTTCTCCACATCCAGTTACAGCAATATGTGCATGTCTGTTGTGTGTCAGCTTTATTTGTTTTAGAAACCACTTTGACAAAAGACTTTCCCACTATAATGTTTAATACCACAGGAATTTGACACTATGCCAAAATATTAAACATAATCAGAGTAGCTCTTACGTGTTTAGTATTGGGCAAAGAACATTTTTTCCTCAAAGGTATTTTGACTACAATGCCCTCCTGCACAAAAATAATTGACCTCAACATTATGTCTGATGTACTCAAAATCATTTAAATTATTAATTCCTTATTAAGACTTCCTTTTAGGGTAGGCTTTGGATCAATGATCCTGAATGTAACTTTTGAATAATGCATAGGTAAATTAAGGAAGTTTTCAACAAGCTGCAAAATGAGATTGAAGCATGTTTTAGAAAGGATGATTTGCTACATTGGAGTCTATACATTTGAAGTGTGTTCTTTTAAGTGGCATTAATTATATCTATATATGCCATGTACCGTTGGCTTCAATCGTGAATATCCAAAGTCATGTAAGTTTAGTTTTGAAGGTTTGATAAAATCATCACAGATTAGTTCTATATTTTTATGTACTTATGTGGCCTGATTTTGAATTTATCTACATGTTAATTTTACTGTTATTCCATTTTATATACATGTAGTAAGCTTCTCCTCAATTCTTTGTAGAAAATGCTCATTCCGATAAATGCAACTAAGACAAGGAATCATAGACTAAGAAAAATAGGCAAGGTCCGGTAAAATATGTTTGTGTCAAGTCAGTAATACCTGTAAAATAATACTTTTTATTCAGTTATGTTTTGTCTTCTTGACAACGCCCCGTCAATGACTTCTACTGTCGCGCGTGTAGTTTAGAGGTGGTGTAAGAAGGCTTGCTCTCTGAGCCACAAAGAATGTCCTCTCTCGAGACACCCAGTGAGGGCCTGCTGGGGTTCACGTGGATATATCGAAAGACAGGCAACATGCTTAACAGGGCAGGCAGAGCTGGCACTCTTGCCAGTGGCCACAGAAGGAGGCCAGGCTGCACTTCCTGACCAAAGCCACTGCTCCCATGCCAGTAACTGCCTGTCTCCTCCGCTCCTGCTCTTCCTGATTAGCCGGTCTCAGCCCGGCCTGGGGTATTACCTTCTGATCCCCACAACTTCCCAGTGCAGGCACTGCGCCCCAGGTTTCACAGGGAACTAGCTGATTGCAAACACCTGAGGGCTCTTGTCTGATTTACGCTGTATGTGTCTCCTGGGGGCTGGCTATGGATTATGGCTCCCTAATCAGACCTGAAATGAATCTTGAAATCTAAAGTTTCAGAGGGGAAAATAAGAGAATTACCAGGAATGAAACCAGTACTGGAGAAGTGAACCTGTGCAGTTTTCTTTGACAGTTAAACTTAAGGTATATGTGTGCTAATGTGTCCTACGTAGATATGTACGTGTGTGTGTGCATGTGTGTCCCAAACATTATATAAACACAAAACAGATTACTATGAGAGGTGTGCCTTATAATAATAATAATCCTCGATCCTTGATAAAAGGACCCTTTGAAAATCTGGTGAATGATTGGACCTTGTGTGTAGAAAGACTTTTATTTACACACAATTTGACAGAGGATTCCCAGAATCCTTGACGCTGAGAAATGAAATAATAATTATATGCATATGCATATGATCATATATTCAGTGTCCCCAGAGGAAGAAACAATCACCAGACTAAACACCAAGGTAAAGGTCAAAAATGTCCTCTCCATTTATTTTCCTGTCAGTAGTCTGTGTTGCGATTGTATGACGCGGATTGTTTGTGGTCTCGTAAGAAATAGGAGAGGGAATTGGATATCTGTTGATTGTGGAGAGAGCTTGGATTATACAAAATTTTGAAAAAGCTTGATTGTGAGCCGATTTTGAGGCATTTCAATCCCCAAATGCATGTCAGCAGGCATCATGATGTCAGAAAATTCTGATTAGATTCTTCTATCCAAACAGGCTTCTGACTTTATTCCTTCACCCTAGATCTGAAAGAGTTGATGAGCAGTTGCTAAGGGAACTCCTATATCAGGAGAATCCATTGGTCAACAGCTTACCTGGTGGATCACAAGATTCTGGGCCGAGACACATACAAGGGACTTTTTTCACCTGATTTCCTAATCCTATTGGAGATGATGGTATAAGAAACTCACATTAAAGTGCGCATCTGAGATTTATTTAAGATTTTTGAGAATTTTGTTTCTTCCCGTATGCGAAAAGAAGATGCAAGGTTTTCTCTCTTATGTATGTTGGTCCAACCATGGTGCGCTGGTGGGATAACTGCATTATAGACCTTCTGATAGCCTGTGGGCAGCAAAGCAAACACAATGACTTTCCAGTACAGAAGGCAGTGATTGCACCTCGGGGGAAATGGCAGATCAGAAAATCAGCTTCCTCACGACTCTCCATTTTTTAATCATTGCCCAACTCCAAAGCAGCTCTGAAACAGAAATGGTGAGAAGGGAGGCTTTCTGACATATGTCCTAGTCCCTAGATAACAGCTGTTATCTACTTTCTTTGCAGGAAATCAAAGTTGCCCTTTAATTTCCCCTCTGGGTAATACACTGATATATTTTTACCCTATAGCTTATCAGAGAGTACTAATCAGTTTCTGACATTAAGAAGACTTCAGAAGCATAAAACTCAATATGTATTTAAAAGGAGTTATCTGGTGGATGAAGAAAGTTTCCTAAGTTGTAAATTGCTTTCTCGTGGCAAAGTGAAGTAAAGATTGTTAACACTCCCAAATATATATGAATGCCATCGGCTTGTGAATGTGACTCTCTATTTTACAGTAGTTGCCTATAGAAGAAACTCAATGTAATTCAAATTCTTCTTCTTTCACACTAGGAAGATATTTATCTTATACCTATTCAATTTTCATGAAAAATGTAAATTCATTTTTGCAAAGCCTGAGGGAAAATGAAGATAGACATTTCCATTTTGAAAGAGGGCACCATGATAAGCAAGTGCCAAATTATTTCATGTCTTAGTCCTGTATTACGAAAAATACATGCTCTGCCCAATGACTTCTCTACCTTGAAATGTCATGAAACTCAACCACTGCCTGGCATTGCTGCAGAATTTACCATTACAAAGAGCTAATCTCACGAGGATCACCCAATTTTGATTCAATTTTCCTTTCTCTTTTCATCTTAAATCCTCTCCCTATGAAACTGAGTTATTTTTAATTTTCCTATCAAGGCCTATATCTTTCACCTTTCAATGTCTCAGGCCCATAATTTCATTTGATCAGGCAATTCCCAACTTCTAAATGTTCCAAATCACCTGTTATAAATTGATGGTTCAGAATTTGAGATGCATTTGCAGAGAGAAATAGTGCAATCAAATGGTGCTTATTTTCCTAAACCTACATAGATTACTTTGTTAATGTGTGAGAATGTGTAATGCTATGTTAAGGTACCCAAGAAGCTAAGTTTGCAGTTGTTTCTGGAGAAAGAGTTTCTCTAGTTCCAGCTGCAGAATCACATCCTCTCCAGTAGCCTCTGTGGGTGCAGAAGCTGTACCCCTGGCTCTCTCTACCTCTAGGACATCGGTATGGGCTCTCAAGGGAAGAGGCTGGGCCACCTGCACAGTGGACATGGATCTCCAGGGAATTAGAGTCAAGACATTGGCGAAGGTGAGCTGGGAGGCGTATCAGGACAGGACTGAGATCCTCCTGGAGCACCCCAGTTTGCCATCCTTCCTTCCTTCTCCTTTCTGTCATTCCAGCCTACTTTTGTCCTGTGAGGGTCTCCGGAAGGATGGCAGGAGTTCTCTGGCCAGAACGGGTTCCACTCTTGTCTTCTGACCACTAGCCTTTAACAGCAGTGCTGTCGCCCTGGGGAGAGAGCTATTCATAACTAGAATGCATGAAAATGTTTTAAAATCAAAAATTCCATCAGCTCTTTAGGTTTGCCCTCCAGTCTCATGCCTGCGCATACCTTAGCTGCTTGAAGATTACCAACAGCTATTTGCTTGAACAAGCATTTTGACTTTAAAAGGCATACAAAGAAAGAAAACTCTAGACATCAAAATGCCATGTTGCAAAATGAGTCAAGTATGGGGCAGGCAAATCTAATTTTGAATTAGATTACTGAATATACCAAAAAATATAGCCCTGATTACCTACTCTTTTCCTAGGGAGCAAAATTTTTTTCTTTTTTTTGGGGGGGGGGTAAAAATATGGACTGCTTCATGAATTTGTGAGTCATCTTTGTGCAGGGGCCATGCTAATCTTCTTTGTAACATTCCAGTTTTAGTATATGTGCTGCTGAAGTGAACACCAAACAACTTTTTTAAACAACTTTATTTTGGAATAATTTTGGATTTGCAGAAAGGTTGCAAAGAGAGTACAGACTTTCTGTGTCCCCCTCACCTGGTTTTTCTCTCTCTGTCAACATCTAACGCTGCCATGGTACTTTCACAAAACTAAGAACCTGATATTGGAACTGCGGTATTAAATAAACTGCAGGATTTCACCCGATTTTCCAGGATCCCACTTGGGGGACAACACCACATTTTGTTCACACATCTGCTGTGAACAGTTTTCGCTGGGCTGTGACATTTTCTCAGTCTTTCATGACCTCGACTGCCGTGAGGGGGATGGCTGTGGATCCAGTCTGGTTCATCTGATGTGTTCTTCATGGTGAGACTGGGATTATCGGTTTCGAAACAAATACCGTAGAGGTGAAGTCCCGTTCTTGTCACTTTTACCAGGAGGTACATGACATCCAGGTGGTATCTCTGGTGGTGGGACCCTTCCTCACTCGGCTGAGTGTTTGCAGTTCTCTTACTGCAAAGTTACTCTTTTTCCCTTCGCTACTCTGTTATTTGGAAACAGGGCATGACGTCTAGCGGTCCCACAGGAGTAGGGAGGGAGAGAATGAAGCTCCATCTCCTGGAGGGGGGAGTGGTATTTGGAATTTTTCTGTAAGGAAGAGCTGTCTCCTCTCCCCATTTATTTGTGTATTCATTTCTTTCTATCAGTTTGGATCATGTATATTTGTTTCAGACTTTGGGTCACACGCGGACTTAGTTTAAGAGACCTAAGATTCAACCCCGTCCGCTGGGCAGAGCCCACAGTGCCCTGAAGCGAGCGTGGGAGCCGTAGTGCACACACAGGGGTCCCCAGGGGGCCCAGGGATCCATCGGTGAGAGGGGACTCAGTCACAGCCCCTCCCCAGACACCGCGTGCCGCTAGCCCGTAGAGCCGGCACTTTTATTACTTGCAGCCGTGTTGCCGTCCAGAGCTGTGTTCCTCAGGGAAATGCTCTCTGCTCTTATTTCTGTTTCCTAAAGGCTCCTGGACACACGCCTAATAAAGAATCAGCCCCCTTGCTGTCCTTCTTTTTATTGAGAAATGAAGCATCGTGTCCTTAGCTTTTATTCCAGAGGTAACAGGGAATTTGACAAACATAGTCCTGCAAATCCAGAAATATACCTGTTCTCCAAAAAAACACTAGTTTGTCAAATAATGGCTGAAGGGTTCAACTACACATGGGAAAAATTTGAAATGAGTTGTCGTTGATGTTTTTTAATAATTGAAAGGACATAGGTTTGTTTGTATTAAAGGGTTTTTTCTTTTTCTTCTTTTTCCCCCATCTAAGAGGTTTTCATTTTATAACTTGAACTTTAGAAATTTAGAATGTTGCCGCATTCTAAAAGATTATATTTAGTGCTGACAACCAGAGACATTCATTAGGCCCTCAAAACTTGCTCTGTAAATGTCTGTTATATGAGTCAGAACACACTGTTTCCCAGGCAGAGAGCCTAAGATGAAGTGCGGAATGATCGTGTTTAGGTAGAATTAGGCTGAGCAAAAGCTTTTCTGTTTTTGCTTATATATATAAAGCACCTGAGATGAAGACATGGACTAAAGTACAGGCTCCACTGTGCTTCCCTCTGCAGGAGGGGAGGGAGCCCCCAGTAGAGCCTCCGGTTTCCCTGCCCTCTTCCCTCATCTACTATCTCATCTCCAAACCCACAGGCGAGAGTAAAGACCACCCTGGAACATGGGAGTGGGAGAGATTTGGTCTGAATCCTGCCCACCTCTTATGACAGCAGAGCTTCGGCAAGTCACTTAAACATCTGAAAGCCTCAGCCGCTCTATCTGTACAATGGGGTTAACAGTACCCCTCTGATAGGAGCTTTTGTGGAGATTAAAAGAAATGATGTAAAGTGCTTTGCAGGGGGCCTGGGACATAATATGGGCTAAACAAATGGCAGCTCAGATGAATGTGGAAGAAACCCCAGGCTGTCCCTGGATGTCAGTAAAGAATCATCTTGGGGGACTTCCCTGGTGGCACAGTGGTTAAGGATCTGCCTGCCGATGCAAGGGACATGGATTCCATCCCTGGTCCGGGAAGATCCCACATGCCGCGGAGCAACTAAGCTCGTGCGCCACAACTACTGAGTCTGCGCTCTAGAGCCCGCGAGCCACAACTACTGAGCCCACGAGCCACAGCTACTGAAGCCTGCGCGCCTAGAGCCCGTGCTCCACAATAAGAGAAGCCACCGTAATGAGAAGCCCATGTGCCGCAGCAAAGAGTAGCCCCCGCTCGCCGCAACTAGAGAAAAGCCCGTGCACAGCAAGGAAGACCCAATGCAGCCATAAATAAATAAATAAACAAACAAACAAATGAAAGAATCATCTTGGGAGAATTCCCTGGCGGTCCAGTGGTTAGGACTCTGTGCTTTCACTGCCTTGGCCCGGGTTCAATCCCTGGCCGGGGAACTAAGATCCTGCAAGCCACGTGGCAAAAAAAACAAAAAAAAGAATATTCTTGGGCATCTATACATTGCAAAGAAGGAACACTCACAGGGTCAGTCAACAAACTCACTACTCAATTAGCATGATTTGCAGATTTGCAGCCTCAACTGAAGAATTCTATGCGTCAAAACGGAGTCTTTTCTGCTGTGAGTAAGCTGACTTCCTCTTATGAAATCTTCAATGTTGAAGAAAATGAAATTTATAGAAAAGGACAATAGCAACAAAACTATGTCAGAGACTGGGGGGTCATATTTCAGATGATAAAGTCACGGCAGAGAAAACTCCAGGCTCCATCCCATGGCCCCTCTCTGAGGAGGAGGATCTCTATTGCAAGAAGATATTAGAGGCCGGGGAGATGCATGGAGAGCCGTCCAGGGAGGGGAGGGGGATTCAAGCAGAGAGCTGGTAGGCCTGGAGATGCGATGAGAGGGGAAGAGCACGCTTGGGGAGAGGGAGAAGGAGAGCTTCCGGCCTGTGTACACTTACGGGCTCACCAAATGCTGTAATTCTAATTTCCTTTAAATCAGAAGAAAAAAATAAATAAAGAAGTAATTACTGTAATTCACACTAATAAACACAGACTGATTATATTAGCATATATACCAACACAGCTGTAAAATGTATCAATGTGTCTATTACTACAGGACCTTCCTGGTGACCCCAGTATGGTTCCCTGACTTCGAATGTATCAATGTTAATTTCCCGAGGGAGACAAGTTTCCTGCCTGTTACATAGGAAGATATCCTTGTTCTTAGGATACATGCTGAAGTATTTAGATGTGAACTATTGCAATGTCTGGAGCAAATGATCAGGGAGACAAAGAGATATCAGTGAACCTAGATGATGGGTATCTTAGTTTACATCATGCTGAAATTTCTGTAGGATTGAATTTTCAAAATTAAAGCTTGAAGAAAATAAAATGAGAAGATTTGGACAAAAAAAAAAAAAAGAAATTTTAAGAGTTGTGCGGAATGCTGTGAGAGGTAACACCGCTCAAGGGAGCTGAGTCACCACCTGCTTGACTCTTCAATGCTTTTGGAGTTGAGTATACGGAGTTTCTTTTTAGAGCAGCCATTGGTGTTAAAGCAAGAGCAGTGTAACTTTAAGAGGCTCTAGTTCATTTGGGTTATGGCCACGCTGAGCTGTCTACCAGAAGCAAGGTGGATATAACTGGGGCGCCTGGACCAGGAGTTATGCTCCAGACCAGGCAGGGTCCGAACATCATGTTGAGGGTGCTGACTAAGCTGCCGGAAGAACTGCTTCCTGGGACCCCCACGATACGGAACTGTAGGGTGAAGAGGCCCCCTGGCCCCGGGGGAAAGACAAAATGGAAGCCTTTGGATCTTTGGAAGAAGAGGCCCCAGATGATACTATTCCACGCGAAGCAAAGGGAAGGAAGCGCTTTCTGAAAAGGAAGGGACCTGTACACTAACTGCTGTTCCCTGAGATCTGAAGTCAGGGGACCATACTGGGGTCACCAGGAAGGCCCTGTAGTAATAGACACCAAGAGGGCAGAGGACAACTGAGCTGAAGAACCTGGCTCAGGATCAGGGCTCAAGGCTTTGAGGGTGAGGGCTGGCTTCAGATAGGATGCCACTGGGTCTTAGGTTCCGAGGGTCTAGCTACGCTGGTGAGGTACGGTCGTCTGGGGGAACAATGTTGAGCACCTGAGCGTGGACAAAGATCCAAGGGAGGGTCGCTATTCTCGACCACACAGGGCATCAGGGCAGGGGCGAGCTTTTGCAAGACTTCACGGGAAGAGCTGATAACAGCAACACCCTGTGGCAGCAAGAAGCTGCAGAGCATCAGAAGCCTGTGTTAGAGACAGGATTTCATCTGTTCCTCCTCACCTCCAGCTGGCAAGGTGTGAACCCCCCGGGGTGGTTTTTCTGCTTGCTTACTTGTTTCTTTCTTACAGTTTGGGTGTGATCTTAGGGTAGGAAAGGCCTCAAAAAGAATACTCCATTTTCTACTAACAATTTAGGGGATTTGAACAATAATCTGAGGAAGTACGAGGTGATGGCATCGTAGTGCCCTGAGCTGGCAAAGTCATTTATACGAGTTACAGGTCACATTAATATTTGAAACGGGGACTTCCCTGGCGGTCCAGTGTTTAAGACTTCGCCTTCCAATTCAGGGGGTGCGGGTTCCATCCCTGATCTGGGAACTAGGATCCCACAAAACCAAAACATAAAACAGAAGCAATATTGTAACAAATTCAATAAAGACTTTAAAAATATATATATTTGAAATGGCATCATCTGGCATGACTTTTGGAAACTACCATCCTTCTTTCTTAGCAACTGCGTTTGCTTCTACTTTCTCCACCGCTGTTGATGGAGCAGACATGGTTCTGAATCAATCTTCAATATAATATCAATTCCAGACTGTAATCAGAAAATATCGAGATATAATGGAAATGAGAATAAAACTGATATAAGCCAAAGATAAGTGCTGTCACAAAAAGGGGAAGAACTGATATTGTTTCCTGGAGCAAAGCAGTTCAGCATCTTAGGTCAACTTAACTCACTTCCATCAGCTCTGCTTAATTCAGAGTATCTATGATAACTTATGGAAATACAATGACAAACAAACAGGACTCTGCTTTTCTACTCAAGAAAATTCCCAGTCTATGAAATAAGAGAGAGTATAAAAGTCCGGTTTAAAACTAAGGGCAGTGGGGCTGTCAGCAGGAATGAAACATACCTTTTAGAGAGCTTGTCACCTCAACTTCAGTTTTAGTTGAATAATTCAAAGTTTTGCAAAGTTATTTCTCGTGATGAGCAAAATTCTGCCTCCCTGAAATGGGCAGAGACCTTCTCAGGAGCAATTCAGAAGAAATCTCCTTGCTCCGTTGTGTAACTGACTTCAAATGTTTGCAGGTCACTGTCATATATATTATAACAATCTGCCCACCTCCTGTGATTTCAGGCCTTCGTTTCCTGAAGTTTGTTCCACTTTCTTCTCCATCAACCTGGTCTGACAATCTAAGACACACTGAAAGAGGAAATTTAAGCAGTCCTAACCCAGGAAACTCTCACCTCGTGATGAGAGTCCTCAAGGAAACACCAGCCCAGGCCGTGAACAAGAAGGAGCTCAGGCCCTGGGCACAGTAGTCAGGTTTGTCTCTTCCCTGTTTCACTCTGACCAGCAGCCTTCACCCAGGGACCGACCCCCGTCAGCCCGGCTGGGACCTTCCCAGGAAGCACTGCATCTGATGCTTCTCCAACTCTGCTTCCTTCTCCCTCTCCTTTTATGGGTGTCAGACCCACGTCACCCTCCCTCCCTGCTCCGTTCCTCTCTCCCCTTCACAGGCTCTCCCCCGTAGCCTGTATGTCTAACTTTGCCTTTGTGTCTATCTTGGAGGACCTGAGCTGACACACTGCATTTAGTCTTTACTCACGAAAACACTTGTAAAACCAGTTCTAGCATCGCAAGAAACAAAGCCTACTATAAAGGAGTCCCATGCACTTGGATAGAAATCAGTTGAAGACAAACAAACAGGGGGAGGGGGTGAGGGAGGGATGGATTGGGAGTTTGGGATTAACAGATGCAAACTATTATATATTGAATGCATAAACAACAAAGTCCTACTGTATAGCACAAGGAACTATATTCAATATCCTGTGATAAACCATAATGGAAAAGAATATGAAAAAGAATATGTATATATATACCTATAGATATAGATAGATAGATATGTATAACGGAATCACTTTGCTGTTCAGTAGAAATTAATACAACATTGTAAATCAACTATACTCCAATAAAATAAATTTAAGAAAAAGACATACAAAACTCAAAAACCCAAATTCATCAGAAGGCTGGTTGTACTTTGATAAGCCAACTCACGTGTAATTAGAAAATGACTTATTTTAAAATTTCAAAATGCTGTTAAAAGGGAAATTATTTTCTCTATTCTGTAGATAAAGTTATTAACAAGATGTAACCTAAGTCTATGAAAGCAGAGCCTTGAAGGAAATCTACTTTCGTGTTTATAATCTTTTGTTTCTGGTGGACAGGAGAAGAAGTTGGGGCTATATGTCATGATATTAATTCAGAGTGATCTCAGTTTGGGTAACTCTCGAGGCAGCGTTATCTCCCACTAAGCAAGGCTTTCACACCTGTTGAAAGAATAATCAGGGAAAAGGGGAAAATCAGGATGGTGACCTACTCATAAATCACAACAACTGATTCAGAAAAGACAGCCCAAGAGAGGCCAGAGGGTTAATAAACACTGTCATTTCCGGTTAATGTAACTGTCAAAGGTTGGGGGGCGGGTTCTCAACTTCATTTTGTCCAGAAAATTGCTTCGAGAAATAAACATCCAGAAAAAGGGGCTTCCCTGGTGGCACAGTGGTTAAGAATCCGCCTGCCAACGTAGGGGACACGGGTTCAAGCCCTGGTCCGGGAAGATCCCACATGCCAGAGAGCAACCAAGCCTGTGTGCCACAACTACTGAACCTGTGCTCTAGAGCCTGTGAGCCACAACTACTGAGCCCATATGCCACAACTACAGAAGCCCGTGTGCCTAGAGCCCATGCTCTGCAACAAGAGAAGCCACTGCAATGAGAAGCCTGCGCACCGCAACGAAGAATAGCCCTTGCTCGCCGCATCTAGAGACAGCCCACGTTCAGCAGCAAAGACCCAACACAGCCAAAATATAAATAATTAATTAATTTTAAAAAAAAGGACGCACTTTAAGCACCCAGAAAAAGAAAAACTCCCCTAAACTGTTATTTTAGGAAAGACATTTTCCTAAGGGCAGTTGCAAAAAGGACCAGCTTTCTTGGTTAGGGTCTAATAATGCAATTTATTTTTGTTGTCTACTAAACGTTAATTTTTTAGAAAAGCAGCACATCATTTGGCAGTTAAAAAGAACTGCTGCCTTAAGAGCTCTCTCAATTTCTTCATGACAAGAAAAAGTGCCCAGTTGTCCTAGTTAGGACTACAAAATTGATGCTTCATCTTGAATTTGGTGACTATTATGAGAAATTACTTGGGCGAAGAAGTGCTTAAGATATATTAAATCACTCTTGTGATTTTCTTCAGAGCAAATGCTTCTATAAAGGGCTCCTGAAAGACAGGTCATGGATATGAAATCCAAAGTCTCGAGACTGGGCTGAAACACTGCTGAAATTCATGTTAATTTTATGTATATTTTGTATTTTAAAAATTCTTGAAACCCTGAGAGTCAGAGAGGGTTCTGATTCTTGGCAAATCTGTCATATGAGAGGAAATAAGGACAACCTTTACTGGGTTTAGTGTGCTTGATTTTTTTTTTTAACTTTTTATTTTATATTGGAGTATAGCCGATTAACAATGTTGTGATAGTTTCAGGTTAGTGTGCTTGTTTTTTTTTCTTTTCACTTGATTTATTTATTTATTTTTGGCTGCGTTGGGTCTTCGTTGCCGTGAGTGGGCTTTTTCTAGTCGCGGCGAGAGGGAACTACCCTTCGTTGTGGTGAGCGGGCTTCTCATTGCCGTGCCTTCTCCATTGCGGAGCACAGGCTCTAGGCGCGTGGACTTCAGTAGTTGTGGCACGCAGGCTCAGTAGTTGTGGCGCACGGGCTTAGTTGCTCTGTGGCATGTGGGATCTTCCCCGGACCGGGGCTCAAACCTGTGTCCCCTGCATTGGCAGGCGGATTCTTAACCACTGCACCACAGGGAAGCCCAGTGTGCTTGATGTTATGAAATGACTTAGGATAAGGTTTGGACATTATCCTGGGAAAAGTGAAATTCGAGCAGGCTTCTAAGCAGCAGAAGGTCAGGAGGATGATGAATGTCAGACTTTCAACTTGGTGATTTCAGGGCCCAGGGAGACCCCCTGGGAAGGCTGGTGCTACTGCAGTAGCTCAAGGGTGCCGTCCTGAGCTTGAATCCGAGTACAGGGAGTCATAACTGGAAGGAGAAAAGAAAATGGAGCATTGCAAGTGTGGTCAACTGTTTGGACTCTTAATGTCAAGTCTAAGAAACGGAGAGAGAAATTGCCTTCTTCATCTGATTCTTCTCCCTTTACCACTTGGATCCCCATTCTTGATCCCCTTTGTAAGAGCAACGAAAACTGACACTTGTATGGTGTTTGCTTATTTTGATATACTTTCAAAAACATTTTGAGGAAACACAACAATTATTATTTCCCTCGATTTTTAATGATAAGACAATGAGATTCACAGAAATTTAGGGATTCATCCCAAGAACTGTAGCCAGTCAGTAGCTGAGTTGGGACAAGACACAGGTCTTCTTATTCTCTGTGTTTTGTTGTTCTTGTTGTTTTAACGTCACGACAGAGCGTTTCATGATGAGTCAGGACAGAAGCCTAAGCGTGATTCAACCACATGTTGGCAAAAGTCACAGGCTGATTTATGGAAGAGCTCTGTGTGGTGAGCCCAGCAGGGAAGGGTGATGGGGATGACACAAGACAACATACAGGGACAGAATATGACACATAGGTAACCCTTAACTTCTGTTTTCCCAGGAAGAGGTCAAATCCCCATCAAAATCAGTATCCACTCTCCGTGCCGTGGCAAAGAGACTCTGGGAACTTCAAAACTAACAATGTCAAGACTCCAAAGGGAGTTTTATATCCTGTGTGCTTGAGGAGTCCAACCATCTTCTTATTTAGATTATACTGAGAAAAACTCTCCTTTAATCAATTACTTTTGTGTTACTCTTTGCATGTTAATCACCAGCCTTCACCAGTGCTAACAATCACAGATACAATCTGTGCCCGAGTGGAAAATTGTAGCCCTTGAGGTTATCGTGTCATTGCTGGAGTCCAAAGGCAGGCTTGCTGGAGGGCCAGGCTCGAACCCGGAGAGGCGAGGCAAACATTTCCACCTCATTATCTTGAGCAGCAGGGATTCTAAATTCTCTCTTAAAAAATAGGTCAGTGTTGGGGGCATAGGAGGGCACTAAATCTAAAACCATCTGGCTGATGATAAGGAAAAATAGCTGTGTTATCACTGAAGGGACAGCACCAAACGTGGGTAATTAATAATTTTAACGCATTGGCATTTATACACAATGAAATATCTAGCAGTGATGAGTTTTGAAATTTTATTTTTATGAGTTTTGAAATTTTATTTTATAATTTACATGCACTCACTCCCTCACTCCCTTTCCCTCCCATCGTGCAGGTTGACGTGAAGAGGAGAGACACAGACTGAAGGCAGGATGAGGGGCTTGGAAGCAACATGTACCTAAGGAGACAGTGGTGGGGTGGGGTAGGGTGCGGGAGCAGGAGAGGCACGGAGAGCAGAGGGAAAAAGCAACTGAGAAAAGCTCTGGACGAAATAAGACATGGCGACTCACGAGCAAAGGAGGGGAGGAATCAAAGGCAGTTCCAATATTTCCACCCGGAAGATGGGCATTCTGTTCTTACTCTAGGGAAAGAATTTCTGAAAAATGTACCCCAAATATTTCCAAGTTCCAAAGGACATTGGAACAGTAGGGTAGATTTGAGCAGAAAATGGTGTTGATACAAGTTACAAGGTTGGTAAATGTTATAGGAGACAAATATAATTAAGAAATGGGGGAATCACCTCTTTTTCACTCTTCTCTTATAAAGATTATGACCAGGTCCAGCCATGTAAGGGGAAGTGTACCGGCATAAAGTGAAGCATATTTTGCTGAAGGATGGGAGATAAAATGATCCCTTCTCTTTCTTACTCTTACTCCCATGATATAGTAAGGAAAATAAAATCAGAATTTTGAATCTGGGAAGGCATTTTTGAAACAATTCTATAATGAAGAAAAAACTAACTTAGGTCAGTCTCTCCCTTTCATTCTTATGAAAATTTTATTTCAGAGAAAATAAAGCATTGTATGATCTAATCGTTGACATGCTGATTGTGTAAATTAATGCGAGCTAAAATTTTGAAATTCTATAGGAAACAATTCTACATAATTATAACTGATTGTATTCATTATTGGGGAAAGTTTATGTCAATAAATTTAATGAAATAATAACACAGTAAGCTCCCCAAATGATATACAGGGTTTCTCAGACACAAATCATTAAGTGTGGCAAAGGAAGGCATTACTGGGTGAGAGTTCTAGAATAGAAAATCAAACTTAATTATATTAGATGGTAAATTGCTACTGAGTTACTGGCCGTTCTCCCTGAAGTCTGGCAACATGACTCTGCTCCCTGATCCCTTGCCATCAATTAATATTCAAGCAACTGCTTAAGATGAACAATCACAGCATGAGTTAACTTAATTTTGCCTGTGGTTGAAGCATAATTTGCTGTTCTCCATTACTGTAAAAGCCATAAAACCACATTAGAAATATCATATTAAGAGATGGACACAGCGACACTGAGATGGACCTCGGCTCCACTGCTGCAATTCTTTACACATAGGACGGAGTTGGTGTTTTGTCAACTGGGATCTTAGAAGTCCTAACTTGTTCATGTCACACTATTTTATTCTTGTTATAAATTCATCCTTCTTATCATGTTTCTTCTCCTGTCTTTTCTACTGGAGAGTGAGCCTCATCATGTTCAGAAAGTATTCGTCTTGTTTATGGCTGTATTCCCAGTGTCCAGAGCCGCACCTGGTCATAACAGAAATAAATGTCCAAAGAAAAAAATGAAGCTGTGAAAGGGAGCTAAAATAATCAATCTAACAAGGGTACAAACAGAATTAGAGCTTAAAGGTTTATAATGAAACTCTTAGGTCATATAGTTGGTCCACTCCTCTGAGTGATGAGTTGGAAACCCAGGCTTTGGATTTCCATGAGATTGAAAGTACGACTCATCTAACGGGAATAGGTGAGGCCCTGATGTCAAATCACGCTCCTGCATTGCCTGGTCTCCAGCCCCTGACACCACACTACACTCATAATTATGAGTAAAATACTTAGACCCATTTTTATGATAAATTTCAAGATAGAGCCTGGCTCATTGGACCCAGCTGATTGCCATTCCACTGCAATCATCAGAGGCATGTAAGAGAACCCCAGATTCTTTAGTTGATGAACTTAAACCTACTGAAAGCTAACTCTCTCACTTTAAATGTTAGACCAATTCATTCTCTAATTTGATTTTTTCACACTTTTCAAAAGTTATTAGCTATACTTCACAAAGTTGAAAATCCCCAATGTTGGGTTTACCTAGAGTGTCAGCTAAAATATTTTATGTTGGGTTTACCTAGAGTGTCAGCTAAAATATTTTACAAGCTACATGGAGCCAGATCTCAGCTCACTTTTTTTCTGAAAAACAATTTACACTTTCAGTCTGACCTTTAAAAAAAAAAAATCCCTGTACACCAAAATGCATAGATGTAGGAGATTCACTACAGAGGTGGATCAATCTTGGGATTTTTACTTGTGACAAAAAAGACCTTGCAAGAGTTTCACCCAGGACAGGCCCAGAGGACAGGCATTATTCAATAATCTGTTTCACAAGTATTTACTTAGCTCTTAAGGTGACCTAAAGGTACAGGGCAAACAACCTGGACGTGGACTCTTTCCGTCTTCCAGTCAAGAGGACAGAGAGATTTTGATAAGGCAAGTTCAGTGATATGAGAGCAATAATAAAGAAGGGAAAATACAGGGTGAGATGGTTCTGTGAAGCAGGGGAACTTAAGACCTTTCTGAGGAAAAGACACAAACTGAACATGTTGGTCAGGCAGAGGAAAGGCAGGCAGAAAGAAAACGGTCCTTAGGATCCTCAGATATCCTTCAACAGCTGAGTCTGTCTCTGACCGCTCTCCTGCACATTTGGAGGAAGGAAATCTGATGATCGCTATCATGCAAATTTGGAGGAAGGAAATTTGATGATCGCAGCTAGGGTCAGATGTTCACCTTTAGGCCAGTCACACCCATGGAAATGGTCTTTATAGGGCCTGTTACAGCTGGAGACGCATCCTCTTAGGAGGGCGGGGGTGAGGAAGCAAGGCTTATCTGGCTCAGGAAACGTTTTTCTCTTATACGAAATGTCAGTTCTCGCAGGAGGTAATGCTAGCTCCCCAGGGTGCTGACGCCATTGTGGGGCCCCAGAACGACGTCGCCGGTTTGACTATTGATGAGGCGGCGCCCGTGGGACTCGGCAGACAGTTGTATCATGACTGAGACTGATTCCAGTGGAAGAATACAAAGCAACACCATCAAAGGGAAATGCACCTGGGTTGAGTCAGGGGGAGACCAGGTGCGGCTTCCCCTCCCAGCGGGGTCCCACCGGCTGCTCTACGTGCGCTGCAATCAGAAATGAGGCGTGACGGCTTGTGTGAGACACTACCAACCAGGGAGGCTCGTCAGAGGCTCGTCGGGCCCAGGGCTTTTATCCGGGGCTGGCATCATGGATTCTCCACTGCTTAGAATACACCCAAATCAGGACCCCCAGAAGGAAAGTGAGTGTTCAGCGTAAACCATGTTTTTGGGTAAACAGTTCAGTGGTTCTCACTGAGCTTCTCCTGTTGTCATTTAGGGAATGATGGCAACACGCCTGATACCCAAGGTCCCAGACACCAGCCAAGGACCAGCTTTGCCAGTGGGTCTTTCAAAGGATCGTGGGCAGGCTTGCTAGGTTAACTCGTTCTCACACACAGGGTCTCAGCAAACGCCCTCACTCTGTCCCCGAGAGGAAAAAGAACACATTTGTGTCCACACTCTAGGGTGCCGTTCCTATTTAAGTGATATTTGTGATGAACATGCATTTGCCGTTTACTGAGCATTGGGTTCTGTACCTTAAACACGGTTCATTTTCCGTGAGTATCGAGGGTTTGGTTTAACATAAACCATCCTTGTAGAGCCACCATTTGTCCAGACAGCTGTAGATTTGTCTGCTCGCACAGGCCAGGTCCACTCCCAAGAGAAGATGAGCTGACCCTGAGTACTCCAAGCCCAGAGGATGGAGCGGGGGCTTCTCTCTCTTTGTCCCGGGATGCGTCTCATAACTCGGGTGGTCCCTTGTCTCTCCACCTTCCTCCTCCTCCACTCACCTTTACTGGCTTACCCTCACTTCATTGCTCAGCCCTCTCCTCCAGGGTCTCAGCTCCAGCCCAACAGGACTCCGGAAAGTCCTCAAGGCGCTTTGGCTGTGGTGATAGATGCCTGAATTCTCAGCACATCCTTTACATTCTCCAGCGTGGCAGATCCCGAATGCGAACAAGTAGAAGCCTTTCTTCTGCTGAGATTGTTTACCTCTCATAGCATAACTCCAATGCTTAATTTGCCAACAAAGCCACTCCTTCTGCGTTCTGTATCCCAAAGACTCCTTTCTCGCTAGAGAAGGGAAAGAAAAAGAGGTGAGTGGCGCAGAAAATTCCTTCCTGCCACCTCTGTGTCTTCCCACTTCTAAGGCGCCCACCACGCTTACTCTGTCTGCTCTTTGCTCAGAGTGTAACCCCTACTGACTCTGTGAGGCCCATCCTCATGGGACTGTGTGGAGGACAAGCATGAAGGAGGTATGGTTCCAACCTTGATCCGTGCTGATTTTATCTCGACATTTTGCTCTAGTGTTAGAGAAGTGGCCTAACTTGGGGAACTTGGAAAAGGATTTCGTTTGAAACAACACTGATTAAGTTTGAATTGTAGTGAGGCCTTCCTGAATGCTTGTGGAATTACTTTTAATAAGAAACTTGAATGTAACTTTTTTGTACATCCTTCAGAAAAATGAAATCTCTAACTGCTTCTGCTGTTTCTTTAACTCACTAGGAGGCTGTATGTCACAGTGTCTGGAAAAATTAACTAGCTACACTTGAGTAATCATTTTGCAAGTTCTCTTGCAAAACTTTTGCAGCTATAAAGAATAGTGTTCCACTTTTCCCCAAATTATGTTTAATCATATACTCTCTGATGAACAGTGCTGATCTCTAGGGAAGGGTGGAAGAGAAGAGGGCTTAAGGAGACTGTCACCTTTTACTCCATGTGTTTTTATATTGTTTGAATATTTTATGAGTATACATATATATATATATACTTCTTGTGTATTACTTGTATGTATTAATATAAAATATCTTAAGAATCATTTTAAATAAAAGAGTTCAAGATATATATGCCAACTTTTAATGCAAATTTTCATTATACCACCGCGCCCACTACTTAAAAATCTATTGAATACTGTTTACTTGTGTACTATGTGTGATTGTTTCCAATTCGTAAAAAATGCCATTTCATTCCAGTTTTTTTTCAAACAGCGCAGGGCTACCTGGAGGAGCATCTCTTAACTTTGAGGAGTAGGACAGTAACAGCCGTAACGATTCCTGCCTTTTATTCAATGTTTGTTGCTGACAGTCTAATTGTCTTTAACGCTTATTGAGAGCGTACAGTAAGCAAGGCACTATGTTAAGCAATGTACATGCGTCATTGCAGTTAACTCCCCATAACCCCTGAGATGGGTCCTATCATTTTCGTCTGTTTCCAGAGGTGTACTCTGAGCTTCAGCTGGTCGAGGGAGCTTGCCCATGGAATTTGCAGCTCCTGAGAGCCAGAGCTGGGCTTGGCCACCAGACCAGCCTGCACACAGACCTGCAGAATGGAGGTGGTGTAGCCCATGGGCATCGGAAATTAGCAGGATTCAAACTCGACCTCCTCCACGTGGAAGCTGTGTGAACAAGTTACTTCCTCTCTGTGTCTCAGTGTCCCTGTCTGGGAAATGAGGGTCCTGTTTGTAAACTCAGAGCAATAATAGAATGTCTCCTGAGGGGATTATGAAGATTAAAAGACAAGATGACTTTAAAGTATGTAGTAGAGTCTCCATAAACGTTAGCCACTAGTCTGTCTAAAAGGCACTGTGCAAAGAACTTTATTTATTTACCTATTTATTTATGCAAAGAATGATATAATTTTACTTAGACTTCACAAAAAGAGGGGGAGGGGGTTATATCATCTTCATTTTTACAGACAACTGAAGTTGAGAGAATTTGCATAACTTGCTCAGGACCATAAAGTTCGACAGTTGTGACACAGAGATTGAAATTCAATTTCAGAATTTTTCTGATTCGATGCCCCAACTTTGCCCTCCACACCACTGGGGAACGGAAACCAAGTGAAGGAAAATGTGCGCTCGCTACCTGTGTGACTTCAAGTGAGTCTGGACCGTGTCCCCGAGCTCCTTCCTTGGCTGCAGGCTGAGGTGACACCAGAGCCTCCCTCCTGGGGGGCTGCCAGGGCGCAGAGCCCCTGCATGGAAGTGCTTCCTACAGGGCCTGACCCGCACTAAGCATCAGGACCACTGCTGCCTCACCAGCATCCAGCGATGCTCCTTTGATGGTCCTTTGATCATATACTAGATGGTGATAACAACTGTATATTGGTTCTGAAAGGTAAACTATCAAGTACATGTAAAAATCACTTTTTTACGTTGAAAAGTCTTAAACGAAATATATGATATCGCTATTACTATTAAGATTCACGAGCACATTCTTTTGGTGTCATGACGACTATTCCCAGAGCCTGCAGGGCCACAAGACCACAGCGCCACAGATCAAACTTGCTTAGACTGCAGTGTCTTTGAATCCTCGCAACTACCTGGGATCTTACGTGCAAAGCCCTGTGTTAGATGTGCTGGACGTGTCCTTCCTGCCAAAGCTTTTTAGTAAAAACCTTTGTTCCGTATCGTGTTTCCCTCGATAGGACAGTTACACATTTTTAAAGATTTTATTACTGTATTTGGAAATTAAGGCAAATTTTATGCAAAACACGCTCTTACAAAATCTTTTTGAAAAAAGCAAACCATCTAATTTTCATGTGGAAGAATACCGAGAAGGAAAACCAAAGAGTTGCCAGGGACTAGGTGAGTTTTCTTATTCTTTGCAATTAGGAAAGGTGGGTGAGAAACCATGCAGGGGTGGAGAATAGGTTCTTTTTTGCATGGAAACCAGGTGGAAGAAGAAGATACTCATTATCTCAGAGGCCAGGAAGTGTGTCTGGGGCGGGGGGCTCAGAGGAAGCCAGCAGACGCCAGGGCGCCCCAGCACATCTGACACCACAAAGGAAAGCAAGGACGCAGCGATAATTTTAGAAAGGCACAGCAGCATGAAAGCAAACAACGAATCATTGCCATAATCCAATTTTCCCAGTTCTCCTGTCTCTCTCTCTCTTTTCTTTTAAACTGGCATTGTCTACTGCTGACAGAGTAAATTTTTGTTTCTTTTTTTTTGAAAAAAGACTTCAACTCTAACATGTCTTTGGGTTTGTAAAAGACCAGAGCATCCAAAGAATGAGAATATAAAGTTGTTTAAATTATTTTCCTAAACAGTTTTTTATCTTAAATTATGAAGGACCTAGCCTCATCAGTCCAGTGATGTTCTCTGTCTGGAGGTTTCTCTCATTTGCATATAAAACCATATTTTCTCCTACCTTTTTTTTAGAATAAATTTATTTATTTTATTTATTTACTTTTGGCTGCGTTGGGTCTTCGTTGCTGTGCGTGGGCTTTTCTCTAGTTGCCGCGAGCGGGGGCTACTCTTTGTTGCGGTGCGCGGGCTTCTCATTGCGGTGGCTTCTCTTGTTGCGGAGCACGGGCTCTAGGTGTGCGGGCTCAGTAGTTGTGGCTCGTGGGCTCAGTAGTTGTGGCTCACGGGCTCTAGAGCACAGGCTCAGTAGTTGTGGCTCATGGGCTTAATTGCTTCGCGGCATGAGGGATCCTCCCAGACCAGGGCTCGGACCCGTATCCCCTGCATTGACAGGCGGATTCTTAACCACCTCTTCTAAATTTTAAGATTCATGTTTCCCCTCCTCCCACCCCCTCAAGAAAGCTGTTAGTTTTGCAATTTATATGATGTGTTGGATAATTGTCAGAAAAATCCATTATAGTTAAACTATTGTTCTACAACCTTTGTTTCATCATCAAAATCTGTGTCTTCTTTGTCTTCTTTTCTTTTGGAATAAGACCAACAACAGTAAAACTGTGGCTCAGATTATGATCTTATTTGCAAGGTACAGTCGAAAAAATATTGAAAAGGGGAAGACATACAGTAAATGATGCCCCTTTATCTTGGGCACTGACAGGGAGGTTCTGTCTCTTCATTGAGAAATTTAGCAGTTGTGCCTCAGACAGGGATAATGCGAGTTATCAGTGTTGTGTGACTTTCTCTTTTGTGTGTTTTATTAATAATTGTTTTCCAGAACGGAATGGGTCTAGGGTCCTGGGCTTCATGGTTTGGGCACTGACTGACCTTCTTGGCATCTTTCTGTGTTTCTTAGCTACCAATTATGATAAACCTCAAAAGGTCCAGTAGGTTCTAAAGGAGTCGTGGGAAGTAAACTAGATATAGAGTTTTAATAATGTAATATAAGATGGATTGATAATTAACTTGATTTATCTGGTTCATTATCTGGATGATAATTAACTTGATTTTATAAAGACATCATGCTGTCAAGATACTATAATATACCTGAGCGATGAATAGTGAAGATTTGTAAACACACAGCAAAGAAATACAACTTATCTTAATTTTCCTCAGCATTTGGAGTCTTTCCAAAATAGTACATACAAATCCATTTTCCACAATGTAAAAAGGAAATTGAAAGTCTGAAAAACATCATTGTAAAAAATAATAAAATATGGAAAGAATGGGCCAAATAAACTATGAAAATGTGGTAAACAAATTAGAAGCTTTACCACCTTGGAGAAGTGGGGTGTGTGTGTGTGTGTGTGTGTTAGTCTGGTATGAATTCAGATGCTTGAGGTAGTTTCTCTTCCACCTGTTGGCTCAGTCCTAACATTGGTGTTGAGGCCCATCCTGCTCTGTGTAAGGGGGAATTTTAAAAACCTTGAACTCACTGACTTATAATTCTAGTAACTGCGCTCTTTTTCTCACATTTTTGTTTGTACACTCAAATGGCAGCTTTTATGCCTATAACCAGAGGTAATATGATATGTACAATGTATAACAACTCATATGCTAATGTGAATTAATATATTAAATAATATGCAAGCCAAAACTAAACATACACACTTCCTTGTCTGATCATGATGAAGTAGCCTGTATTGGATAGACTTCCTACAGAAAACAATTACAAAAATTGTATAGAATAGATAAAATTATGATTGCTGTCTAAAAGCATCAAGAGCCATCAAGGCAGCCAGGACTCAAAATGCCATGGTCCCTGAGAGAAGGTAAACATGAAGTGAGCTCCATTCATCCTGTTTTTTTTTTTTTCCCCCCCTTGAGGGTACTTGTTAATTTACAGGGCAGTGGAAGAATGCAAGCAGGAATTTGCGATCCTACTAGGTTGAGGAGAGAGAGGTTGGATTCAGGACTGTCAGAGAAGCTGGGTCTTGATGGGCCAAGTCCAGGAAAAGAAGGAACCCCAGGAAAGTAAGGCGCAAAATCTGTGTACAATCTCTTCTAAGGTGTTAGCCAACTCCTAAACTGTTCAGTTTAAAACTACAAGAAATCCTACAGAAAGCAGCAATTGGGACTATAAAGTACTGAGCAGATACTTTAGCAGCTGCAAGGTGCTGGAAGACAGTGGTGCAGTTCAAAGTCTGTTATGGAACAGCCTTGATAAACACCTCAGGCTCTCAGTTGAAATCACAGAAGGGCCACAGAAATAGACCAGCCCTAACAAACCTAAAACTAGGTAGTCTGCTTGCTCTTTATCTACCTTCCAGAACAAAACTTAACCATTTCAGAAGGAATAAAACACATTTCAGAGCATTTACAAAATTTAATACACGTCTAGCAACCAATCAAAAATTACAAAGCCTGCTACCAAGCAGAAATGAAGAAGAATCAAACACCAACAGTATTTACACAGCTTAGGACTTTTAGTAAACCTGCCTGAAAAGGATGTACCTGAGCTGATGCTTCTGGGGGGACTGAGAGATGGAGGAAAGGGCAGGGATCTAGGGACCAGCACAAAGACCAAGAGGCACAAAACGACACAGTGTGCCCAGGGAATCTTTTCCACTTTCATGAGTGTTACCAGTGGGCAAAGCAGGCGAGTGAGTCAGAATGGGACAGGTTCTGGGCCACTGAGGGTATGTGCTTTAGGCCAGGATCTCAAGCTGTTTTAAGCCATGTAGTCATTTATCTTCAAGGAAATCATAGATCCAAGTCACAAAATAGAAGAAGAGGACTTTTTAAGTTAAAGGAGGAAAGACTTCATGGAAGCTGGGGCATCAGCAGCCCCCAGGAGCCACCCCCAAACCCTGATTCTTCCCTATCCCAAGAGGTTCCTCCGCAGAATCCGTTAAGGTTCAAACAGTTTAAAGAATTACTCTGTGAGTGACAGGTAGACCAAAGGGACTTAACAACCGAATGATATTAGCCAGATTTCTGCTTTTGACAATAACCCTGGGAACTGAGTGGAGATGAATTTGAAAAGATCATAATGCCAGAAGAGAAGACAGATGAGGGGCAATTGCAATTGTTCAGGTGAGAAATTATGGCAGTGGTGGGAGGGATGGAGCAGGGGTGGGGTTAAAGAAACACTTAGATGGTAAATTGGGACAACCTGGTGACGGATTGGATGTGAGTAGTGACAGACAACATTATCTTTTTAAAGAAGAGTCCCTCCAAAATGAGTGACCATGGGATTAGGACCCGGGGGTGGGGGACACTCTAAAGAGAGAGACTGAGTAAAACATCCTGCATTTGGAAGTGATTTCGGCAGACTGGGTGGCAGGAGTATCTCTACGTGGGGAATGGGGGGAGGCAGGCAATGAAATGAGAAGAAGGAGAGATCGTTTGGGCTGGTATTCAGGACACAGACAGAGGTAACCAGAGAAGTTAAGAAGAAATTGTTCATTGGCGACGTCCCAAAACCTTTAGAGACCAGAATTATTCATGAAAAATATGTAATTGAGGATAACCGTGTCTCAGGTAAAATAAATAAGCTTTTGTAAAGGTTAATAGATGGTTCAGGGTCCAAGACTTTCCAGACCATGGTTGATCAACTGCAGAAATAAATTGTTTCATAAGCAAATAATCACCTTAATTTTCAAGGAAGACAAGATACGAAATCGCCAGGAAGATGTACTGTTGGTACTTAAATTTAATACTTTGTTTTGCAACAGACCAAGAAAATGGAATTGGTCCAGCAGAATTTTCATTAGGTACATTTCCACAGCCTTGCCTGAGCTTAAAAATTTCCTTTTAATTATGAAAGGGATAGGAAAAAAAGTGTTCATCAGACTATGCACATTATCCTTGAAATCTGTTTTGTTTTTGGCAAATGTTTTAGAGAGTGTTCTTTTTGTTGTGGGCAGATCTGTCTGTCTGAAACCATTGAGCCCTCTAATCTTGTAGGAACACTGTGGAAACATTGAAAATGAGAATTGGTCACTTACACGGAATTACGCACTATTTTTAAACACTTAAGGCCCAATAATAAGCATCACAACAAACGCACCTCTGGCTCCTATGAAATGAGATCACAGTCAGTGTTTAGTGGACAGGGTAGTTCTTTGGGTCCTTTGCTTCTAACTTTGCTTCTACCCTTGAGGTGGGAGATTATCCTGGATTATCCATGGGGTGGGGCGGAGAGGCTTAGAAGTCCAACGAGCTGGGTGGGAACCCGGTGCTGCCACTTAGCGCTTCAGCCTTGGGTCCTCACTTGTAAATGGGCGGAGATCACCAGAGCGGAGGGCTGGTGTCAAGAGTGGATGTGAACATAGGGGCAAGGTGTTCCCATAGGGCATGGCCCATGGTGGGTGTTCAGGGTTTAATTCCCTTCCCCCTTCTCCCTTTTATCCTAGAATGGGTCTCAATGCCATAACCGGTTCTAAGCAAAATTGCGAAAGAGGAGGGGTCAGTATCTTTCTGAGCATCTCTCCTCAACTTTGATGCTCCCAGTTCCCCTGGGGATCAGGGGGCAATGGTACCATCACTGCTGGAGGACTTTACAGTTTACTGAACTTGACACATACCTCATAAAGACATAGCTCATAAACGTCCATTTCTTCTGACCTCATTGGCTTCTTGCTACAGCTCTGCAAAGTAGAGATCCTTTGTTACAAACTAGAAAACTGACGTGCAGATAGGATAAATGACGGCCTCAAAGCCACACAGCTGTCCCTGGCGGGGCATTCAGGTTCTCACTCTGAATATACCTTGCGGCTCTCCACGCACCTGGACGTGTGCTCCTCCCACTGTGCCTTCTGCCCTGGCCGTGTCTCCTGGAGCTTCCTCCGTGCATCTACACCCCACTGGCCCATTCTCCAAATGCTCAACCTCCACCTTCAGCAAGATCCCACAGAGAAAAATATGTTCTCATCTATCTCATTGTGACACTTCAGAAACTGACATTCTTCCATGGGAGTCACAATAATGCCCCACCCCGTACGAAGATGCCCATGCCCTAACCCCCAGAACCTCTGAATATGGTACTTATGTGGCAAAAGGGTCTTTGCAACTAGCGTTAAGTTGAGGACCTTGAGATGGGGAGATTATCCTGCATTATCCAGGTGGGCCCAAGGGAATCGCATGACTCAAAATTGGGGAGCCTTTCCTGGCTGTGGGCAGAGAGAGGTGTGACTATGGACAAAAGGTCAGAGAGATGCAACGTCTCTGGCTTTGCAGACGGAGGAAAGGGCACAAGCAAGGACTGTGGACAGCCTCTAGAGCCGGCAAAGGTAAACGCGTCGTGTTCTAGGGCTGCCGTGACAAAGCACTGCACATTGAAGTCTTAAACAACAGAAATTTATTATCTCAGTGTTCTGGCGGCCAGAAGTCTGAGACAAAGACGCAGGCAGGGCCATGTCCCTGCAACGGCACTAGGGAAGGCTCTGTCCCAGGCCTCTCTCCTCCTTCTGATAGCCTCCTGGCTTGGGAAGCATAACTCCAATCTTCACATGGCTTCACCCCGTGTGTGTGTCTAGATCCAGATTTCCTTTTTATAAGGACACAGTCACATTGGATTCGGGCCCATCCAATGACCTCATCTTAACTTGATCCTCAACTACGAACATTCTGTTCCCAAATAAGGTCACATTCTGAGGAGCTGGTAGTTTGCACTTCAACATACCATTTTCTTTTTTTTTGGCAGGGGATGGGGCAGGAGGTACACAATCAACCCCTAACCCATAGGACAGGAATTCTCCCCTAGAGCCTCCCTAAACACAGCCCCGCTGATGCCTTGATTTTAGCCCAATGAGCCTCAATGTGGACTTCTGACCTGTAAAGCTGTAAGATAATAAACGTGAGTTGTTTTCAGCCACTCGGTTTGTGCTAATTTGTTATTGGCAGTAATAAAAAACTCATATATCTCCTGAAAGCAATTTCCAATTAAAAAAAAAAAAACCCAGAATGCTAAATGATGGGATAATGATGACAAACCTCTCCACCCCCCAAAAATCTCAGAAATATCTACTAAGGCTGAGCTACCACCATCAGCCCACTCCCAACATTCCAGAGGCCACTTCTCCCTTGTCCATACTTCAGAAGGGAATAACTCAGCAGACAGAAGCCAGCACTTTCTTCTTTCCTTGATGTAGCCATATATCGAGGACACAGGTTATGGGGGAGCGGAGGCTACCCAGGCTTCCTCCTTCTCTTCCACGATATTATCACATTAACTTCCTCTGCTCCAGCAGACCAGCTACCCTGCGCGAAGCTAATGGAAAATGCTTGTGAAATGAAATTGGGGGCAACCTGATCCCTGCTGTCTTGAAACCAAAGTGCAAATTTTGAAGAAGGAAGCAAAACAACAACAAAATGGCAAAATATCCATCTACGTTTCAAAGTTTGTTGAAACTACAAACTCAGAGCATAGGAAACTGACCAGGAGGTCGGGCCTCAGGTCTGTGCAGGAACTGGCCTGCTTGGTTTTCTGGGATTGAGTGAAGGCTCTTCCATCGGATCCCCTTCAAGTGATGAATCTCCCTGAGACGGTGTCTGTGCACGTGGGTTCACGTTCAAGCTGTCAATGGTCCCTTTCTCTGCAACATCCAAATTCTTCTTTTCCGAATATTTTAATGCAAACTTAGCAAAGCTTTCTTTAATCTTTTAAAGGCTGAGGCTCACCACTGGAAGTGAAGAGTCATTGTGAAAATGTCAGCTTGCCTCCTGCCTGCCCTGCTGGGATGCACGCACCACATTGGGATGGCGTGGCCCACCCCTGCCAGCTGCTTGAGTCGGGAATGTTCTGACCACGGGTCAGGGAAATACGGTATATTCCAGACTTGTGTATCCAATTGCTCACCTGATTGCTTAGTAGGCTGGTGGCCACATCTTGCTTCCTTCTTCCTGTTCTCTACCCGTAACTCCCCCAAGAACCTGACACTGTGGTCATGCTTGGCCTCTCGGTTAATGGTCGCTCAGCTTGCTCAGGTCTAAAAGTTTGGAATAATCTTTGACTCTTCAACATTCTTCATATCTCATACCTAATTTATCCACAAATTCTGTCCCTTCCACCTCCAAAGCCATCCAGAACCTAAGAGCATCTCAGAGCCTCCACTGCCACCACTGCTCCAAGCCGGGCTTCTCATCAGACTATCCAGAAGCCTCCTCACCTGTCTTTCCACGTTGCCTTCAAGGTCCGCAGTCTGTTGTTAATACCCAAGTTTAAATTAACCTATGAAAACGCAAATCAACTCTTGATTGCTCAAAACTTTCCAGCAGCTCTCCCGTTCACTTATAAAAGAGCCAAAGTCCCTGCCTTGATCTAAAGGCCTTCAGGACCTGGCCCCTCATTGCCTACATCCCACCCACCCCTCATTCCTTCCAGCCACTCTGGGCCCCTGCTATTCCTGACTGTTCTAGGCATGCTCTGTCTCAGAGCCTTTGCACCTGCTTCTCCCTCTGCCAGAAAGGCTTTTCGCAGGCAATCTCCTGGCGCTCTCTCTCTCTCCCTCAGCAATTTTGGTCTCCTGCTGAAACATTGCCTTCTTACTGGGGCCTTCCTGACCATCTTCCCCCATCCATTTTATCTGCCCAATATCCTACATGCTTTCTCATTTATTTTGCTTACTGCCTGTCTTTTCCTCACTGGAATGTCAGGGCCATGAGGACAGAGACGTCTTGCTTTGCTCCCTGCTGTATCTGAAATCCTAGAATAAGGGCAGCTCACAGTCACCTACGTGACACCGCAGGAGTGAGTGAACGGCTTTCAGAGACGGTAAGGGCATGTCCAAGCACCAGCCATCTCGCTGTGCGACTGGAATTCCTCTCCCCCGTGGGTGCCAAGACACAGGGCAGAGGCCACTATCCTTAAGGGAGAGAGTAGTTGCTGCAAAGGACAACATGCCTCTGATTTAATAGCGAGGGATTTTTTCCTAGGTGGGCACTTTCCCATCCCTGAAGTCAGAGTCTCTTTCAGAAGCCTCAGCACTAGAGCTCTAGACTCCAAAACATTCCTCACCTCTCCTAGCTTGAGGCACACCATCTCAGATAACACAGAGGGCAGGAGTGAGAATTATGTAAGGAAAACGGACTCTCGTGCTATTAGGACCAGCCTTTGGGCAAAGAATTTTTTTTTTAAAGGAAATGTTTTATGGCGGTTTTTCCTAGTAACTAATGGTCCAGGGGTTTGCCCAAGAGCGGCAGCGTCCAGCTGCAGGAGTGGGCAGGAGTGTGGCGACACGCTGATATTCACAAGTCTACGGTGAGCCCGGCATCGTGCTGGGCACTGCAGAGACCACGAGGAGGAACAATGTCCGGTCCCCGCTCTCGGGAACTTCCAGGCTAGTTACATACTCAACCATAATCCCAAAGAGGACGCATAGGGGGAATTCATGGTAGGACCACGTGCGCTGGGTTGGGGGTAGAAGAAGACTTAGAGGAAGGATGCCCATCTAGTCCTGAAGCACCGGAAAGGACAGCCACGTGCAGGCAGGAGAGGGCTCGGGAGGCTGCCAGGCTGAGGGCGGGGCTGGATGAGACCCCCGGGGAACGAGGGCCGGCGGGCCGGCTCACCAACGGCCGTACTCGCTGACTGTCCTGATGGAGGCTACATTCTTATTTTCAGTGGTATCTGATAACAAAGGTAATCATCTTAAAATCGTATGAGGAAGGGGAGGACATTTGCCTTCATGACTTGGAACCCAATGATTAGAGCAGGAAGCAGGTGATTAGAGACCATTGAATTAGATGTCCCTAGAAATCCAATGCCCAGAGAGGGTGAAGGACTCTAGAGTCACACAGCGAGGTGGCGGCAATGCATAGCTTGTTTACAAGGTTTCTTTTTTCTATTTTACAATGACAACATTTATATGAAAAATTTCCCAGAAGCACTCAATTTATGAACGGAGTGAGTAATTAGTAACGCCTTCGGCAGTGTAATTTCTGGATGAAAGTGAAATGAATCAGACTTTAAAGAGGACGTTTACAGAAGTGACTAAAGGAAGAAACCTCGTCATCGGTCAGACCATGCAGGGCGGCCAGCCTCGCCCAGGCCTCACGCTTCTCCTTCCCAGCTGCTTGCCGTGCTGTCCTGTAGAGCGGTCCCTCTGGGCGTCAGGGCTGGTAGAGACACTGCACATTTCATGTGCACGTGCCTGACACGGGCGAGCCCCGATCGTTTGGCAATAATAGTGACCTTGGCAATGATGGTGCCGAACACTAAAAGGGGCGAGAGTTCACAGACACGGCCTTAGAGATGACGACTCAGGATTTAGAGCCAGCCTCTCTCTGCCTTAAGGAGCAGGAGAGTTGCTCAGAGAGCAATGGGAATATCAGGAGAGGCTTCTTACAAGCTTGGTTCTCACAGAGCCTCGCGTAGGGGAAGGAGGGGGCTTGCAGTCAGTGTCAGAAGGCAGGAGAAACAGATGGGGCTGCCTGCCGGTGGAAACAATGACTTTCCTTTAATTATCTTCCTTTCATACATGTGTTTATATATTAACAACCACATACAGTATTACTCTCTTTAGGTGATCGATTTCCCTGCCAGTGTGTTCCTGTGACTCACGGTTCCAGCTCTGATAGTGACTCATATTTGCAGGCTCTGCTCAGGTCCTGAATGTAGAGAAATATTTGATTTAATAGCAAGGCTCAGCCTCAGGGGGGAAAAGAAAGCCTGACCTTTTTCTGTGCAGAGTTTTCTTTCTCAGATGCAATAAAAGATACAAGAGTTATATTAACTTGGGGCTTTTGAGAAAACATTAAGAACCTTCAAATACTGTTTCAGCTAAGTTGAAAAATGGCATGAAACTGCATTTCAGTTGTGAATAGACCAATAGCAATGAAGCAGGAGTGAAAAATAAACGCTTGCATTTTGATGAGAAACTGGCCAAAAAAAGGACTTTGCAGATGCGATTAAATTAAGGATCTTGAGATGGAGAGATTATCCTGGATTATCCACACAGGCCCTAAATGGGATACATCTTTATAAGAATAAGATGTGGTATATATATACGATGGACTATTACTCAGCCATAAAGAGGAATGAAATTTTGCCATTTGCAGAGACATGGATGGAACTAGACAGTGTCATACAGAGTGAAGTAAGTTAGAAAGAGAAAAACAAATATCGTATATTAACACGTATATGTGGAATCTAGAAAAATGGTACAGATGAACCTATTTGCAAAGCAGAAATAGAGACATAGACATAGAAAACAAATGTAGAGACGCCAAGGGGGGAAAGGACAGGTGGGATGGATTGGGAGATTGATATTGACATATATAGAGTACTATGTATAAAATATCAATAGATAACTAATGAGAACCTACTGTATAGCACAGGGAACTCTACTCAGTGCTCTGTGGTAACCTTAATGGGAAGGAAATCCCAAAAGGAGCGGATATATGTACACGTATAGCTGATTCACTTTGCTGTACAGCAGAAACTAACACAACATTGTAAAGCAACTATACTCCAATAAAAATTAAAAGAAAAAAAAGGGGGAGGCAGAGGAAGATTTGCAGAGGAAAAGGTCACGTGACATGAAACAGCGATTGGAGTGATGCGGCCACAAGCCATGGAATGCTGGACTCTTCCCTGGAGCCTCAGGAGGCCGGATGGTCCTGCCAGCACCTTGATGGTGGTCCAGTGACACTGATTTTGGACGGCTGGACTCCAGAATTGTGAGAGAATAAAGTTCCATTTACAACTTTGCGCTACTTTCTTACAATAGCCACAGGAAACTAACGCAGCACACGTCAGAAATACTTGCTAAATTAAATAGCAGAGGCCTGTGCTGCCAGCTGTTGTTTTCTGGCGAACATATAAGGAAGCGCATCTCTCCTGCCCACGTGTGATGATTCTATTTAATAAAAACTGCAGGCACTGCACACGCAAACCCAGCCCTGACATAAACCTCTGATGGAAAGGCATAAAAGTCAAGATGGTCACCTCCTTCCACCTCCCACCCAGAACTGGTCCGGCACACCTCCTACCTTCTCTGCAGAAAGTTTTTGAGCTTCTTTTAGAAGCACTGGGTTGGTCATTTGCATAGACATGAATGGTTTGTACTCTTTCTACCCAGAAGCTCTCTGTATGAGTGACAAGACAGACAAAAACTCCGAATTACTGGCTTTGTTTTTTTTTTAATGCCAATATGTATGGGAAAACTTTTATTTTATTTTTTAGATTAACACACGGTTAAGTTGATTCTTTTGTGTCTAGCTCTATGACTTTTAAAACAGTTATGTATTTGTGTAACCACCACCAAGGTCAGGCTGCAGGACAGTTCCAGCACACAAAGGACTTCCTTGTGCTACCTCCCCATAGTTACCTTACGTGACGTAATAGAATATATATATATTGATCCCTGCCCCCAGTTTCTGGTACGGAGCTCCTAAGACCCTTGTAATTTCCTGGGTGAAGGGAGTTGACTCTGGTTCTAATGAGGTGACTCTGGGTGGGCTCCTGGATGGGAGATGATCACCAGAAAGACCCAGCCAGGATTAGAAGGGCGGAGTTTTCAGCCCCACCTCCCACCCTCCAGAGAGGGAAGAGGGGCTGGAAATGGAGTTAGTAATTGATCATAGCTATGAGATGAAGCCTCCATAAAAGTCCCAATCTTATGGGGTTTGGGAAGCGTCCAGGTTGAACTCGTGGAGGTGCTGGGAGAATGGTGGGCTCAGGGTGAGCTTGGAGGTTCCACACCCCTTCCCACATACCTTGCCCTCTGCCTCTCTTCCATCTGGATGTTATCTGTACCTTTTATCATGTCCTTTCATAATAAACCAGTAAACAGTAAGTACACAGTTTTCCTGAGTTCCATGAGCCTCTCTAGCCAATTGATGGAACCCAAGGAGAGGACCCTGGGAACCTCCCATGTGTAGTCCATTGATCCGAAGCACAGGAAACAACCCGGATGTGTAGCTGGCATCTGAAATGGGGGGAGAGGCTGTCTTGAGGGACTGAGCCCTTAACTGGTGGGATCTGACACTATCTTCAGGTAGATTATGTCGGGACTGAGTTAGATTGTAGGGTGCTCAGCTGGTGTCTCAGAATCGCTGGGTGGGGGAAGCCCCCTGCCCACATTCTGTGGCCGGAAGACTGAGACGTGAAGTGTTTTGTGTGAGTAGTGAAGGAAAAACACAGGAGGAGAAGTGAAGTTTTCCTGTGCACCGTAGGACCCAGCAATCCCACTGGTAGGTATCTACCCTAGAGAGATGCAAACAGGTTCACACAAAAACCTGTGTGTCAATGTCCATCGCTGTTCTATTCATAATTGCTCAAACCAGACACAACCCCAATGTCCTTCAACGGGGAATGGGTAAACAAACTGTGGTACATCCGTACAATTGAACAGTGCTCAGTAATTAAAAGGAGTGAACTACTGAACCCCACAACTTGGATGATTCTCAAAAGCATTAAGCTAAGTGAAAGAAGCCAGTCTCAAATTCCCGGCTTTAGAAGACGTCTAAGATTTGATCCCTGGGGAGAAGGCCTCCCTTCCGAAGGCTGCTGATGTAAAGGGGGTTTGCACGAGATGGAGAAGGAAAGCTGCCCTGCAGCCTTCGGGTGGCTGTGAAGGGTCACCCTGAGCTGGTTCCTGCAGGGGACGTTATGACAGCTCCTGGCCACAGAGGCTGCTTCACTCTGCTTCCTCTAGCGCATAGCCCAGCGGGACGCAAGGACGCAGCCTCATTGCAGAAATTCGGTGTGTGGAACTACAGTACAGAGCTTGCACCACGGGAAAGCCTAGCACGTAGCCTGACCCTCCTGGAAAGTCAACGGAGACTCCCTCACATCTCTTTCTTTTTCCTTGAAACCTTCCTGCCTCAGAGGGAGCTGCCTGTGAGGTCATTTTTGACATGAAACATCTCATTTCAGGGGACTTGGAGCACCAAGTGTCAGAAGAGAGTTGGTTAACTGACTCAGTTTCTCTGAGATCAAAAAAAAAAGAGGGATTAAACAAAAGACTAGGCGTTTGAAACCCTTAGCAGGAGAAATAGCCCGAACCCCTGTCGATGGGGATCCCGTCCATGGACGGTCCTTCACAGATGAGGATGGAGGTCTGGGGCTGTTTTCTATGATGCTGCTGGCTTTAGAGAAGAGCTAAACCGTTCCCCTTGTGACAGTTTTGCAGTGCTTCTTGAGTCCTTAGGCTGTGTCTTTAAATTTCTTAGAGACTAGTAACAGCAAAACTATGCAGACAGTAAAAGATCACTGGTTGCTGGGAGTTAGGAGGAAGGAAGCAAAGAATAGGCAGGGACAGAGGACTTTTAGGGCAGAGAAACTATTCTGTATGATACTACATTGGTGGATACATACATTCCTGAATTTGGTGGTGCAAGTTAGGGTACCCTCTACACCCCACCCCTGGTGTAAGCAAGGAATATGTTCAGTTAAACCTCCACATCCATCCATCCATCATCAGGAGACTGAAAAAAGCAGTGTCAAAAATGGCTAGTTGGGGCTTCCCTGGTGGCGCCGTGGTTAAGAATATGCCTGCCAATGCAGGGGACATGGGTTCGAGCCCTGGTCTGGGAAGATCCCACATGCCACAGAGCAACTAAGCCTGTGAGCCACAACTACTGAGCCTGCGCTCTAGAGCCCGCGAGCCACAACTACTGAGCCCACGTGCCACAACTACTGCTGCCCACGTGCCACAACTACTGAAGCCTGCAGGCCTAGAGCACATGCTCCGCAACAAAGCCACCTCAATGAGAAGCCCATGTACCGCAACGAAGAGTAGCCCCCGCTCGCCACAACTAAAGAAAGCCTGAGCGCAGCAACAAAGACCCAATGCAGCCAAAAATAAATAAATAAATTAAAAAAAAAAATGGCTAGTTGGCAATCCCATGAAGAATTAACACCAAATTTACAAAATCTCTTACAAATAGAGTGGCAGGAAATAGAAAAGGACAAAACACTTCCCAACTCATTTTAGAGGCTAGTATTCATTATCCCAATACCAAAACTTGACAAAGATCACAGCAAAAAAGAAAACTACAGACCCATATTTCTCATGAATTTAGATAGAAAAGTCCTCAACAAATATTAGCAAATTGCATTCAGCAGTGCATAAAAGAATTAGACACCACAATCAATGTAATACACCGTAACAAAAAGCTAAAAAAGAAAAATCACATGATCGTATCATTTGACATTGAAAAAGCATTTGACAAAATCCGATTTTCATTAATGATAAAAACACTCATTAATAAAGGAATAGAGGGCACTTCATCAACTTGATAAAGAACATCTACAAAAAACCTACAGCTAATATCACACTTAATGATAATAGAGTGAATGTTTTCCTCTAATGCCGGAAGAAAGTAAGGTTGTCTGTTTTCACCACTCTTATTCAGAATAATACTGGAAATCCTAGTCACTACAGTAAGGCAAGAAGAAAAAAAAATAAAGTCCTACCGATTGGAATGGAAGAAATAAAACTAACCCTATTTACCAACTGCACGATTGTCTATATGGAAAATTTCAAGGAATCTACATTTAGAGAAACATGTCCAGAACTGATAAGTGAGTTTAACAAGTTTGCAGGATTTAAGATCAGCACACAAAAATCAACTGCATTTCTGTATACAACAATGAACATGTGGAAACCAAAATTAAAACATAATACCATTTACAATCACACCAAAGAAAATGAAATACTTTGTTGTAAATCTGATAAAACATGTATAGGACGCACTGTTTTGAGTGATGAAAACCACAGAACTGATGAAAGAAATCAAAGAAGATCTAAACAAATGAAGAGACACATCATGTTCATGAATAAGAAGACTCAACATAGTAAAGATGTAAATTCTCCTCGAATTGATCTATAGGCTTAGTGTCATTCCTTTCAAACATCCAGCAAGGATTTTTTTGTAGTCACAGATAAGTTTAACCTAAAATTTATGTGAAAGGAACAGATCTTAGAATAGCTAAAGCTAATCTTGAAAAAGATGAGTGAAGTAGGAAGACCCTGATTAAAGGTCAAATATATAGTTACAGTAGTTAAGACAATGTAGGTGGAGGGAAAGACACATGGATCAATGAAACAAAATAAACACAAAATAGCTCCACACAAGTATGATCAACTGATTTTGACAGAAGTGTAAAAGGAATTCTTGTAATTTATTTTCTCTCTCCTCTCCTTCCGGGATTCTGAGTAAACATATCCTTCTCTTACATACATGTCTTACCTTCTTTTCTGTGTCATATCGTTTCATTTCTCCTTATTGAACTTTGGAGAGTTCATTCACACTTACCTTCCGTCTCACTAACTATCTCTTCAGCTGTGTCCAGTCTCTTAAACATACGCCCCACTGAATGTTTTAATATATTTCATCTCTTATTGTTTAAGGTAAGAGGGTAAATCCAGTCTCTGTTACTACATCTTGAGCAGAAGCTGAAGTTTCCCCTTGAATTTTTTCTAACAGTTCCACTTTATTCTTTTTCTAATCTATCGTGTTCCTCTTTATCACTTTCTTTTCTCTACAAATATCTTGCAGCTTGTGTTTTATTTCCTTGTACGTGATCAGCATAGGTATTTTGCAGTCTGAATCTAGTAATCTCAATTCTTTAAGATTATCAAGTCCTTTTCTGTTTCTACTCTTTCTCACTCATGGATTTTCCTCTTGTGCCTTATTATTGTTATCTTGAAGAGGATATTTGAAATATAATTTATGGAAACAATTTAGGCTTTAAAATGGTGATATTTTTTCTCCAGAGAAGATTTGTATTTGCTTTTTGTCTGGAGATTTGGTCCACTATAAATCAAGCTGAAGGCTTGAGAATGATAGATTTGACCTTGGCTGTAATTCCTGTGGTCTGTCCACTTCTGGTTCACCTTAATCCTGGGGAATAACATTTTAGGATCTTATATTACTGTAGGGGAAGTCTTTTCTTACCCTGTCCACTCTGTTTTCTGTCCTGCTCTACTCTAAGCTGGTAAATGTTCTACTAATCCCTACCCCCATTTAAAATGCCCTTAGGGCTAAAGATTTTGTGCACCTTTATCTCTCTGCGTTCTATTTTATTCCACTTTCTTTTTTCCCCTCTCTTTTGTAATTCCTTCTTTTATCGTATATTCAATGTTTCTATGAAAATTTTAAAATAGGTATTTTATTCCTATTTTTCAATGGGTTTTACAGAGAAGGATTGATCTCAATTGTCTAATATCCCATTATCTAATATAGAAAGTTACAGATCTATTGATATTTTTTTAATTAGGTAGGAATGAGTACTTTTATGAAAGCTCAAAAGGTTTTGAAGGTATCATTTCTAATCTGGTAAAACTTGAGTGACTATGCTAATTAGTTTACATTCTGCAAACATCCATAAACATTATAAATTCAAGTCTAATTGGAAATTATGCAGACTATTTACATGTGCCCAAAGAAAACACATTACTCATTAAAATTTTAAATTACACCAATGATATGTGAGGGATGCTTACTGATTTTTGAAAATAAATTAGTAAATCTAAAAAAACAAAAGAAAATTGAGTCAAAGTTACTATAACTGAAAGGACATTTTTAATTTACTCTGATAATTTGAAATTTACTGGTCATGTCATTTAACACACTTATGAATAAGTATATCATCATCAAGATGATATAAACACTGAGGGATAGATGTCTTGGATTCACTTAAAGAAGGTTATGAGGAGGAGGCATCTCACTTGTTTCCAGCTTTTTGATTTTCTAGTTAGTAAAAATAAGCTATAACAGCTTAATATTGTTTTCTGTGTTCCTAGAGATCTTTTCATGGCCTACTCCAGTGGTTTCTAAGCTCCTGATTTCCTAAGTCTCCTGATAATCCTCACGTCTCATCTGTTGGATGCTACGGGTAGAGTCAGAGGTTTTCTATTTACTAGACAATCTAAGGCAGATGCCTGGGTCATATTTAACAGGTGGTCTGTTAATTAAGTAGAAACTAAGGTCTAAGACTGTGTCTGCAGGGCTTGAGTTGCCTACCTCTCAATAACCAAAGGAGTCCTTTCCATGCTTAGTAGTTGAACCAAATTCTATAATTTGGGGAATAATAACAAAAGAAGAAATCATACCATATTTAGAGTTTACAAAATACTTTCATGCACATTATACTGTTTGATTGTTACAACAGTTGAAAGAGTTGGGTTCAAAAAATAAAGCAGCACTGGCCTTATGCATGGATAACTTGGTCTCTCTGCCTAGCCTTTCTCACTATTACTACTCATTCTCCCAGCTGTGTGGTGGAGTGGTGATCAGTTAAAATAGTGATTCAAGCAAAAGCCACTAATCTCTTTAGAAAACAGGTATATATATATATATAATATATATATATAATAGAGAGAGAGTGAGTCATATCTTTCTCTAAGATTTTCCCCCCATGGGTAATATATTTCTCTTTTATTTTCCTTCCATTTATTAATTTTTCCAGCTCATATTTCTCCATCAGTTCCTTATACCTCCTTTCACTCAGTGCCTTTTTTATTTGAAATTTTACATAACCAGATCATACTTAGCATTTGAGAAAACAAACTATTGAGAGTCAAAATAAGGTGAGGCTGACATTCAAGTCTAAATGAAGGATCACTCTGGTAGTACAGATTTTAAGTTGAAACAAATAATTCTAAAATTCATCTCCTTTTGGAGCATTTTGATTTCCAGAAAATGCTAAACAACATAGATATTATATCTGGAAGATAGCAGGTCTGCCCACAGAATTTTTAAGATACATGATAGATTTTTTCTCCCTGAGCAATATCCAGACCAGAGCCTCAGATGAGAGAACTGAACAGTTGCAATGTTTATTGTCATTTAATAAAGGCAGAATTACTTTCCATGACAGATATCCCCTTAGTTTTACTCATAGATAAGAAAGGTCAGGTTGAAATCAAATATACATTTTGTGGTTTAAATAAGGTAAATAATGAGATTTCCTTAAGATGGTGCCTGATAAAGAAATCAGCTTGTTATTTCATGCAGATCTACAAACAGGCTGCAGTTTCCAGAAGGCAGTAAGTATAGAACAGCATGAATAGGGGCTTTACACGAAACAGCACCAGCCTGAGAAAGCTTGACTTTTCCAGCCCCATGACACAGGTCTGAGTGATGGGTGAGTGGAAATTTGGCAGGTTTAATAGCCAGTGCATTACATTTATAACCTCCGAAGAATATTGTAAGATGGCAACTGCTGCCCATTTAGTTGTGTAAATGACTTTGATGTCTTACCTTTGAGAGATCAATAGAGTGTGAAATAAAGAAAAAAATAACTCTTCTCCTAAACAAGAGAGACTTCAGACAGCCACAAAGCATGTATTAATTCAGCCAGCCTCATGAACAATGCATTGGCTGTAGACCACCATGAAGATGGCCTAACTTCATATACCATTTACCACTGCTCAACATGCATTCTGCTTCTCAGAATCTTTTTTTCTGCACTGAGACTTAACACATCTCTTGCATAGCTACATAATCTCTCTCTCTCTAAATTACTAAACTTGTTGCCTCTGCTTGAATCATAAACAATAGGTAATGGTGATTACAATAGGTAATGGTGATTACCGGGGTGAGGGCAGATCCTTTGTGTCCTGTGAGGATATTTCATTCTCTTTTATTTCTTTCGCCTGACCCTGAGTCACAGAGTGATGATAGAACATCAGAGAAGGACAAACCCTTAATCACCATCCAGTACAGTGTTCCCCAAAGCATGAAACATGAACTACTATTTTAAACTAGCTTGACTCCCATAGGGAGAAAAAATAACAATTCCCTTTGCAATTCTCTTTTAATCTTCCTCATAAGATAAAAGAAAAATTGTATTTGTGCTAGCCTGTCCTTAACATAGCTCTGAAACTTGTAATTTCTCTTTTTCATAAAGAGAAATAAAGTTTTCTGCTCAGAGCTTTTGTCAGACAAGAGAATCTGACTAGAATATATTGACACTGCCTGCTTGAAAATATTTATTTTACAGTTACTATCTATTTATAAGATATTATACTGATTATATATTTAGAGAAACCATTAAAATTTTATTAAAAATAGACTAAAGCAGAGTGGATCAATATAAAGAAAGTTTTTAAGTAAATAATACTGCAGGTAGAATGTATCTCTGGCAAAAATCATGAAGGTGATGGGGACCCAGACAATTGGAGTTTGGGAAACACTCCACTAGCCTCACCCTCTTTTTGGACAGATGAGAAAACTAAGGACAAGGGAGCTTCAGTGACAGGCCCAGGTTTACCCAGAAGCTGATGGCAAACTCAGAAGGAGAACCCATGTCTATTTTCTCCCAATCTGTTTCATGTTCTGCTAAGTCACGTGCCTTTCCCCTGATGCAGGACATCAAGCTGAGTTAGTTTCTCCCATAGAAGCAGAAAATTTATAAAAGGCATGACCCACATCTTCACTGTTATATGAAACATGAATTTCAGGGTTTAAGAGGAGGTTTTTATGAAAACACTGAGTCATGACGAAGGGTCTAATGTCATTTTCAAGACAATTAAGACTAAGATATTAAGCTCATGTTTGGGAATTCAGCCAAGTGCCCCTTGCAGAAGCCGTTTGGCTAATTTGAAACAATCAGTTTCCATATTGACAAGTGAGGATCACTTATGCGTGCCCTGCAGTTTGTCCAGAAGTACTCAGTTACAGAGTGTGTTTGTGTGTGTCTGTGTGTGTGGTCCTGAAGACCTTTTTGTCTTGCCTCTGTTGGTATGTGTATGTCTTCCTAAGGGTCTCTGAGCCCATCCAATAATACAAATATGTTTTGTTTTCAGCTAACAAAAGACTTTTGAAGATAAATTTTCTGATAAAAGTCTACTTTTTAGGAGACTAAAATGTGAAATTTATTTTTATGTATTTATTTTTATTGAAGTATAGTTGATTTACAATGTTGTTTTAATTTCTGCTGTATAGCAAAGTGATTCAGTTATACATACATATACATTCTTTTTCATATTCTTTTCCATTATGGTTTATCACAAGATATTGAATATAGTTCCCTGTGCTATAAAATACGACCTCGTTGTTTATCCATTCTACATATACTAGTTTGCATCTGCTAATCCCAGACTCCCAGTTCATCCCTCCCTCATCTCCCGCTCACCTTGGCAACCACCAGTATGTTCTCTATGTCTGTGAGTCTGTTTCTGTTTCATAGATAAGTTCATTTGTGTCATAGTTTAGATTCCACGTATAAGTAATATCATATGGTATTTGTCTTTCCCTTGCTGACTTACTTCACTTAGTATGGCAGTCTCTAGGTCCATTCATGTAGCTGCAGATGGCATAAAATGCCAAATTTATTTATTCTAAACTGTAAAGGCCATTTATTCCAACCCAGTAGTTCTCGAAACTGCTGTGAATTAAAATCACTGGGGAACTTGTATCTACGAAAGATTTTTTATTATAGTAAAATACACATAAAATTTACCATTTTAACAACCCTTAGGTATACAGTTCAGTAGAATTAAGTGCATTCACATTGTTGTGCAACCATCACAACCGTCAACCTTCCGAACTTTTTCATCTTCCCGAACTGAAACTCTACAGGCACTAAGCAATAACCCCACCCCGATTCCTTTCTCCCAGCCCCTGGCGACCACCATTCTATTTTCTGTCTCTATGATTTTGACTACTCTGTGCGCCTCATGTAAGTGGAATCACACAATATCTGTTCTTTTGGGAGCTGGCTTATTTCACTTTAGCATAATATCTTCAGGGTTCATCCATGTTGTGTCACGTGTCAGAATTTCATTTCTTTTTAAGGCTGAATAATATTCTATTGTATGTATAGGCCACATTTTGTTTATTCATTCATCTGTCAATGGATATTTGGGTTGTTTCCACTTTTTGGCTCGTGTGAATAATGTTGCTATAAATGTTGGTATACAAATATCTGTTTGAGTTCCTGCTTTCAGTTCTTTTGTGTATATACCCGGAAGTGGAACTTCTAGATCATATGTTAACTCTGGGTTTAAGTTTCTGAGGAACCGTTGTACTGTTCTCTGTAGCAGCTGCACTATTTTACACACTCACCAGCAGGGCACAAGTGTCCCAGTTGGTCCACACCCTTGACAACACTTGTTAATTTCTATTTTTTTTGATAGTAGCCATCTTAACGGGTGTGAGCAGGTATCTCATTGCAGTTTTGATTTGCATTCCTCAGATGATGAGTGGTGTTAAACATCTTTTCATGTGCTTACTGATCATTTGTATATCTTCTTTAGAGAAGTGTCTATAAAAGTCTCTTGCTTATTTGTGTGTGTGTGGTGGGGGGGTGGTCTGGACATTCTTTGCTTGGTTTTGCTGCCTATTTTTTTTTTAATTCAAGTATAGTCCTTTGTCTATTTCTCAGTCGGGTTGTTTGTGTTTTGTTGTTGAGTTGGAGAAGTTCTTTATTTTTTTATATTAATCCCTTATCAAATATATTATTTGCAAATATTTTCTCCCATTCTGCATGCCAGACATTTTCAGTGGTCCATGGAGAGGCCTGGAAAACTGCTATTTGCGTTCCCCTGATGATCATGGGCCACTGCATCAGGCTGTCTTCTCTCCTGTCTACCCTCTCCAGAAATAACCACCACCTTACATTTTTTTTATTATTGTCTCTTTGCCTTTTTAAAAACATTTTGTCACATTCGTGTGTTTATATATACATATATACATGCATATAATATATTCCAAAAATATATTGAATCATTTTGTTACATTTCAGCGCTCTAAAATGATATCACTGTGTGTGCCCCTTCATCAATTACCTTTCTCTGAATAACGTGCTTCTAAAGTTCATCCAGGTTGTATTGTGAAAAAGTTACTTTTTAATTTCACCAATGTATAATATTCTATTGTCTAAACGTGTTCTTCTATTATGTGATAGAGAGTCGGTTTGTTTCTCCCTCTCCACTTCCCCCCACGACCGTCGGTGCCACCCTGAACATCTCTAGGAGTATTATTGATGAGACAACTTTACTTGACAAGGCAAACCGTTTTCCAAAGTGGCTGTATCAATTTATATCCTTGTTTACAGTGTGCCTGTCTCTCTACTTCCTGACCAACATTTGGTATTACAAGATGCCTTCATTTTTGTCAGTCTGTTGGATGTAAGATGCCTGTGATTTCATTTTGAATTTCTCTAATGATAATGAGAATGGGTATCTTCTTATTGGTTTACTTTCCATTTGAGTTTCCACTTCTGTGAAATTCTTGTTCGTATGCGTTGTTCTTTTTATTTCGGCTTTATTTCAACTTGTTTATTTGTGATTTTTCGATGAAATTTATCAGTTTCTGTGTTTCTTGATTAGGAAAGACTTCCCTTTCCTCCAGTCAATAGTTTTACAATTTTACCTTTTATGTTTGTCCTTAATCCATCTGGATTTGACTTTAGTGAACACCATAAGGTAGAAATTCTATTTAATATTTTCTATATGGAATAACCAACTGTCCTGGAGGCATTTAGTAGAACATCCACAAGGCCCTCGATTAAAATGCAGCTTCCACACATGCATAGGTCCTGGGATAGGCTCCCATTTCCATTCCATTGTTCAGTTTGTTCATCCTTAAGTCAAAACCGCACAGGCTAACACCTCAAGTGCAATGCACCATGTAAGAGGTGATAGTTCATAATTGTCCTGCTCCTAATTTTAAAGGGAGTGTTTCTAATTTGTCACCATTGAGACTGATGTTTGCTGGTAGATAACTTTTATCAGATTAAGGAAATTTCCTTATATTTCCTTCTTGCTTAGAGATTTTTAAATCATGAATAGATTATGAATGTTGTCGAATACATCTTCTGGATCCATTGAAATGCTTTCCAACTTTAATCTATAAATGTGTTGAAGGAACAAGCTTTTCTAACATTAAACCATCCTTCCACCCCTAGAATAAACTGTATGGCTTATATCACAAGCAAGGAAAGTCTAATAAGCAAGAAGAAAAATGACTGACAGATCTTTACCTCTTTGAGATTTGTTCTTAGTCTAGTCCTTTTTTGTCTAGCATCAATGAATACGGAGGTGATGCATGGCCAGCAGAGCACAGGATCTTCTGGCAGGTTAGCAAAGGTGTATATATATACATTTATGTGTGTGCTTTCCTGTTCAAAGACTCTGCTTTACTGCACATCCAACAGTTTTATCATTGTCTTTCCCCATCTCAGCATGCACATGAAAAACAAAATTCTTAATTGCTACTAAGACTTGGAAACAGATTTGCAAATTGCAGTAGTCCCTCCCTGGCCAGGCAAATAGGTTTTGCAAACTTCTAAAATGCCATAAACTTAAATTAGTTAAAAAATTAATTTATTCTTTCACAAAACTATAAAGTTGGAACTTCACAATGTGTAAAGAAGATGTAAAAGTCCATTTATGTCTTTAATATTTTAGGTCATCATGAAAGAAGAAAGTTTACTCATAACCATGCATTTAATTACTATAAAAATATTTGGGTGCCTAGCAACCCTCAGGAATTTTATTAGTTTTATTAGACATCTGGCATATTCACCATGTCACTTTCTAATGAGAGTTAATAAAGCAGAATGAATGAGTACAGGATACTCTATGTGAAGTCATTAACTTTGTTGGCAGTGAATGGAATTTCTGAAACTACAAAACAAAGTGATGCCTTTCACTTCCACTTATATTTACGGAAGAACCTGTCCTTTTCAAATGATTATCACTTGAAATAGTAAAGAAAACAAAGACAAGAATACCCCAAAGCATATTCAAATGATACAGTGATTTTGCAATTTCCTTATGTTTGTACATAGGCATTAATATTTGTTAATAATAGCTTCTGCATCTGATTCAGAATTCCCAGGGTAGATTTTTTTAAATGTATTTTAATGATTTTTCTTTTACTTTGCCCACACAAAGTAAAAGAAATCACATTCATTTATAAGAAATTAGTTTTTATAGTTATTAAATACTCTGTATTTTGTATAGTAATTTCCTCTGCATGCCTCTGTACACTCATATTTAATAGTACTTATTTTAAACGACTCCAGGAAGCTAACATGCTTGTTAACAAAATAATTATTTTTAAAATAAAGAACCAGGAAGTACAATTTAAATTCATAAAGTCCAATATTAATGAGTAATTTAAACAAGTAGTAAGAAAAATATTCACTGTCCTTTTCATCAAAGATGCATTTCATTCTTTAAAAATATTATTGTAAGAACATTGGATTAGGAAATGTTTCCAATGAGCCCTTAAAATGAACAAGAGTGTATCCAAGTTTTCACATGTCCAATTTGCATAAAGCATTTCTTCCACTAACCTTGACTCACCAAAGCATGAATTTCCACTAACATAGAAGAAATTACGTGGCCTCAACTTGTTCAATGTCTAAAGACCAGATTTCTAGTTAATGTGAAAAACAGCGAGCCATTAAACTGCTCTTGCAGCAAATGGGAGACCATGTGTGATCATAGCAACTCACACTGACGCACATCTTGGGGGCTGCATTCCTTTGCTTGTTGCTGGAAGGATCCTAAGAGATTATTCACTTATGTTTTGTTTCAAATATGACTCAAACAGGTTTTTTCTTTTATTTATTTTTTTTCCTATAAGAAATCAGAGTTCTGATTCTGTCTGTCTTTATCACCCAGCTATGAGATCCTGGGGAAACATAACAAATTCTGAACTCTGAGAAAAGTAGTCTTCCATTTTCTTGGTATCCCATCCTTACGGAATTCTTTATTCCTTGACAAGGCTTGACAAAATAGATGCTAGGCTGCACTTGATAGAACCTGTGATGGTGTAGGCCCCTCCCAGCTGTCCATCAGGGCCCACAGATTCCTACTGTGTATCAAACGATGGGCATGGAAATGCTTCTATCACAGTTTAAGAACTGTTTCCTAGCCTTTAGAAGCAAAAGATTGTTTCACATTTTTCAGATTCAGTAGTGATAAAAAAGGCCTTATTCCTACAAAAGAGAAACTACGTTACAAGGCAAAGAAGCATGAAACACAGCATTCTAGAGAGACAAGGGGAAGGAGACACTTAGCAAGAGGGAGGTGAGCCAAGAAGTGAGGTGTGACGTCACAGTCTCGGGATCTTGAAAGCCCGAGCAGTGTGGTCCTGCTGGATGGGTGGAGCCAGGCTTTGGAGCTAAGTCTTCATATTAGAATTTGTGACCTTGAGAAAGCTTATTCATCGTAACATGGGGATAATGGAAGGACCATCTTCATAGGATTATTGCAAGGATTTAAAAAGTTAGCTATTCAAAAATTCTTCTATTCCTAGTATATGATGACTTTTCAACACATATTAGCTGTTATTATTGTTTTTTGTAAAATTCAAATACAGTTTGAAATACTCAGAAAGAGGGTCCCTCCTCCAGAGGAGGGTTATATCTGCTGCATTTTATTTTGTCTGAGACACTGCAGGCTTTCAACGGGCATTATTGAATTCATCCGACCTTGTCAAGAATGCTAGGAAAATAAAGTTAAATTCAACAACTAAGTTATTTGAAAAATGTTTATAAAACAACTTTAATGAGATATAACTGATATATAGTAAATTGCACATATTTAAAGTATACAATTTGTTTTGACATGTGTATATATAAATACACACACATATATACACACACATGTATATATATGTCATGAATTTTTGCCACAGTCAATATAGTGAGTATACACATCACCCCCCAAAAGTTTCCTTGTGCCTTTTGTAAACTCTCCCCATAATACCCCTCCTTGACTCTCCCAAGAGCACCCTTTGTCTGGCTTTTCCCCCCTCAGCATAATGATTTTGAGATTCATTCATGTTGTTGCATGCATTAACAGTTTATTACTTTGTTTTAATGAATATTTCATTGTACGGATATGCCACAATCTGGTTATCTATTCCTCTGTCAGTGGGCATCTGGGTTGGTTCCAGTTTTTAGCTATTACAAATAAACTTGTCATGAAAGTTCTTCTACAAGTTTTCGTGTGGGCATATGTTTACATTTCTCTTGGGTAACCTGGGAGTAAAATGCCTGGATCATATGATTATGTGTATTTTCAACTGTTTGATAAACTGCCAAACTCTTTTCCAAAATCGTTGTACATCTTACCAGCATCGTATGAGAGTTCTTGTTCCTCAACATCCTCAACCATACTTATTCATATTAGTCATTCTAATAAAAGTGTAGTGTGTTTAATTGTGGCTTTAGTTTGCTTTTCCTTGTTGATTAATACCGTTGAGCATCTTTTCATGTGTTCATTTGCAACCTTCTTTGTTGAAGTATATCACCTTCGTTAAAGTATCTGTTCAAATATTTTGGCCCTTCTTTATTGGGCTGTTTGCTTTGAACTATGAAGTTTTAGACTTCTTCTTTATATGCTGTATACAAATCTTTTATCACATTTATAACTTGCAAATGATTTCTCCCAGTCTGGTCCAGCTTTTCCATTATCTTAGCCATATTTGTTTTGGGGAGTACAAGTTCTTAAATTTGATGATGTCCAATTTATCAACTTACTCTTTCATGACGCATGCTTCTGGTATTATATCCATGAAATCTTTGCCCAACCTAAAGTCACAAAGATGTTTCTTTATTTTGTTCTAGAAATTGTATCACTTTAGGTTTACATTTAGATTTATGGTTCATCTTGTGCTAATTTTTGTAAGTGGTGTGAGGTATGATTTCGGGTTACTTTTTTTTTCTTGAGGATGTCTTTGTTGAAAACATTATCATTTCTCCATTTGGCGGCATGACCACTTTTGTCAAAAATCAGTTGTCAACATATGTGTGGATCTATTTCTGGGCTCCCCGTTCTATTCATTGATCTGTTTGTCTACCTTGATGCCAATACCACATGGTCTTGATTACTGTAGCTTATAATACATTTAGATAGTGTTGATCTTCCAAATTTATTCTTTTTCCAAAATTATTTTGTCTATTCCAAGTCTTTCCACTTCCATACCAATTTTAGATTCAGCTTATTTTCTACAAAACATCTGCTGGTATTTAATTGGGATTGCATTGAACCTCCAAATCAATTTGGAGAGTGCTAACATCTTACAAGTACTGACTCTTCAGGTACGTGAACATGGTATGCATCTCCATTTATTTAGGTCTTCTTTAGTTTCTCTCAGCAACATTGTGTTTTTTAAGTGTACAGATCTTGCACATATTTTGCCAGATTTATCACTAAGCATTTCATATTTCATGATATTGTGGTATTTTTTTTTCTTTCAATGTCCAAATGTTCATTCTTAGTACATATAAATACAGTTTATTTGGGCATATCGCCCTTGGATCCTTCAACTTTACTAAACCTACTTATTAGTTCTAGGAGCTTTTTTGCAGATTTCATCACGTTTTCTATGTACACAACCATGCCATCTTCAAATAAAGATAATTTTACTTCTTCCTCTCTAATGTGGATGTTTGCCTGCCTTCCTTCTTCCTTCCTTCTTTCCTTTCTTTCTCTTTTCTTTGTTTCTTCCTCCCTCCTTTTCAATTCTCTCCTCCTCCCTCCCCTCCCTTCAGTATCTTTGTTTTATTCCTGATCATAGGGAAATAGCACTCTATCATTCACCATTAAGTATGTTGTGAGGTGTAGAGATGTAAATTTTTTTTTTTTTTTTTTGTAGATTTTTTTAATCAGGTTGAGGCAGTTCCCTTCTCTTCCTAGTTCGTTGAGAATTTGTATCATGATGGCTGCTGGGTTCTCTCAAATGTTTTTGCTGGATCTATTGAGATGTCCATAAGGTTTGTTAATATGGTGAATTACGTTGGCTGATGCTTTAAAATGTTAACCCAACCAGTATTATACATTGTTGAATTCAATTTACTAAAATTTCATTTATAAATTTTGCATCTACATTCATGAAGTATAGTGGTCTGTCGTTTTCTTATAATGTCTTTGTCAGGATTTAGTATAAGGATAGTGCTGGTCACATAAAATGAATTGGTAAGTACTCCCCTCTCTTCAATTGTCTGGAAAAGTTTACGTAAAATTGGTATTCTTTCTCTTTTAAAAAACTATAGTTGATTTACAATATTGTGTTAATTTCAGGTTACAGCAAAGTGATTCAGTTATAGATATTTTTTCAGAGGATATTCCATTATGGGTTATTACAAGATATTGAATATAATTCCCTGTGCTACACAGTAAATACTTGTTGCTTATCTATTTTATAGTTTGTATCTATTAACCCCATAGATGGAATCTACTATTTCTTCCTTAAATGTCTGATAGAATTCATCAGTAAAGACATCTGGGCCCCAAGGTTTCCTGTGGAAAGGCTTTTACCACATTCAGTTTCTTTAATAGATGTAGGACTATTCGGGTTATCTCTGTATGAGTAAGCTTGCAAATTTGTGTCTTTTAAGAGCATGTCGATTTCTTCTATCCAAATGATTGCCATACAATTCTTCATGATAATTACTTATTTTAATAAATGTAGAATATGTATTGATGTTAATTCTCTTATTGATGATATTGGGAATTTATTCCTTCTCTCTTTTCCTGATATTTCTGGGTAAAGGTTTATGAATTTTATTGATCTCAAAGAACTAGCTTTTGATTTCATTGATTTTCTCTATTATTTTTCTGGGTTTTTTTTTCTTTTTAATCCCCACTCTATCCTTTATTATTTCCTCTATTCTGCTTACTTCGGATATTATCTGCTCTTTTTTTTCTAGTTTCTGAAGGCAAAAACTAAGGTCATTGATTGGAAATCTTTTTTTTTTTCTTTTATATTATAGGCTTTACCATTGCCAGTTTCCCACTGAGTATTTACTATTTAGCACTGCCCACAGATTTTTATATCTTATGTTTTCATTTTCATTCTGTTCAAAAATAGTTTTTAATTTCCCTTTTGATTTCTTCTTTGACCTATAGGTTATTTAGAAATGAACTGTTTATTTTCCAAGTACTTGGGTATTTTCCAGAAACCTTTCTGTTACTGATTTCTAACTTAATTCCATCCTGGAAAGAGTACATATTTAGTATAACTTGAATCTTTTTAAGTGTATTGGCACTTGTTTTATGGCACAGATAATTAACTATCTTGGAAAATGTTCTGGGTGCACTTGAAAAGAATGTGTATTCTGCAGTCATGGGATGGAATGTTGTATAAGTAGTAGTAAGGTCCAATTGTTTGAACGTATTGTTGAAGTCTTCTATATTTTTACTGATTTTGTGCTTACTTGTTTTATCAATTATTGAGAGAATGGTGCTAAAATCTCAGACTATAATTGTGGACTTTTCCTATTTCTCCTGAAAGTTATATCAGCCTTTGCTTTACTTATTTTGAAGCTCTATTATTAGTTGCATAAATATGTAAGATTATCATATCTTCCTAAGGAGGTGACCTTTTTATCAATAAGCTTCCCCTTTTTTCCTAGTAAGTTTGTTTGAAATCTACGTTGTCTGATATTAATACACTTACCCCAGATTTCCTTGAATAATTTTAACATGGTATATCTTACTCCATAATTTTAACCTTTTTGTATTTTTCCCTCTAATCCTCTCCTTGTTGAGACCAATCTTGACTTTTTGTATTTTTATGTATAAATTTCACTTCTAATAGGGAACATATATTATAGTTGGGTCTCCTCTTATCTGGCAATCTTTGTCCTTTAATTAGGGTGTTTAGACCATTTACTGTCAATGTGATTATCTGTATGGTTAGGTTTAAAACTATCATCTTACTATTAGTTTTCAATTTGTCCCAATTTATTGTTTGTTCCCTTTCTCTTCTTTTTTAAAAAGACTTCTTTTCACTGAGTATTCTTCCTGATTCCATTGTCTCTCCTTTGTTGCTTCATTAGTTACAACTTCACATTGTTATCTTAGTGGTTGCATTAGCATTTCTATTAGACTTGTGGGCCACATATGGTCTTTGTTACATATTCATTTTTCTGTAATTTTAAAAAATGTAAAATCATTCCTAGCTTACAGACCATGCAAAAACAGGCTGTAAGCCAGACTGATCTGTGAGATGTAGTTTACCAGCTGGCGGTATACATTTTACCAGAGTCACCCTTCAGTAATATTATACCTCTTCATTGTACAAGACTCTTACAAGAATGTACTTCTGTTTCTTCCTTTTGGGCTTTTGTGCTACTGTAGTCCTACATTTTACTGTTATGTATGTTATAAGCCCCACAATGCATTATTGCTTTTGTTTAAACAATTATCTTTGAAATAGTTTGAAATTACAGGAGAAAATATTTGTTATTCAATGTAGTTGCCACTCCCTGCACTGTTTATCCTCCCATCTGGTATTATTTTCCTTCTACCTGAAATATTTCTTTTAATACTTCTGGTATTGCAGGGTTGCTGGTATTGAGTTCTTTCTTGTAGTGCAATTTTCCTGGTGATGATTTCTTTCAGGTTTTGTAGATCTGAAATGTCTCTATTTTGCCTTTGCTTTTTAAATATAATTCTGCTGAGTACAGATTCTAGGTTGGCAGCTTTTAATTTCTTAGTTTATGTTCTGTGGGTCCTTGAAAGAATGTGTATTCTGCTGTTGTTCTATAAATGCTGACTACCTTCCGTTTTTGGATGGTGTTGTTGAGTTCTATACTCTTGCAGATTTTATGTCTGATTATTCTTTTAGTTGTTGAGAGAGTGGTGTTGAGGTCTCTGTAATTGTGGTTTAGTCTATTTCTCCTTTTAGTTTTTTCAGTTTGTGTTTCACATATCTTGCAGTTCTGTTGTTGGGATGCATGTATCTTTGGGATTGCAATGTTTCTCTGGTGGGTTGGCACTTTTATCATTATACTATGTCCCTCTCTGTCCCTGGTAATTTTCTTTGCTCTGATGTCTATAAATATGATGTGATATTAATATAGCTATTATGATTTCTTTTTTAATTAGTGTTTGCATGGTAAGCTTTTTTCCATCTTTTTACTTTCAGCCTATTTATAGAATTCTATTCAAAGTGAATTCCTTATAGACAGCATTTAGTTGGGTCATGTTCTTCTTATCCACTCTGACAATATCTCTCTTTTAATTGGTTCATCTAGACCATTTTTATTTCATGTAATTATTGAAATGTTAAGGGTTAAGCCTGCTGCTTTGCTTTTTGTTTTCTGTTTCTTCTCTGTGTTTATACTTTCTCTGTTTTATTTCCATTTTTTCCTGAGTTACATGAACACTTTTTCTAGCATTCCATTTTATCTATAGTACTTCTGAGTACATCTCTTCGAATAGATTTTTTAGTGGTTTCTCTAGGTATACATTATATATATTCATAACTTATCAAAGCTTTTTGGTGTTGATATTTTACCCATTTGAATAAAGCATAGAAACCTTGTCTCTATTTATGTCCCTTCCTCATTTATAATATAGTTGTCTTAAATATTTCTTGTATATCTATTGAGAGCTACATTAGATAGTGTTATAATTGCTGCTAAAACTGTCAAACACAATTTAGAAAACTCAAGACAAAAGTCTATTCTTATTTTTGCTTTTTCCAAATTTTCTTCCTTCTTGATGACTCAAAATTTCTTCTTTTATCATTTCATTTCTGTTTTAGAGAAATTCGTTCAACTGTTCTTTTAGTGTGGGTCTACTAGCAACAAATTCCTCTGAAAATATCTTAAATCCCTCTAATTTTTGAAGGATATTTGCTGGATACAGCGTTCTGGGTTGACAGTTCTTTTCTTAACACTGAAAAATATTACTCTACTTCCTCTGGGCTCCATGGTTTCACTGAGAATTCCATCATTCAAATTGACTTCCCTTATATATGACACATCTTGCTTTTGTGTTTTTTTGTTGTTGTTTTGTCTTTAGTTTTCAGAATTTTTACTATGATGTTTCTCGACATGGGATTTGGGGGAGTTATATTTTTAGGGTTAATTAATTTACTTCAGTCTCTAAATTTATGGGTTTTTTGGCCAAATTTGGGACATTTTTAGCCGTTATTTCTTCAAATACACTTTCAGTCCCACTTTTTTTTTCTCATTCTGAGACTCTGACGACAGAAATGTTAACATCTTTGGTTAGAGTCTCACATATCCCAGAGGCTCAGTTCCTTTTTTTTTTTAAATCTATTTTCTTTCTGTTGTTCATATATGGTAATTTTTATTATTTTATCTCCAGTTCATTAATTCTCTCTTCATCCCTCTCCATTTTGCCCTCAAACTCACCCATTTGAGATTTTCATTTTAGTTGTAATTTTTAGGAACACAGTTTCCATCCGGTTCGTCTTTATGTCTTCTGTTTCTCTGACCCGGTCTGGTGGAGAGGGAGCTTCATTACAGCCTGGCAGGTGGAAGTCTAGGCTCCCACAGCATTTCCTGCAGGGGAGCGGCTGGGATGAGAGAGGCGACAGTTTTTCCTGTGGTGTTTCCCTGGAGAACAGCCGTCACCGTCTAAAAGTGTGTTAGGCAAACTAGAGTAATATTTAGTGTAGGGCTCATTATTCCCTGCTCCAGAATCAGAACCCTGTAAGTGCTGTACCCAACATGCTGTGAATTATGAGGCTTTCCAGTGTGATTCCTGGGCAGGCACTATTCCTATGCCTATGAGATGCTGGGTACTTACTAGTGCCTGTAATCCTTTCAGCTGGTTTTTTCTTCAGCCTCAGGGTTTTTCCTCTTGCATGAGTGTTGATCAGTGCTCTGTTGAATACTTAGGGAGCTGTCTGGAGTTCTCTGTCCCTCTACTGCCCCCTCCTCTTGTGTACTCAGTCCTGTCAGCTCTTGCTGCCTTTTTCTCCCCAAATTTTCAGCTCAGTCTCCTCAACTCAGAGAATCTGTCAGGCTCCACCTGACTCCCCTCTCCTGTGTCAGAGTCTGTGTCTCTCACGTTCATAACCTGGGCTTCGTTAGTGCTCACTGCACATTTCCCATGGTAGGGATCACTCTCCTTCAGTGCCTGGTGGCCAGTACCTTGAACACTGTTGTCTCGTATATCTTGTCAGTTTTATTTTTATTGTTTCAGGCAGGATGATAAATCTACTCCTATTCTCCATCTTGGCAGGTGGTACCAGCCCAGTAGAAAAGTTGTGAAACTGTATCGACTGGTTTCAAAGACAACAACACTCCAGCTTTCAGGCAGCAAACACAGCCCAACTATCAGGTCAGTGGCCCAGGAATAAGCCAAAGCAAAAGGCTCGTCTGGGTCCCACAGATGCTGAGGGAAACGTGAGAGCGTGTTAACTGCAGCAGTATGTGCAAGAAGATGTAACGCTAACGCACCGTCCACCATTGGTCCTCTGACGTCTGGGCCAGCGTTCTTTAAGTATTTATTTATTTTTATTTATTCTATTATTTGGCTGCACCAGGTCTTAGTTGCAGCATGAGGGATCTTTAGTTGTGGCATGCGGGGTCTAGTTCCCTGACCAGGGATTGAACCGGGGCCCCCAGCGTTGGAAGCACACGGAGTCTTAACCACTGCGCCACCAGGGAAGTCCCTGGGCCAGCCTTCTTTATCCAGTTTCCATATTAGGCTACATGTAAGTCTAAATATACTATATAGCAACAAAGGGGGATTTTGAGAATATCTAACACATCACTTCCCTTTCCATTACAACCATTTTACTGTTGAGTAAAGAGAGGCCTAAAAACATTAATTAATTTTGTCCAAGGTTGAACAGCTGTTTAGGCACTAAACAGGTCTAGAATTTGTTATCCTCCTTTCCAGCCCCACCTGGATAGAAATTCTAAATCCATTTCTATTTTCAGGCTTAGATATATCTTGACCAGAATCATAATAATATCAAAAATTCTCATTTATTTAGTACTTACTAAGTACCAGGTACTTTAAATGTGGTATCTTTATTCTTATCACAAACCTTTGAGGAAACAGGTAACTTGCCAAAGATGAAGCACTCCTACGTGATTGGCGTTGGGATTCAAACCTAGCTCTGCCTAGCTTCCAAGTCTGCATTCTTTCTACAATACATTTTTATAACTCTTGTCACATTCCAGTTTGTGTCATTGTTTTTATTTTATTTGCTTAATTTACCTTAGTAGGAATATATATGTATATTTTTGAGCATTTTAGTTTTGTTTTTACTTTGCTTCATACTATGAGGAACAGAGTATGTGCCAAAAAATGTTTAAGAAATAATTTATTTACTTCCTATTTTTGGAGAAGGCAACATTATATTACAGATCAGTTAATTCCATCAGAGTCATACAGTATATTAACAGTAGGACTTACCACTAAAGTCTCCAGATACACAGTCTCATTACTTCTTGAGCTGGATTTTAGGCCTTTGCTTTATATTTATTAAGAAAAGAAATGAAATGAGGATTTGGCCATTCTCTCGGACAAGGAGTTAGAATGAGAATTAGGAGAGAGCATAATAAACAAGGATAACAAATAGCTGTTAAAGAAAAGGACTCTCCTTGGAGCTGCATGGGGATATGTACTGGAAATCAATCAAGAACAGAAAACTACTCTATCGAACTCCCCTGACCCTTGCTATAACCAAACCATTATTGTGGTTTAATTTATGAGTCTTGTTACTGCTCCTAATGAAACTGTCTTAAAGAAAACCCAAGTTGCTTTGGAAGAATTATTTCATTAAGGATGCATTCTTTTAAAGGAGAAAATAAGTGGAAATATTTGAAATAAATTTTCGTTGAAATAAGAGATTTTAATTTGCTTCAGTATTATAAGCAGATATTTGTTCCAACTGTGTTTACATAAAGTAGAACTGATTTGGCTTGTATCTCTTATGCTCTCAGGGGGTCTCCAAACCAGTGGGTGTGGGTAAATGGTTAGCAACAGGCTCTTGGGATGACAGGCTGATTTGTAGTTTCTTGCCAGTTTTTGTGGTGTAAATATTCCCATCATGGTCAATTTCAAGCTACTGACCCAATACCAGCTGGTTCGCAAAGTTCTTGAAAATTTAACAGTCGGCTCTCACGGGCCAGCATGAACCAGCTCACAGCTCTGACCCTAAAGGCAAAGAAACTCTTCTCTGACTCATGGCAGATTGGCTTTAAGAAAATTTCACTGGTCATTTTGCAGGCATCTGGACATACACTAGTATAAGACAAGATTCCTGTCCTATAAAGGCTTAAAATCTAACTGGGAAGCAAGACTGTCATAAAATACAAATTACATGAAACAAGCAATTTGCCAATACTTGGTATTGGAAATAAAAGCTAAGAGGTTCCAGCTAGATTCCATATACCTGACAATTTGTAAATTAAAATGGGACTGTGTTCTCTAGACTTTAAAGGTATAGCATCACCTTAGTTCAATTTTTTAAAGTGTTGACCATTTGTTCAAAAAAAAAATTGAAATGTGGGAGCGAGAAAATAAATGATCCTATGTTCCTTGACTGGCCCAACCTCGAGTTTAGGACAAATCATATGCATCTTTAAGGCCTCCTTTTCTGTATTGATTCTTGACCTTTTATATCACAAACATGCTAGTAGATGCTGAATATACCAGAAGAAATCGAGATACAGCCCAGAGTTAGTTTTCTACTGCTGCTGTCACAGTTACCACAAACTTCGTGGCTCGAAACAACAGAGATTTATTATCTTACAGACCTTGAGGGCAGAATTCTGGAACGGGTCTCACTGAGCTCAAGTCAAGGTGTCAGCAGGACTGCACTCCTTCTGGAAGCTCTAGAGAGAAGCCCTTTCCTTGCCTCCTCCAGCTTCTAGAAGCATCATCCAGATCCCTTGCTCCACATTCAAGGCCGGCAAGCCAAGTCCTTCTCACATTGTTCCACTCACACACTGGCTCTTCTACCTCCCTCTTTATTCTTAAGAACCCCTGTGGTTATGCTGGGCCCACCCAGGATAATTTCTCAATTTTAAAGTCAGCAGATCAGCAACTTTAATTCCACCTGCCACTTTAATTCCTCTTTGCCATGTAACCTACCATATTTACAGGTCCTGGGGATTAGGGTGTGGACATCTTGGGAGGGGGGCGTTCTTCTGTCTCTCACAAGTCCTTATATTGAGGGAAGTCAAAGTGTGACTTTCCTGAAGCAGACACACAAACATTCTCTTAATCCCTAAGTGTTGGTGATCACTCAAGAGTCCTTCCACCTCTCCACGCATTCACTCACCCATGGATGGTTTCAGCTGCTCCTTCCCTGTGGGTGTCTCCTAATCCTATATAGATTTTTCCCCTGAACATAGCATCACGGATCCAATTGCCTCAAATGTGTACCACCTGTATCGTGAACACACTGAGAGCCTTTTCCTCCTACGCCTGTTTCTTCTATGTTCTTTCAGCCATCACCACCACCGGGCAAGTTGCGGAAACCTGAGGGTCAGTCTCAATTCCTCCTTTCTCATTGCCCCATCCTAAACAAATCACTAACCCCAAACTCTTATCTTTACTACTTCTCAAATTAGCTTATTTTCTTTCTTTCTTTCTTTGGCTGGGCAGTGGGGCTTTCGCGATCTTAGTTCCCCGACCAGGGATGGAACCTGGGCCACTGCAGTGAAAGCGCTGAGTCCTTACCACTGGACCACCAAGGAATTCCCATCAAATTAGCTGATTTTCCACAGCCATCACATGCAATGTGCAGAGGGCAACGCAGATCTCCTTGGCACCCCTCCCAAGCACTGTGCAGTTTTATGCCCCTGTGCCTTCGCTAGGGTAGTCTGTTCTGTGAGGAATGCTTTTCCCCTCTTGGCTTGACTAGCCCTGAATCATCCCTCAGACTGGGCTAGGTTTCTCCCTCAGAGCTCCCTAAAATACCCCATGACTATACCATTGCAAATATCTCCTTGTCCTATAGTGACTTCATGGTTTATTCCCTCTCACAAACCATGAGACACTCCTCAAGTACAGGAACTGACTCAGTCATCACTGTTTCCTATACTCCAGCACAAGGTTGGGGCATAATAGGCCCTCAACTAACATCTGTTCTAAAAATATTAAATAGATCAATAACTGATACCTGGGAGTCTTACAGGGACTCAGAATTCTTTTGTATTTAGATGCTGCAAGGGTTTAACATTTCAAAACACATAAAGCATTTTGAGCTCACTGGTAATAGTAGAAAAATTTAAGGTGTTAGTAATAGTAAATACTAATAAGTTTGTCCTGTGGGGCAAGTAAATTTTGCTAGCAGTAGTCTAACTATGCATATCATAATTACACCACTCCACAACTGATTTTAAACTCACTTGTTTGATGACATTCGTCTTTATTTGGTCTGTGAGCAGCAGATCCTCAAGTTTTGGTCTGTAGGACAGGGCAGAGATTGGAGGCATTTCTGAGAGAATGCGCACTATATTCCACTGTACCCTCCTCTTAGCTTGATCCCAGAGGGTGGGCTGGCAAAGAGAAGGTAGGCAGGGCAGTGGTCAGGAGAAGGTCATCCGTACTCATCCAGGGATATTAGAGTTAATGACATTCTGAATAAGAAGACATGATACTGAAACCAGTATATCAAGATATACAGGAAAGCATCTAGACTATAAACGTGACTAAGAACCAGACCAAGCCACCTCAGGAACTTGTCAGTTTTTCAAGCCTAGAACCCATAAATATGGGCTATTGGGCAGGTATATTGCACACATTCATCTGTCTTCTCTAATTCATTCGCCAACCTAGAGTCAAAGGATTAGGCACGAGGACTTGGTAACAGACAAGAGTTTTGTCAGGACAGAACACTTCTTGAATTTATCTAGACAGGGAGTATTTTTTTTTTCTTCCATTCAACATTTTTTTTTTAACATCTTCATTGGAGTATAATTGCTTTACAATGGTGTGTTAGTTTCTGCTTTATAACAAAATGAATCAGCTATACATATACATATATCCCCGTATCTCCTCCCTCTTGTGTCTCCCTCCCACCCTCCCTATCCCACCCCTCTAGGTGGTCACAAAGCACCAAGCTGATCTCCCTGTGCTATGCGGCTGCTTCCCACTAGCTATCTATGTTGCATTTGGTAGTGTATATATGTCCATGCCACTCTCTCACTTCGTGACAGGGAGTATTTTTAAACATTTTAAAGCTTTAACCTTGTCTCCGTGCAGGAGCAAAGTACTAACTCAGGTCAATTAACACTCGTGTGTAGCATTGAATAGAATGATGCTTGAAGAGTAGACGAGAGACGTAAAGTGAATTATATCAGAACAGAGGGTAATCTCCAAGTACATGTCTTTATTTTCCTCTCCTGGAAATGAAATGACTGACCTGCCCACTAGTGAGATCAATCTGTTTTGGAACAGATTGATCATTGAGGCTCAGCATGACAACCGCATTTAAAATTCTGATATGCCCCCTGGAAACACAATAAAGGATCAGCCCACTTCATCCGTTCTCAAACTTGTCCTCTATCACTCTAGGAGTCTCTGAAGAATCCCATTTCCTTTCTCCATGTTTGGTATCACATAAGCGAATACTTTATTTTTCTCAAGAATTTTTTCTGCCTCTATTGAATTCAGCTCTGTTTTAGAATGTTAAGTATTTTTTATACTCATGGAAGATCACATGGTGAGCACATTAGCTTTACAGTATCATTAATCATATTCAGATTATTGTTAAATAGACAAAATTTAGATGTACTAGCTAAACTAAGCTGTGAAATAGTTACTAAATAAAATACTATTTATTTTAGAAAAATAGATGACTATATAAATTAGTAAATACATAATTAATACATTTCTAAATAGACAACATTAAAATGTACTACATAAGTAGAAAAATTTCCAAAAATCGCATATTATTTATTTGTTTCTTCCTGGATTATGCATTTATTAAAGCAGTCAAGTGATTTAACTAATGAATTCCCTCTCCTATGTAAACCAGATTAACAAATGTGAAATCCTTAGAATAGTATCTAGCTGTGCATTATATAACTAGTTCCTACTAGTATTATTATCATTTTTATTATCTTCTTAAGGTAAGCATAGGAAATTTCCAATGAAAATCTATTAGAAAAACATCTTTTGATGAATACAATAAGAGGGTTTTTTTTTTTTTTTTAAGAATTCCAGGCAAAATACAAATAGCCAAACAGATTGGCTATTTGAAAATTTAACACACATAATATTAACTATGATTTATTGAACATTTTGTATTGCCAAGCTTTTGGCTCTTTTGCTAAATTATTTCACTCATTTAATCCCCATAACGACTTAAATAAGGGAGGTTTCTTAACCTCATTTTACAGAAAGATAATATAAGGCTTAGAGAAGTAGAGTAATATATATGCACAATAGTCAGATTCGTTTATAAAGCCAAGACCCTCACATTCAAGGCCCATGTTTTCAACCAGTACTCCTTCCATATCCTCACGGTTTATGTGAACTTACTCTAAAGAAGATTTATAAATGTAGCTGTAAGTGGTTGATCTGGTCATCAAATTTAAATTCAGCAAATATTGACTGAGCATTTACCTTGTCATATCAATAAAATTGATTCTCTCCATCAATTCCATCCAATCTACCTATTGTACTGGGATAAGACATTGTCAAGGACATGAAGGAATCTAAGATTGAACCGCCTAGGGAAATGTGGAGTCGGTGAAATTTTCTTTGAGTCTTTGTTCTCTGTAAGAGTTATTAATTCCCTTTTTATATGGTATCTCTGATTTTTTTCTCATTCTTATAACCAAAGCCCCTACTGTCATGCATGTCCTCAGGTCACCTTACATTGTGATATAAATGCTTCAATGACACCTTGTTCTGTAATATTTAGATAATTATGAGAACTCATGGGTCAGACTACACTCAACATGTAAGAAATCTAATTGCGAGGGCCTTTATGAGTTTGCTAACGTTTTCTGAGAATGGCCAGACCTCTGCTTGAAAACAGTTACTTGAGAAATAGCACTATACTCAGATGAGGATTGTGGCCGTGACTCAGGATGCCAGCTGTCCCGGGAAACAGAAAGAGTCAGCCTTTCAAGTTAAGGCACCAACTGAGCAAATTAGTAAGAACTCACTGCTAACCTGACATTGAGCATGTGGGTAGTCACTGTTTTAACCAACTGGGGATTGACTAAAAGAGATGTGCTTCGAGCTGAGCTGAAAAATATACTACAATTGAGATTGCTCATTTTTATTTTTATTTTGTCTACTGCATTATGTTCAGTTCTCAGAAGTACATTTTATGAAGGGTATTGGCAAACAAAGATGTGCCCAAAGGCAGATGGCAGGGATCTGTGAATCATGTCGCAAAGAACATGACAGATCTCCCTGGGTTTGTGTAGCCTAAGGAAGAGAAGAACAGAGAAAACACATCAACTGTGTCCAAATATTTGAAGAATGTTTCATTTAGTTTTGAGTAACCCTAAGAAACAAATCAAGGTATAGGGAATAGAGAGGAGTGTAACAAATGCTGCCAGCAATTGAGCTGTCCAAGGAAAAGGGTAGTGAGTTCACTATCATTGAAAATTATGAAGTCTTTGTCCTATCATTAATTTTCTACAAATTACTTATTACTACCTAATCTGTAAAGTGAGGATCATGGTGTTCATTAACTCACACACATTAATGATTGATCAGATAAAGTACAAATTAGGGGAAGATGCTGCATTCATTCAGCTGGCATAACACTTTTCTCCACTTGTAGTTTCACTAAAATGATGACGGGTCAATCGCCAATAGAACTTTGTCCCCTTATGAGTGTAACAGCTATTTTGAAACACCACAAATAGCCAGTTAATGAGAATCAAATCATCCACCTGGCTCTCGAGGCCCCTGGGCATGTCATCCTTTTCTCCCCTCTGTATCCTTGAGAACAGGCTCATTAGGCTCAATGCCACGGTCAATGCAGGTTATAATTGGTGTCTGGCTAGCTTCAGAATGAACATTTTCAGAATAACACTTTATATTTTCAAAATTAGAATATAAAAGTCCACACTTGATAATGACAAAACTCAATAGAACCTGAAATATTTGACTAAACAGTTGAGAGTCAGAAAAGCTTATTGATCACTTTCCATTTGTAGCTTAGGTGTGTGTGATGGAATGAGTTTGTAATTAGCCTGGTCAGCCTCTTGGTGGAAGTGAGTTTATCTCAGATGACACATCTAACTTGGGTGTCTTGTGTGGTGGATGACAATTACCTCCATGTCCTTAATTTGGGGACAGTGAACCTCAGATACGGAAGTAGAATCTTTAGATCTTGAATCTCCAAAACAATGTTCTTTGGGTTTGAATGTAACAAGGAGTTTCCCAATTTGGTTGAACTGCAGGTGTCAAGAGTTGGTGTTAACATGGACTACAGTGAGGTCTGAGGGTCTATGGAAGCTCTTGGCCATTTGAAGACTTTTGGGCTCTGCCCTTATTCAAGCCCCTCCTGGATCACCACACAGCCTTCTGACCTGCTTCCTTGTTCCTGCCCATACCAGTTTCAGCCCTACTACAAAAGTGACTATGCTACACCACAAAAATCTAACCATGTTATTCTCCACCTTTATTTTTTTATTTTTTAAAATTTATTTATTTAATTTATTTCTTTTTATGGCTCCGTTGGGTCTTCGTTGCTGTGCACAGGCTTTCTCTAGTTGCAGCGAGCGGGAGCTACTCTTCATTATGGTGTGTGGGCTTCGCACTGTGGTGGCTTCTCTTATTGCAGATCATGGGCTCTAGGGGCACGGGCTTCAGTATTTGTGGCACGTGGGCTCAGTAGTTGGGGCACAGGGGCTTAATTGCTCCGCGGACCGTGGGATCTTCCTGGACCAAGGTTTGAACCCGTGTCCCCTGCATTGGCAGGCGGATTCATAACCACTGCGCCACCAGAGAAGTCCTGTTCCACCTTTAAATTAACATCTCGTCAGGGCTTTCTGGCTGAAGTCTTAGTTCCTAAGCATGGCGTTAGCCCTTCATGATCTAGTCCTTTCTTATCCCTCCAGTTTCACTTCTCACCACCCCACATGTCGTGTCTCCATACACCCAGCTCACCATTCACTAGACATGCCATGTACCTCTGGTTTTGTACCTGTTGTTTCCTCTGCCTGCAACTCCATTCCCATCCTTCCTCCACCTCAGCAGACCAACTCCTAATCACTCTGCAGAACATACTCTGCTCTTCTCATCCAGAAGATGCCTTCTTTGCTTTAACTGCTTAGCTATGTACCTCACCATGCATCTGTACACTTTCCTCTTTTCGAAAAAGAGCTTTTAGAGATAAAACCCATGTACCAAAAAAACTCACCCACTTACAATGTAAAATTTAATGGATTCTACTATATTCACAGAGTTGGGCAACTATCACCATAATCTAGTTTCAGAACATTTTCATCAGCCCAAAGAAAACCCCATACCCACTAACCATTACTCCTCTTCGCCTACCTCTCCCAGCCCTAGGCAACTGTCCTTATTTATTTGCCTATACTGAACATTTCATAAAAATGGAATCACAATGTACATGGTCATTGGTGACTGGCTTCTTTCACTTAGCATAATCTTTCCAGGGTTTATCCAAGTTGTACCATGTGTCAGTACTTCATTCCTTTTTATGGAAAAATACAATTCCATTGTATGGATATACTGCATTTTGTTTACCCATTCAACAGTTGATAGAAATTTATATTTATAATTTGATGAAGTATATTTATACAAAACATATAAAGGATAATAATTAATGAACAGACATCAAAAGCATTACCATTACATTTGAGGACAGAACAAGACAGTCTACTTGCACATTTAGTTCTTAACTTAGTTCTTAGGCGCGGCCAACATACCAAGCCTTAAAAAAAAAAAAAAAAAAATTTGGGAAAAAAGAAAAAAACAATGAGTCTCATTATTATCTAGAATAACCTAGAAACCTATTAAAACCATTACAAAATTTTAGTGTTTGTTGTGTTTAAGATAAACCAATAACTTTCCTTACATCAATAACATTCAATATGAAAATGTGGCAAAAATCTATTTTCTAATAGTAAAAACATAATAAAACTATAAGATGCCTAGGAAAAACTTATGAAGAAACATATAAGATCTTTATGAAAAACCATATAAAGATTTATGTAAAAACTAATATATAATCTAAAATATACATAATTTTTGTTCAATTTTGTAACGTATAAACATTTTTCAAATTAGTCTTATTTAACTACCATTGAAATCCCCAAAGGATTTTCTTAATAGAACTTTATATGCTTGATTTAAAGTTATCTGAAGAGAAAAATCTATGACTATTGCAAAGAATATTTTGAAAAATTAAAAATAAGAACATACTTCAAATTATGTTAATTTAAAATGTTTGGACTATCTTAATAGATCATAAATCAATGGAAAACAGTAGAAAGTGAAGAAACAGATTCATGTAAATATGCATGTGAATATTTGATAAATTTGCTATTTTAAATTGGTAAAGAAAAGGTAAACTACTCAAAAAAATTAGTAATAACTAATTTTGGGGAAATTAGGGGAAAAATTAATTTAGATATTTATGTCATACCAGACTCAAAAATTAAGCCCAGATAAATTAATGAGTTAATATAAAATATAAGATGATTTTAAAAAACCATTTAGGAGCAGGAAAAATTTCTCAAATAAGACAAAAAATATCCCCCAGTTTGGAAATGACTGATAGTTCTGCCTATATCTCAAAAGATATCATGAACAAAATTTAAAGCCAATGAACTAGAAGAATACATTTCATATATATGTGTGTGTGTGTATAGTAATTTACCAAAAGAAAAGAAAAATGTCCCATAAACGTGAAAATACCAGCAACGTCACTATCAATCTCAAATGCAATTTAAAATATGAGATGGTATTTTTTGCCACTAGATTGACAATATTTAAAAGGTTAATAATATCCAGTGTTGTCAAGGAAATGGGCAAAGAAGGATACTTAATATACAATTGATAAGAGAATAAATTAGTATAGCCTTTTGGAATACAATTTGGTTGTGTCTTCCAAAACCAAGAATGAATATGTTCAGCAGAAAAAATGTGTGTGTACTTATGTCCAAAGATGGTGGCGTATTTTAACAGCAAATATTGGGATGGTAAATTTCTATCAGTAAGAAGATGAAAGTATTTCTTATGATACATCCATTCATTCATACCAGAGAATATTTGTGATTAAAGAGCATGAGATAGATGTCTGTTTCTGACATGGGATGATTTCCAGAGTATATTAAATATTAAAGAAAGAGACAGAAGCTACAGAAAGTAAATGTAGGGTGAACCACAGAGTTAGGAAGAGAAAACAAACAGAGACACACAAGTCAGGGGTGTGTATGTATTTAATGTAAATTAAAGAACCCATTGACAGTTTGCACATCACAGTTGTGCCGTAGGAGAGGTTGAGGATGGAATGGGACGCCAAAGGAAGACTTGCCTTTTCTATTTTTAATAGTTCTCTGTTATTTGGATCTTTCCAATGAGATGCATTCACTTCCAGGACTAAAAATAAATAAGGTAGAAAAGCAATCATATCCTTCCCCAGGTAAGACGTAGTCAATATTCTGGAGTCTTCTAGGGGAAAATGGGCAAAGCAGAGTTTTTAAGCACTGGTGAACAAGAAAGAGGTAGGTAGTGGCAGAGCTTTCAGGTGGGAATATATTAAATAAGGTTTAGCAAAAGCCAAACTATTAGCTGGTTTTCACTGTGCTCTACCATATAGCTTTTTGATTCGGCATGCATAGATTATAACTAATATGTCAAACATAAGAAACCATACTCAGTATATATGTCAACCCTCCGTAAGTAAGGTCAGCCAGTTAATTGGAACTGTCCTTCGTGAAATGAGAATCAGAACAAACACTCCCAATTATGGGTCCCTAAAAGGGATGTGATAATTTGTTGTTTTATTGGCTCCCAGTAACCAGCAGCCTCAAGCCTGTAGAGTAGAATGTCAAAGAAAATGTATGCTTATGTCTAGTCCAGCACATTCTTGACCAAGACAAGCTAAGTGTTCTCTCGGTGGTCCTAATTTTAAGGACAAAGATTAATTTGATATACAAGAAAGAAGATATACTTCAGCTTGAAAAGGAGAAAATGGAATTCATTTTAGCTAAGGAAGAAAGTACAGGCTGAACACTGGTCTCATAACCCATATAAGGCAAGTCTCTCTCCTCAAGTGTTTTCTCATAAATTAGAAAGGAACACAATGTTTTTCACTGAATGCTTCAAAAAGAAAAATCATTTTCCTTAAACCAGTGCTTGGAGACTCTTGAAAAATAGTCTGGAGATTAGGAACAAGGGAAGGGTGATTAAAATTCTTTCAAATCTAAGTCCAAACTGGAGTGAGAGAATGTTATCATCGAGCTTTTTGAAGCTTTACGTAAGTTACAGTCTTTTTGTCCAGTTCTCCCATTAGTTGAGGAAACTAAGGATTTGATAGTTAAAATGACTTGGCATGGCCACCTGGTTGACCTGTGGTCAACACTCATAGGGTATTATATATTTGAAGCAGTTATCTATATGTGTATATGTCTAATTGGTTTTTGAGCATTGCTATTATTGCAACTCAAGAAAAGGACCAGAATTTTTGGCGAATTTAGGCATTATTTTATTATTCATTAGCAAGCATTCACTACATGACAGGCACTCTGATATACACTGGGATATAAAACAAAAAATGAAGGAAACCATCTCTGAGTGCAGTGGGGTCAAACTCCATCAGGGTTGTCACAAAGGAATGACTAGAGGAACTGTCCAGGGGTTGTGTAACTGTGTCAGATGAGGACACATCCCCCCGTCCTTTCTCCCTCAGTCCATCAAAATAAAATGCCACAATGGGAAGTCTGCTGTCCTATTGCACAAGCAGTAGGAAGACTGTCCAAGTCTGTGCCTGAGAGAGGGTATCCTTTGTATAGACAGCAGTATGTCAAATAAATATGGCGGTTTCTCCTTTTCATAATAACTACTTACCATATTTTCCAAAGGTACTGCAAAAAACAGACATGGGAATTAAAATACAATTGAATTTTTCTGGATATTACTTTTGTCTTCAGTTCTAGTAAAAGAATCTCTTCATTTGTTTGTAACCATAGCAAAAGAGGGATCTAAGGATTTAGTTATTCCTGAGCTAAGACATAGGGTGTGCTCTCAGTTGTCTGTCCTATTGCAGAGGAATACGTTGTCAGTGATCTTTCAGTATTATTTTTCCATTTTAAGTGATGTTCATAATCAACTTCTTCCTTCAGTCTCTGAAAGTTCTCGAGGGACAACTGAATCCCATTTTAAGCTCTTCCACCCTCTCAGAGACTGAACACAAACTCCCTTGTTCAGAAGACAGCTATATTACCCTCTCTCAGCTTATTTCCAGCCCTCAGAGATCCATCTCCACTCCTCTTCACGACCAGGTGGGGCTCCTCACGTAGCTCATGGAATCCCCTTTCTCCTGCAGCAAGTGTCTGCTGGGCACTGAGCCATGTGCCAGGACCGTATGGACACAGAGTAGGTGAAACAGACTCAGTCCCTGCCCAGGGCAGCTCAAGGTTGAAGTCTTAGGGTTCCCCTACTGCTTTCAAATCTCTGCCTAGAGAAGGACATAAGGAAGCCTGGGTTTCCTTAGCTTTGCGGGTTTCAAAGGGACTCATAATTCTATGCAAGCTCTGTTCTCTGCAGGGCTTCTCCCACCTTGCCCTGCACTCGTGGCCCTCACATGCTTTATATATATGTAGAAAAGAATATTTATTGACATGATGTAGTGGGCTCCTTTGTCTTGGACTTACCAGATTTCAGAACCACGAGGAATAAATTTCTGTTGTCTACAAGCATGCAGTCCACGGTGTTCTGCTATAGTTTCCTGAACATTCTCCCTGGCATTCTCCTTGTGTGAATGTCTGTCTTTATGTCCAAAATTCTCCTTTTTATAAGGACACCAGTCTTATGGGATTAGGACCCACCCTAATGGCTTCATCTTAACTAATCACATCTGCAACGACCCTATTTCCAAATAAGGTCACCTGCTGAGGTACTGGAGTTAGGACTTCAAAATATGAATTTTTAGGGGATACAATTCAACCCATAATACTCTCTATATTTTTAGGAACTTCTCTTATATTCCTTCAATTATATACCATTTTCTCAATTCTTCAAATAAACCATGCATCTCATGCTACCCTCTGTTTCCATGTGCTTATTCCATGTGCCGTCTCCCAGCATAAATGTATGGAAATCCCTTATTCTGCACGGAAGACCCACCTCAGTTATCACTTTCCCCAATTTTCCAGAAATACCTGATCATGCCTTATTCTGGGTTACCATTGGGCCATGCTTTTATTATTGGATTTTTCAAACTTTATTTATTGACATTTTATTTATTAGCTGATTGGGGACATCCTTTGAGTCAAGCACAATATCTATTTTATATTAAGTGGTCAGTGTGTGTGTGTGTGTGTGTGTGTGTGTGTGTATAGTGAATAAATAAATCATAACTTACTGAATGATTATTGATATTTTGAATAAGAATATCTTTGTTGCCCTGCAGAACATTTTTGTATATGTGATCTTCAAAAAGAGACTCTTTGGTGTCTAGCGATATTAAAAAACTGGCCAAGGACTGGGCAAGCTATGCAGAAAATTCTGGAAAACTCCCCGTGAGTTGTTGGAAGGAACTTTTATGGTCTAAGGGAGAAAAATAACTGCAAGTAAGTTTTAAACAGAAAAAAAAGAATGAGGACCATAATGTACCAAAGTTTAAACTGTTGGTAAAATGCATTATCATTTTCTTGGTGGCTTACAGAATAACAACTCAGGAATCACTTTAATAGTTTATGGAAATTAAATAGCTTTGTCCCTACCTTAAACACTTCCATAGTTATATCCACTGCTAAAGTACTGCTTTCTTATCCAGACAGAATTAAATATAATTTTACCTCTTAAAATTATAATATGGCATTATAAATTCAAGAACTATTACCATTGCTCATACTTCTGTTTTTCTATTAGCTACAGCATGCAGAGAGCTCCTACAGTTTTAGTGCTAGGTATTCAACTGAAACTCAGTACAGATTCAGTTGCCCTCTGACTGATAACCACACGCCCAAGAATTACCCCTGGAAGACTGCTGTGATAGTCACTACTGAACCCCAGGAACCAGGGTGACAAACGATGGCACAACAAAATGGGACTGCTCATAATAAGAAAAATGACATCAAAATCTCCTTCCCTCCAAGTACATCTGCACTGAACCTGCCATAATTCAAAACTATTTTTTTGGACCATAGCTAAGTCTGAAGTTCAGCAAATATGTTGAGGTTTTGCTAGTGGCCATAATCATTGACAATGATTATCCCACCATGGTCGGTGGCCACTCCCATTTTTGGCTCATCGTTTGGTTCAACTGTATCCTTTAGCTCAGGTTAAAAAATTTGAAGTCATTCTTGGGTCCTTTTTCCCCCTCATCACCACATCCAATCTTTCAGGAATCTTTCATGAAACCCTACTGATTCTACCTTCAAAATATATATGGAATCCAACCACTCCCTATGATCTCCAGAGCTACTACTCCAGCACCAGCCACTACCATCTCAGGCTTGGATTAATGTAATTACTTCCTAAATGTCTTCCACTGTTTCCATTTTACCTTTACTTCTCAACAGAGCAGCCAGAGTGTGTGTCTTAAAATTTGAATCAGATCAAGTCCGTCCTCTGCTCAGAACCCTCCAATGACTTCTCTCCATTCCATTCAGAGTTAAGCCAAAATCCTCCCAATGACCTACACATAGTGGGGTATCCTTCTGCCTTAAGTTCTCTGAGGCTTCTCCTGCCTTCCAGGGCTCGTCTTCCAAGCTGTTTCCTTGTCTTCCCTCACCCCCTCCAAGGATATATTTAAATATCATCTTGGGAATGAAGCCAACACTGACCACTTTATTAAATTACAAGCAGTCCCTTCCCGCTGTATTCTTGGTCCTTTTGCACTGATCCACTTTCCTTTTCTGTAGCACTTATTGCTTTCTAACATATGAGATAATTTCCACACTTATTTAGCCAGTTCTTTATTGCCTATCATCTTTCTCTGCTAACACAGAAACTCTCTCAGGGCAGGAATCTTTGTCTGTTTTGTTCACTGATGTATATACTAAGCACCTAGAGCAATGCCTGGTTCAATAAATTTTTATTGAATGAATGAGATGTGTAAACTAATATGTTTTGACTGAATTTCATCTCGAATTCTAGATTAATTGAGTCCAGCCATCTCAGTGGGCTGAAGCCACGCACTGACCCTTCCCTTCTGACCTTGTACTCCAACCTGCCCCACCTGAGGATGGCTCTCTTGATCTTAGCGAGGAACAGATGGTAATCACTAATTTTTTTTTAGGCATGCACTATGTTCTAGGCTTTGTGCTAAGCTCTTTGACTACATCATTTCATTGAATCCCTACAACATCTCAGCAAAGTAGGTAGGACTCAGATCTGTAGGACAACTATAAAAAGTGTACATACTCACAATGGGAATACCTCAAGAAGAAAAGAGAAAAAAAAACAGAAGTAATAGTTGAAGCAATAATGACTGAGAATTTTCCAAAATTAATGTCAGACACCAAACCACAGAACAAGGAAACTAAGAGAACACCAAGCAGGATAAGTGCAGCTAAAACTACACCCAAGGATATCATTTTCAAACGGCAGAAGATCAAAGATAAAGAACAAAATCTTGAAAGAAGTCAGAGGAACAAAACACCTTGCATAAAGAGGAACAAAGATAAGAATTATCAACAACTTCCAAGAAACCATGCAAGCAAGAAGAGAGTGAGTGAAATATGTAAAGTGTTAAAAAAAAATCCCCACCAACCTAGAATTTTGTACTTTTGAAATTATCCTTCAAAAGTGAAGAAAAAAATAAAGATTTTTCAGACAAACAAACATTGAAGAAACTTGTAGCCAGTAGATCTACCTTGCAAGAAATGTTCTAAAAATTCTTTAGAGAGAAGGAAAATGATGTAGGTCAGAAATTCAGATCTACTTAAAGAAAGGATGAGTCAAGGAATAAGTCAAGGTAAACAAAAACTTTTATTTTTCCTATTCTTAATTGACCTAACTGATAAGAGTTTGTTCAAAATAACAACACCAACAATGTATTTGATTATATATGCTATGTGTGTATATATATATACTTATGAATGCTTATATATAAGTGAAATGAATGACTGCAATGATACAAGGGAAAAGAGGGAGATTAAAATTAGTTTGTTATTGTAAGGTATTCACACTACTCATGAAGCAGTATAGTGTTATTTGAAAGTGGACCCAGAGTAGTTGTAAATGTATATTGCAAACTACTCTAGGGCAACCACTAGAAACATAAAATTAAAAAGTAGTGTTCGAACTACTGGGAAAATGTAGACATTAACAGAGTTAGTTGCAAAAAATGTTGGTAGGTATAAATATCTGGAATTTCTTCCTCAATTTAAGCTGCTAAAGGAGAACCTGCTTTTTTCCCCATAACAGTTGTTTTCTGAAAGCTGACAATAGAATCCTGTAGAAAAAAGGGTTAAGAATATTCATTTAAAAGGAAACAATCATTTAAAATTACATACACTGTATATTTCTTTTTTTTTAAATTAATTCATTTATTTATTTATGTGGTTGCACTGGGTCTTAGTTGTGACAGGGGGGCTCCTTAGTTGCAGCACATAGGCTCCCTTGTTGCAGCACACAAGCTCAGTTGCTCCGCGGCATGTGGGATCTTCCCAGACCAGAGATCGAACCCATGTCCCCTGCATTGGCAGGCAGATTCTTTAGCCACTGCACCACCAGGGAAGTCCTACAGTGTATATTTCTGAAATAAGACCTAACTGAGCATAAGACCCATCTGCCTTAACCACGGCAGGTGAGACAGGCCAGGTGCAGCACACAGAATCCTGAGCAGTACATCCTGCTGATGACGGCGTCTTTAACGATGACAATATCTCCCAACACAAAACAGTCTCTGTACTGGGTTGAATAGTATCCCCTCAAAAACCACACCTACCCAGAACCTGTGGATGCAACCTTATTTGGAAACAGGGTCTTGACAGGTGTAATCAGGTTAAGATGAGGTCATACTGGAATAATGTGGCTCTAAATCAAATACGACCGATCTCCCTATAAAACGAGGGAAATTTGGACACAGACACACACAGAGAGGAGGACGCCATGTGAAGTCAAAGGCAGAGACTGGAGTGATGCCTCTGTAAGCCAGGGAATGCCAAGGATCGCCAGAGACCACTAGGAGCTAGGAGAGCGTATGGAACAGGTTCCCCCAGAAAAGCCTCCAGAAGGAACCAGCCCTGCCTTGTTTTCAGACTTCTGGCCTCCACAACTGTGAGACAGTAAATTTCTTAAGCCACCCGGTTTGTGGCACTTCGTTACAGCCATCGAAGAAAACTAATAATAAAATCTCTAACTTGAGTTTTATAAAAACATTCAAACCTGCCTGCTGGATTTTCCTTCTAGTTCCCTTCAACTAAAATTGGAAGAACTCCTGGCAAAATGTGCCCGCATGTGGTCACTCTTGGGGTGTGCATTAACCTTCAACCCTCTCCACCAGTTAGCCTTGGCGGGTATATGTGTGTGTGTGTGTGTGTGTGTGTGTGTGTGTGTGTGTGTGTATGTGTGTGTGTGTGTGTGTGTGTGTGTGTGTACGCAACGCACTGAGGCTCTCGTCCATCTCGGGGGGCGGGGGGAAGGTTAAAGCGTACTGGAATTAAACTTGGACAAAGGAAGCGCCCTCATAATTGAGTTACAGAAAATAAACTTTCATTATGCTGAAGCCACCTCTTTGCTAACATCTGAGAGACACTAGTTTTTTGTTTGCTTTTGTTTTCTCTTAACTGAACCAATTACCAAATCATGATCCCACCAGCTCAGGAGATCTAAATGCAATGACACTCTCATTGCTGATTACAACGTTAAAGAGCTAAAGCGTTTAAAAGCCAGAGGTTGCAGCCGCTGCAGAGCAGGCAGGTCTCGGTAGAAGCACAGGGCTTGTGCTCTAGCTGCCCGGGAGGAGCCTGAAGGAGAGCCGGTTCATGAGGACACAGCTCAGGAATCCTCTGCTCCCATGTGAGAGAAAGGGCTCCAGCATTGTTTGGTCAGAAGAAATGTTTTCAAGGAAACTTTGGAAAGAGCTATTTAGGAATCAGGATGCAGTTTCAAAACAATGAAAACCGTTTGTTTTATACTTTCTTCAGCCTGAAAATATGTGACACTGAAGCTGGAAGAACTGGAAAAACTCCCCAAAGTCTAATTCACAAGCATCCTGCAGACCTTGGGAGAGTTGTACTTGTTAAACGGTGCTTCTGGCAAAACAAGAAAAGAAAAGACGTGTAGATTTACACTTAGAAGCTAGAATTATTACTCTTGCTAGTATTATTTATGTAAACCCACCCCAAGGAGAAATCTCAACTAAGGATGGATGATACGTTTTTCTTTGGGTATTTTTAAAACAACTTCATGTGGGAAAGAGGAAACGGGGAGTAACACTTTTGAGTACTTTCGATCATTATTTTTAGATATTTCAAATCTATTGTGCAATAAGGACAAAGAAGGAAAGGAGGACGGGAAGGGGGAGGGATGGTGGGAGGGAGGGAGGGAGGGGAAAAACAAATTACAGTAAGTACAAAGTACCAGAAACAAAACATTGTTAGAATATGAAGCCCACATCAGAAACAGTTGGGATTCTTCTATAAAACCAGAAAGACAAAGCTGCTTGCTGTTTTGATTACCGAAAGAAGATTGGCTCTGGGGAGAAAATGAACACGTTTTGTCATGACCACATTTTTTAAAGTAAAAATTTCAAATTATTTTGTCTATTTTGAAAATAAATGCGGCAATGTTGATCAATGAGATAAAACAAAAGTAATTCAGCAAATTAAACAGAAATATCCTGTAAAGACTAATTATGTAAGTTACAAAACTAGCAGCAAGAAATGTAATGTAGAGATTAAGATTTTGGGGGTTTGTCGTTCTCTGATTCATGAGGTTATGGGCGTGGGATTGTGATACATACAAGTATGTATGGGGCAGAATCCACAAAAAGTTGCTGGGGGCTCACAGATCCGTTTATTCAGGCTCAGAAGAGCAGTGCTGGGGCATCTGCATGAGGAAACTGGAGGAAAATCTCGCAGTCACAGGGCGAGAGGCGCTGACAGATCCCTGAAGGTATCATTTTATGAGAAAATGCAGTCAGAGAGAGCGCTAGAACCCAGAGAGGACGAAGATGGACAGTGTGACTCTAGTCCCTACTTGGTACCTGTTCCCCAAAGGCTGCCCTGTCCCTTGAGGGCCAGCAGTGCAGAGAGGTGAGACAGAAACCCCAGGAATTATGCGGGAGATCCAAAACGTGAGAAACAAAATGTTCTTAATTTCTCATGACACGAATAAACAATATAGTTTATCCACTCCCTTCAGGTGTCTGAAAGACATTCTGTTATTGTTAAATAACCTGACAAACTGTGCGTGTGTGTAATATTTATTGAATGTGATGTGCAGTGGCAAAAAAAAAAAAAAACCAAACCCAAACCCCAAAACGATTCTGTTTAGCTTGTTTGCATTGCAGCCTTGTAAGAAATCCAGTGTTAAATGGAAGGCATGACATCCTTTTTCATTCATTTTCTCCATTTAATTTTATTTGATTAAAAGTGTTGAAGCAATCCAGTTCTCTAATGTCTATGGTTAGTTTTGAAGGCATATAATAGATACATTTTAAATATAAGTAATGAGTTCATTCATATAGAATATATTGGTATTTCTATCAAAGAAAATACAGAGACAGTTGCTTTAATTTCATATCTCAACTAAGTGGCAGTTTTCTTATAAAATTCCAATTATTTAACTTTATCATTTGTCTCAGTCAAAATGGCACTTCTCTAAAAGACCTATTTGCTGGAGCCAGCAGGTTGGGAACCAAAAAAAAAAAAAAAAAGAGAAAGAGAGAGAGAGAGAGAAGATGGGAAATTTTCCTTAAAGGTCCAGGATTCCCGTGCAAATGCGTTTGGTATAAGTCAGGCTCACCAAAGAAGTAATAGAGTTATTTCCACGAGCTGGAGTAACTCCTAAAAATCTATCTGAAGGATGGGGTCAGTGTGGCCAATTTACTGTAATCTTTAACGAAATATCCATTCTAATGCTGTGACTTCCATTAATTCAAGCCACCTCTACGTTCTGAGGTCAGCTGGTGTTTCCCGCCCAAATACCAGTGAGGGCCCCTCAAAGGTGGCCAGCAGGCTGTGTGTGTGATTCCAGAGCCGCACAACAGGAGCATGAGAGGCTATGACAGCTAGCTTCTAACACGCTGTTTAACAGCCAACCACCATCGGCGAAAACTCCAGATGATGGATTACGTGAATTTAGGGCATTCTGGAAACTCTCATCCTCATCTGGACTCTTCGGAATTTTATTTTTAATTCTCCTTTTAAAATAATTCTTCCTTAAAATAGCAACCTACCTGCAATAGAGGCCTCAGCTGGCCTTTAGGTGGTGTTCACTCTAGACTCAAGGGTGTCTGGGCGCAGCTGGAGAACGGGTGACGTGAGATCAACCAGCCAACTGGGGCAAGAGCTGACGCTAAGGAAGTGTCAAAGCCAGTAGGTGAGAGTCTGAGGACAGAGGTGATTCTGAGGACGTGGCAGAGATCTGACTCCTACTGACTCCATGGACCGGTGTCTCAGTCTTAAGACAAAGACCAGGTAAAAGCGGAAGGAGCTGTTTCTGCAGAATCTTGTACCGGGTTTGAGACCACCAGGGTCCTGCAACATAGGTGCTGGTTGCAGCCGTGCATTAGGCAGTGGTGTTGGAACAAAGATGGCAGCTTCATGGGCCGTTAGCGGCATTGGAAAGGACACCCAGATAATGCTCTCAGAGTTCCCAGCCTCGGGCACAGGTGCCCACTGTGTCTCAGCAGCTCTGGGCCCCTGTGACATCGACGGTGCCTTCAGAGGGCACCACGACCCCACAGTCCCTTTGACCTAGGCATCTATTTCCACAGCAAGAGAGGAGGACACAGGCAAGCAACACGTCAAATCCAAGAAGCCCAGGAAGTGGTCACAAGAGGGCAAAGGGAACCGACCACCCTTGGTTTCAGTTCCACTTAACTATTGTTGCGTAACAAACCATCCCAACATTTAGTGGCTGAAACAAAGGACACTTTATCATTTTTAATGTTCCTATGGGCTGCCTGGGACTCAGCTAGATGGTTCTGTTTTATTGATTGATGAATAGCAAACCACATACAGCTCAGTGGCCTAAGGCGCACCCATTTCTCTAGTTCTCACGATTCTCTGATCGATTCGGGCTCAGGCGGGTAGCGGTTCTGCTTGTACGGGCCCTGCACCTGCGGTGAGAAGCCGCTGGGAGGGACAGTTCTGGGCGGTTCCACTCGCATGTCTCGGGCTCAGGCAGGGCTGCCAGCAGCTCAGCTGGGCTGCCGGGGTGGCTGAGGCTCTCGCCTTCTCCGTGCGAGTCTCAGGGCCTCGCCCTCTTCCGAAAGCCCCTGCTAGCGGCCTCCGCACGTGGTACCCAGCACCACAGCTGGCCTTCCTAAGCTGCAGCTCATGGGCCCCCTAAAAGCAAGAACAGAAGTCGCTGGGGCCTCTTTTTTTTTTTTTTTTTTTTAACATTTTTATTTATTTATTTATTTATTTATTTTTGGCTGTGTTGGGTCTTCGTTTCTGTGCGAGGGCTTTCTCTAGTTGCGGCAAGCGGGGGCCACTCTTCATCGCGCTGCACGGGCCTCTCACTATAGTGGCCTCTCTTGGCTGGGGCCTCTTAAGGATCAGGTTTGGAACTGGCCCAGCATCACTTCCTCCACGTTCTATGGGTTAAAATAATTCACAGGATCAACTGAGATTCACCGCGGGATAGGAACTACAAGGGGTGTGAATACCAGCGGGCGTTCATTGGGAATGAATAGTACGATGAATATTCATGGGAGACAAATATTGCAACTTTCCAAGTAACTTTGCCAGAGTTCCTACAGAGCGGGTAGGGAGTGGAATCAAAGAAACACTAGCTAGCGGCTATTATGCTTCTATCCTCAGACTGGGGGCCTGGAAAACATAGGTAGGAAAATTGGAGAGAACTCCACAACCTCAAGACAGTGAGTAAACGCCTCTAAACCCAACACCCAAGTGGCTCTCAACTGCTTATTTCAGTGTCATTAATTTCTAGAGCAAGAAAGCCAGTCTCTTGAGTTAAAACACTCAAACCTATACCTTTGTTACCTTTTCTCACGTCTCCATAACATTCATAATTACAGCTCCCCATAGAACTCAGAATGACCACAGTGTCTGTTTTAGTCTGTTATCCAGTTCCGTGATTCCTGAGATCATTCTGGGATCATGAGTTCAACCCCAAATGTCCGATTTGGACGGGGTATTGGCCAGTGAGCTCAGGGTGAGATTAAGCATTCTACCTCCACCTAATACGCTTCTGGGATATCTGGAATAATTCCAAAGATCTTGCTCTCAAGAGACCTCTACAGACCAGCTAAACATCACCCCTTCTTCCCACGATTCAGGTCTTTTGCTCTTGGCTCCCGTTCAGAGCTGTTGCATGAGATGAGCTTATAGAGTCAGAAACAGATGGACTGAGTTTGGGGTGAAGGGATGAGAGTGCTGGGAAAATGGTTCTTAACTGTGTTTGTCTTATAGACTCTTGATAATTTGCCACAAGTCATGGACTCTCTCTCTTCCCCAAATGCACAAACATGCATTATAAAATTTCAGAGGTTTCCTATAGGGCGCTATAGGATATATAGACTTATTCATGAACCCTCAAAAGTCCATGGACTGCACACAAGTCGCTGCTGATGAAATATCTTCCTCTCTGTTTGCTTGCATCCCTCTCCCCTCTTATCACGAGGCTCAAATCAGACCTTGAAAATAAACAAAAGACAAGCCTCTGTCCAGCTCTTTTTTTCTTGACACTGGGTCTGAAGTTTGTTAAACCAGAGTCAGATGTGAAAAAAAAAAGTCTCTTTATTTTTCTATGAGTACCTCAATCTTCCTCCTAAGCCAGGACTTGATATCTTAAACAAATAGAATTTCTTTAAGCAAAACATTCGTTGTCTGAGACCCCCACTACGCCCACCTCTCTTTACACCAGTCTGGGCGCATAAAGAGAGGCGTGGTGTACAGGGCGATGAAAACCAGCAGGGTCTCAAATCTCCTGTCATAGGGTTACATTCCCTGCACACGTCAGAAACTCCCACGCACCTACTGAGAATCGCGGTCCACGTCATGCAAGCCTGGCTTTTGATTTGCTAAAGCAACTTAGAAGATCCACTTTTGACAAAACTCGCCTCTTCAGCATATGGCCTTCTCTGAACACAAGCACAAATGTAATTTGCCAGAGCTGAGAAATGTGTGCTTATCTTGAAATATTAACCCCTATGCTTCAGAGCAGGTAAGCCCCTGGGGCAACAAGGTTTGCAGGATCTTTTTAAAAAGTGTTTATATGTTATTTCTTCTCTGTCATGTTTCCATAAAGAAAGAGGATGAGGCCTGGTGACACCTCCGATGTCACCATTAGTGGCCTAGAGGGAATGGAAGTTTAATAATAAAAATTATAAGAAAACAAGCTATTATGAGCATCTGTGTGATGCCTGGGAAATTCTGTTGCTACTTTTAAGAACATTCTTTACTTGTTCTTCCCTATTTCCCCAGTGTAGCTCATCAAGGTTAGTCAAATGGCTTCACCTAGACTCTACGGGCCTCATCTGAAAATCTATAAAGTTCAGAAGGCTGCATGTGTGACTTCTCAGGAATGTGGAAAACTGTGAGCCAAACAGGTCTCTAAAACCATGATACCTACTTATAGCATTCTCCAAGAATTGGAAAATACCCATGAATACGATAAAAAACATTTTCTATTTAAGACTTTCCTCTTCATTTTGGGGGGTAAGGGAGGTACATTTGGTGATCTTGCCAAATTTTACATACCTGTCAGTATAATATAAGCCATATGTGCAGCGCTTTTATTTGAATTTCCATTCCTTTCCCTTATTTCCCTTTCAAATTAGCTCTGAATTATGAATAATGAGGAGGGAAGGATTTCTGTGTTTAAAGTCATAAAAGGAAAAGTTTCAATAGTCAATGTACCAAAATGCAGTTGACCTTTTTGCATTTAGAGCAAGATAAAGTGTGGACCGGTTGGCAGCCAGCTCGTCTAAAAGGGACATTAAAATGTCATGGGAATGAGACAAATATAGTCTTGGTTAATCAGGTTTCTCCTTATACAACTGCAAGATGCAAGTTTGTCTTGGAAACCATACTTGAGTAGGAAAAAAAAAAAAAGTACTCCAGTGAATAGGTTTCCAACAGCACCAGAAAGGCCCCAATTGCCCTCCCCAGCCTCTCTGACACCAGCCACCTGGCAGTCACCTGAAATGGGCTGACACAGAGGCAGCATTCTGAAGCCAAATAGTAGACAGCAAATCACCTATGGTCCCTGAAAGCGAACGCCTTGAATAAGCTTTCCAAGAAGTTGTTAGTTCAGAAAAATAACAAAAGAACTGAAGAGAGAAAGAAATACAAAATATTTTGCAGATATGAAAGATCAAAAAGATAAATACATATGTATGTTTTGAATAATGCTTTCTAACAATATGCATGTAAGCTACCCCTATCCTCCTTGTGCTTGGGTAATACTTTCTAGCTCTAGTGACAGAAAAACAGACATGAAAGAACATTTCAAATACAATTATAAATAATGTTCAGTTCAATGGGTAAATCACCTATTTTATACATAAAGAAGTATAAACTTTTTTAGTTAATAGAAAATCAATTTCTCCCTTTCCCATTAAAAAAAACTGGACAAAATTATCAAAAATGATTGCCCTGACAGAGGCCTCTCTCTGTTAGTTCATTTATCAATACCTGGGAAGATTGAAACCAAGCAGGACCCTGTGGGGCTTCTGTGTAAGGAAGCCTTTCCGTGTCCTCCATTCCTTGTTTGTAGGGAATGGACTCCAGCCTCCATGACCTTCCCTGAGTTCCAATGGGCAGATTCAAACAGTTGCTAATCAGGGAAGGGAGGGGATGCCAGACAAGGGAGGAGCAGTCAGGAAACAATAATGCAGCCTGGGGGCAGGTCCCAGTCCCCCCTCAAGGGATACACATCACAGTACCTTTAAGCTCTTCTACAGAACTAAAACCCCCAACAAATGGAAGACGCTGACTACTTGATGAAACATTCTTCCGAGAAGACCAGTAGACCACCTGAGACTCGATTAGAGGAGGGCACACCCTGCACACACGCTAATCTTGTCAGCCATCCCACCCTTGAACTATTGCTATAAAACTCGTCACCAATTCCTCCCGGCTCGGGACACACAATTTTGAGAGGCACAAGCCCGCTGTGTCCCCTTTTGCCTGGCAAAGCGATAAAGCTATTCTTTTCTACTTCACCCAAAACTCTGCCTCCAAAATTCAATTCGGCACCGGTGCACAGAGGATGAGCTTTCAGTACCAAGATAAATCCTTCCTGGACATCGTCTCCTGATTCCCCACCGGACTCCATTTGGAAAGCACCTCCTTGAATCTAGAGACTTTCTGTCTAGTAATAAAACCGAAGATAAATGGCACACTTTGAGCTTAGTAAAATAAAATTTTTATGTCTTTTTCGATTGAAAGATGGTCAAGCCACATACTTTTCCCAAACCATAGAGAAGCATTGTGCTATAAGATTTTAAAATTGATTGCTGTTCAGTTTAACCTTAGCTCACTAATTGATACATCACTTTGTGTCTTGGTTGTCATCTAAAATATCAGCTGTTCCTTCCAGGGTTGTGTTGTTCGGAAATGTGAAAATCAATGTGATGGAACAGAAAGAACACCGATTTGGGGGTCACAAAAACTGGGCTCGCAGACCATCTCCCTTACTTTCTACCTGCTTAGGCTTGCTTAATTTCTCATCTCCTCTGAGCCCACTTCGCAGGGTTAAGGAGTGGACCAGAGATAACATATATAAAAGAGTCTATTATGCCCACTACAAGGTAGATGCTCAGTAATTAAGAAGTGATACTATTTTTACTGTCATTCCTCTCAGTGTCGTTCAGCATGACTTCTCTCTCTACAGTCAAATTGTATGATTAAAATATCAGACAAGAATAGAGCCTTCTGGTATTTCGCAAAACTTACTCTGAAATCCAGCAACTTACTCCCAAGGCCAGAGGACTTAACCTAGTCATTTGACAGTCTTTAGTTACGGCTGTCTCATCAGCTAAGGCTCCTCTGAACTGCTCTCTGCACCCCCTACCCCTCCTTCCCCCATCAGCATACTCACCTTGCCCATTAGGATTTCAGTCAAAACTTTGGGACCATGCCTATACACAAAGGTTAATGAGGTTCCATCTGACAGGCCTGCTTTAAACAGTTGGCAGTGGGTCCCTGGAGTACTGTGTTGAGAATGATTCTGAAGCTGTATCTGGACTCAGAAGAATGATGGGTGTGACTGGTTAGCAATGTCTCGCCTGGGTAGAGATACACGTGTGTATCTGCCTTTCTAATACCCAGTCACATCTCTACACCATGGCAAAGACCTGACAGTCTGGGAAACACACTGAGAAATGACTAGCTGTTGCCTGACATGGGATACATGTCATTCCCACACTCAGGATAGTCCTGGAATCGAAATCACCTGAACAAGGACTCGCTGTTTTGTTATTTGGCATCAGATCCATGAAAAATTAAAGTGCAATGATTGGCAGGTGCACAGGCCACGCTGCCAGTGATTTGTAAATATTTTAGACTCGGGCTACCTTTGTGTTCTCACTAACCTGCTTCTAAATTATACACCCACCACACATGAATGTGTGCTCAGAGAACACAAACTCAGTTTCACAGCAGCTGATGTGCAATAAGGAAAGAGGGAAACTCTAGGTACCTAGCAAAATCAATCTCATATGTCTTTGCGATATCAATTCACCGCTGTCCCCACTGCTAAACTCGTAACAGGCAATATTTAATACACTTTGCTTATATTCTCTCCCATTTTCATGTAACACCTGGAAAGCTGGGTTCATTTAAACAGCATCCCCCGATCCCCCTTTAGAACTATTTCCTCTACTTCCTTCAAGAAAGTTGTAATCCTCTGTGTTTTTGACACGTATCGATGTCCTTGGTTACAGTGAATGTCTAAATTTGTTTCAATTTATTTAAAAAAATCAGAGAAGACAGACTCAGAATCAGTAAAGCCTTTTTAAACAAAATGTGGTTTAAGACTAACAAATTTATGAAAGTTATTATGAAAAATAAACAGGAAGAAAAATAATTAGTGTTGCTAGTATATGATACAGATGAAAGTTTCCCCATGGTGAATATTCCTCTCTCAAAGCAATCTTTGCAATTGATTATGTTCTTATTTTGGAAAGGAAATACTACCCTTGACTATAATAAGTTATCTACAGGGTGTTTTCCCCTTTTTACATAATCTGAGCCCTAAATGCAACAAATAATTTCTTTCTGAAACAAGAATTAATTCTAAAGTAACAAATATCTTTGTTTTCCTTTTGATTCAGATTTAATCCACCAGAAAGGTAAATAGCATCTGAAACTTTCTTCAATCTCATGTCCAGGGACCGGTATATAGAATTACATGGAAACTTTGGACTTTTCTATTACACTGTTCTCATTTGTCTAAAGTCATACTTTGTGACAGTCCCTTAAAGACTCAGGTTAATACTAATGCCAAAAAAGCATACCCTCTCCTTTTGGAGGTGTTAGAAATTTCCACCAATGAAAGCCAGATTTACAAAGGTATATGTACAGAGATTCCTTCCACTGCCCATAATTGCTGCCTGCTCAGGAGAGCTCTGAACAGAGGCAATGTGCTCGAGTGTTATTGCAGTGAGAAACAAAATACATATTCAGGCCATTTACAGGAATCTTTCTCAGGGGGCTCGGAGCCAATGAGCCACCACAAGCCAACATTCTTTGGGTCTGTGACTCCTTGATTCTCAAAAACTTAGGTGGCCAGTATTTCCTGGCTCCTGCTCTGTGGGACTTGGCCCTCTGCTTTTAAAAGAATTGGGTTGCAGAGGAAATGGCAGCCACTGGGGCTGCCTGGAAACTGCAGGTGATTTCCGCCCTGGTAGCCAGACAGGATACCAGGGGATTCGTTGTAGCGGAGCTGGTGCTGGACCCGGTCAGCCCAGGCCTTGTCCCCAGGCTTCTAGCCAGACAGGAAGTCTGCTTTGGCGGGGGAAGCATATTAGCTGGAGCATCCATAATTCCAGAATTAAGTGCTTTTCTCTACCTCGATGAGGATGTGACATTTTGGAGCGAGTATCTAGATCACACTGATCCCAACAGCTCGAGGCAAATAATATTCTGACTGTCCCTACAGGGTCTTCACACTCAGAATCTCATATTGTATCAAACAGCCAGAACTCACAAATCTAAAGGCAAGAAAAGTCTTTTAATATTTTCATTACTTGATGATGCACATTGGCCTCTCTGTAAAGAAGGAGCTGATTCAAGATCACAGAAAACGGAGTCAATAGTCACGCCAAAAATAAAACTCAAGATCTGAGGGCCCCGGGATGTAATCTTGTCTTGCACGCATATGTCCTCATGCAGTAGAACATTCTGATTGATTGATTCAGCGAACGATCCTAACTGGACTCCTGGTTTCCACGCTGCCCAATCTCAACCCCAATGAAGTCCACAGAACTCCTACAATAACGCTCTCCAAATGGGAATCAGAGCTTATACCGTCCCCCTGCACACACACACACACACACACACACACAGCCCAAAGCTTTCACATTACACTTAGAATAAAATCCCAACCCCTTCCCATCCTGACTGCCAGCCTTCTCTCTGGCGTCACCTTGCCAACCCCCCTCACTCCCTGGGCTCCAGCCGTCCCCTCTTTCCTGCTGTTCCCTGAGCAGCGCGCTCTATCCCACCTGGGGACCTTTCACTCTCTCTCTTCTGCCTGGAGCACTTTATAAGAGAGTCCCATAAGAGAGTATATTCAAGCGTGGGTGAGGTCCCGCGTGTGGCCTGGGTGTCAGGCAGCTCTTGATGAACTGAAACCCCATCAACCTGACCAGCAGGTAATGGTCACATGTAGGCTCCAAAGTTGGTCACTTTGCACCAGTTCAATCCAGCCCCTCAATGACACTCCATGGTTATTAAACTCCATGAAAACGTAGAGTTCACTACTCATATTCTCTTATACATCTCCCTGTAGATTTTCCACCTATTAAACAAGACCACAATGTAGAGGGCAATAGGATCACTCACAGTCATGGTGGCTGATATAACTTTTGACCCCATCCAAGCTGTATGATTTTAGGGAGGTCATTAAACCTTTCTGGCCTTTAGCGCCTGTTATAGGGTGAATTGTGTCCCCTCAAAAAAGTTCAGATGTTGAAGCCCTAACAGCCAGTACGTCAGAATGTAATCAATTGTGTAAATAGGTCTTTACAGAGGTAACTGAGTTAAAATGAGGTCATTAACATGGGCCCTAATCCAATATGACCGGTGTCCTTATAAGAGGAGGAGATCAGGACACAGACAGGCATGGAGGGACGACCACGTGAGGACACGAGGAGAACAGAGAGCCAAGGAAAGCGGCCTCAGAAGGAACCACCTCCTCACGCCTTGATCTTAGACTTCCAGCTTCCAGAACGGTGAGAAAATAAATTTCTGCTGTTGAAGCCCCGCAGTTTGTTGTGCTTTGTTCCAGCAGCCCTGACAAGCTAACAGTGCCCTTATGTGTGAAACAGGAGACATAATGGTACACGGCTTCTGACATTATTGTGCAGATTGAATGAAATAAAGCGTATAAAGATCTTAGCCCTACTATATATCTGGCAAAAAGCAGTCACTCATTTAGCCATTATTACCCTATGTTACCTGGCCAATAAAACCAATTATTAAGACCTTAAGAGCTTCATTTCATAATTGAGGGGAAAAGTCCACTGTTTAACAGTGAACAAAATATAATATTTGACCATGACTGCTAAATAATTGATGCCTTTTATATACATGGTATGTTTTGATTTAAGATCAACCGCTATGCATATGTTGAAAAAAAATTTTTCAATGTCATGCTTTGTTGATGTTTTTCCTTTCATTTCATGGAGTTTTACCATAGTTCTTCCATAAAACTTAAATATCATCCTATAAAACTTAAATACCATCCTTTGTAATCACTACAAAATCCTATAAGGAGTCTGGAGTTATGAGATCACTTACTGAATTGAGAACTTTGTAATGTGTGCTGAGGTCGGTGTGAACACCCCTTTGTGTGGGTAAAAGTGCTCTGGAGTTTAGGCTCGGTTAACTCCATAGTGAGTCTCAGTACAACTTCTTCTTGGGCTCCATTTTCTTTGCTGATAGCAGGTAACATACACCCTCAAAGTGTCCCATGCATGCACCTTGGTGACTCAGAAGATGACAGTTATACAGTACAAAGATTATTTTTAAAGAGTACAGATTGTCCAGGTATAAGCAACCAGAAGAAGTGAAAAAAGAGTGAGATGGTAGAGAGGAATAAAGAAATAGTCCATTGTATGTCAGAAGGAGAACACCACAATAAAATGTGCCAGAGGCATGTGGCCTATGGATAGAGATTACCACACAGAAAAGTTCTCAGACACCAACAATGTAAATAAACCGGCAAGAGAATTTATAATCACTGGTTAAATCACAATCCTTTTTAAAAAAAATTTGGAGTATTATACTTGATTTCTGACCTTTACTTAATGCCTTGAGTAAATTTTCCCTGGTAAAATTTGTAGGCAACCTGATTTCTAGCCAGAGTGATTGTAAGTGGTCTTGGTCAAATTTCTCATCCTTTGATGTATCAAAAATCAATATCACATCACAAAGGCTACGGCTCAGGATAAAATCATGTATTTATTAGTAGGCTTCTCTATATAACCTTTTGAATCCTTCATGGGATTAATAAGAATTTACTAAAGAATTGTTACGATAATCAAAATATTTTTATCTAAATTTTTCTCATCCGCCCATCTCCTTTTAGTCCCATTTCCCCCATGTGAGATAACTAGGGATACATATTGGTTAATATCCATTTTTCAGAAGACGAATGGTAAGAAACCAAGGCACAAGAAGGTGCTATTTCTTGCCCAAAGTCACATGATGGTAGAAACAACACCATACATCTGGTTTCCTGCTTCCAAGCTCCTGTTATGAGACCAAACTGCCTTCCAAGCCAATGCCTCCTCACGGATGGATGCAAGCAGAGAAATAAAAGCGTCTCATTATAGAGTTCAATAGACAGGTATTTTCCCCTTCAGATAATTTTTTTTATTTATCTAAATAATAAAAAATTATTATTTTAATAATAATAATTATAAAATTCTTTATAACATTCCGATAAACAAAGTAAAATGAGATGCCTTCTCAAAGAATTTGCTCATTTCTAAAAATATAAAAATGACCTCAACTTTGTCACAGAAAGTAAGGCAGACATTTTAGAAAAACAATGCCAACTATCTTCTGAAAATGATGTTCTAAATTTGGAAACGTCCTTTTTTTCTTACCAAACTCGTTGATCCTTTTGACTCACATCAGCATCCCCTCTGTGACAAATCGTTGGAGAAGTTGAGTCAAATAATCAATCAGTGTAGAAAAATTACTATAACTGCAATAGTAGAAAAAGTAAAGAGCCCGCAGAATCCTTTCATCAGAGACATAGCTCATGGAACAGATTTACAGATTTGCCCAGTTCTGCTGACTTTGGGAACTTGAGGACAGAACTTGGGCATTCTTGGGGTCTCAGATCTGGGCTGTGTACATTTTATGCTTCCTTGAGTTACAAAGGAGTACAAGTGTTTCTCCACGTTGGGAAATGTTACCTCTTTCCCTGGTTTCATTGTAATCTATCAGCCTGTTGGTGGTAAACTTTGAAGTCTGGAGCGTCTTTCCTTAGTTTTTCCTACTGAAATCCTAGCCATTCCTTTGTGCTGCAACTCAACATCACCTCCTTCACGAAGCTTTTCTTGAGTCATCCAGTTGGGATTAATCTTGCCCACCACCCTGGCCCCTATAGTCCAGTTTCTTTCCAGTGAAAGCACTGGTCACACTCTACTTGGTATTTAGCTTTGAAAATGTCTCTCTGTCCCACTAGACTGCACCTGAAAGCATAATCATTTTTAATACTTAATACACTGAATCGAATTGAATCCCAGCTAAGACCCAACAGATAGTCTTATTCAAATACAAAGTCAAATAGAATTTATTATTCATTGTCTGTCTGCCTCAGAGAAAGCTTCGGTGTTAGTGATAATATGTTCAAATATGAAGAGAGATTCTATTTAGAGCTCATATCTTGGCTTCTAGAATTGATTGCTGTCCCTGACTTATGAGTACCACCTTGCCATCTGGCAAAGAGGCTCTGCCTCATCCGCAGAAATAACTACCATAACTTTTATGGTGTTGAACAATTTTATCAAGGGCACTTCAACAGAGAGCTGACCAAGACAACTCTCACCCACTCTGGATGACAGAAAGAAATCATGATTCATTATCATCGGGGTGTAATAAGACAGCCTTGGCAACACTGATGAAAGAATATACTCAGAATTTATGGCTAGCTAAGTGGCTCTGATTGAGCAGTTTCAGGCAGAGATGAAAGAGCAAAACTTTTCCTCCTATTTTTTCTTTAACAGACCCAAGAAACTTCTGAATTTCCTAAAAGTGCAAGAAAAAATTAGGTGAGATTACTGTGGGAAACACCTCAAAAGCAAACATTCATTTGAAGTCTTGAGGAAATTCCACCAGTTACACGGGCTCTTTGTAAACACTAAATGGAGAGTCTTATTTTTAATTTTATTTCAAATAAAACTTTACCTAAATGAGTGGTCAAGAATCCACCCTCAGACTGTTAGACCACGTGCCATTCTACTTAGAAATATCTGGGCACTATGCCCATTTAACCTTTTTGCTCCATTTCTTAAAAAAAGTTTTAGTATAAAAATAGTAAAGCCTGTTCTGTATCATTTTTGTACAGTTTTCCTAAGTTCCTGAGAGCCAGGGTCATCAGATCTATGTCGCCTTTTGTGTCCTTCTCAGCAAACTGATCTCAAAAGTCCAGTCACTGCATATATGAGTGGCGTGAGGCGAGGACTGTGCTGAGTTGTACATTTACTTTTCTGTTTTCCCTCTAATACATCCTTCCAAAGTGGGCTGGCTAAAAATGCAATTAAAATATCAACCTGCATCTGCTTATGAAGATAAATGTGTAATTATATAGTGTAGTACACTGTGCATAAGGTATTTAGGGAAAAAAACATTCGATTTTGCTTCTCTTTCATTGTATAGTGAATAAAAGACAACTATGAAAATCCACTGGTGAGGCTTTGCACAGAGCTAACCTTGCCTGAAAGAAAACACACCATGATTAAAGCCATTGAGCGTAGGCATAGGATCAGTCATTACAGCTGCAGGAACGGAGCTGTTGCCCGGAGCAGGGTAATGACAGGATGCTTATTAGTGCCTTCTGGAGGTGCTGCCATAGTGCAGGGAAAGACTCATGCTGCTTAGGGCAGTGTACTCATTCTGAAGCGTTCATACATCTCCTTCTATAAGAAATCGGCATGATTAACTTAAAGTATATAATCACCTTAAAAGTTGTAGAATAAAATCAATCACAAATGTAAAGTAATTTCAGATAACTAAAAAGAAGCTTCTCTCTCTCTCTCTTTTTTGCATCTTCTGGGGATAATTGCATGTACATGAAGAATCCCCAGATGCTCTCCATTATTTCAAGCTCTTCTTCAAAGATGCTTCCCTGGCAAGGACTTTAACAAAATATGTTCCAATTGTAAAAAGAAGTCCTTGCTATCAGGAGATTAAGAATTAAAGAAAGAGGAAAAACAACAATTAGAGAAAGATGACAAATACACATTTGTCATGATAGAACGTGACTTACAGTTGTCAAGGGGAGTAAAGTAATTTAAGAAATGGATTGCGGTATTTGTTTCCTACGGCTGCCATAATAAATTACTGCAAACACGTGGCTTCAAACAATAGAAGTTTATTTTCTGAACACTCTGGAGGCCAGAGTCTGAAATCCAGGTGTCGCAGGACCACACTCCCTCTGAAGGCTCTCGGGGAGAATCCTTCCTGCCTCTTCCACCTTCTGGTGGCTTCAGGTGTTCCTTGGCTGTGGCCGCATCACTCCAATCTCAGTTTGCCTCTTCACATGGCCTTCCCATCTGGGTTTTTTTCCTCTTCTGTCTTCTCTTCTTCTTATAAAGACACTTGTCATTGGATTTAGGGCCCACAGGGTTAATCCAGAATAAGCTCATCTTGAAATCCTTAACTACATCTGCAAAGCCCCTTTTCCCAAAAATGGTCACATTCCCAGGTTCTGGGTGGACACGTCTTTGGACGGAGCCACCATGCAACCCACCGCAGTTGCCTAATAACCTCCCGGGAATAATCCCATCGATCATCTATTATTTAAAAGGAACCTGTACTTAAAGGTAAATTAGTAGATTGTGCGGGATAAGAAGTTATTGGGGGTGAAGGAGAAGGGAGTTCAAAGATGGCGCAAGGGTCCCCCTGTGGCCAAGCCTCCTTCAGCTTCTCCATCCACAAAAGGCAGACAGACTCCTATTTCATAGGGTTCTTGGGGAAACTGAATGACATAGTGAAAGCATTGTGTCAATCCCACACACGTTATTACTACTAATAAAATGATTGACACAGTTCTTTCACATATATAGCCACATTTCTTATCAATTATCAGGTTTACAACCTCAGAGCTTGGCACATAGTAGGTGCTCAAAAAAGTGTCTGGAATTATTTAATGAAAAAATAAATGAATGCATAAATGAGTAGATATTTTCTGGGGGTGCGTTTGCTGCAAAAGTGCAAAAATTCACATTCTCTGAGCTCTACTCACGCTGCACAAGTGTGGCCTTGAGAGAGAGATTTTTATCAGGATTTCTTTCTCACCGTCTTCCCAGTAGATACTGTTTGGGTTGTAGTTTATTATATAATAAATAAAGAATCACAGCTGATTGAAGAACAGAAGAATAAATTCAGAAAACAAAGTCTCTTCAAGGCCATGCACTAATATTTAATGTTACCTGTACAAATTCCTTCCCCTAAAGAAGTTCAAAGTTCTTTGTTATTTTTCAAAATAAGCAGTTCTATCCTTCCTGGTTACAAATCACTGCTAGGTCAGAAAGAGTGATCTTACTCCTTAACAGCTATATAATTTTCCTTACAAATTATGTCTTGTTATCTTTTTTTTTATGAATTTATTTATTTATTTTTGGCTGTGTTGGGTCTTCGTTGCTGCATGAGGGCTTTCTCTAGTCGCAGCGAGCAGGGGCTACTCTTGGTTGCAGTGTGCGGACTTCTCATTACGGTGGCTTCTCTGGTTGTGGAGCACAGGCTATAGGCGCATGGGCTTCAGTAGTTGTGGCTCACACGCTCTAGAGCGCAGGCTCAGTAGTTGTGGCGCACGGGCTTAGTTGCTCTGCGGCATGTGGGATCTTCCCGGACCAGGGCTCGAACCCGTGTCCCCTGCATTAGCAGGCAGATTCTCAACCACTGCATCACCAGGGAAGCCCTGTCTCGTTATTCTTCTGAGTGGGTGTTTATAAGTTGCATTATTGTGGCTTAAAATTCAATTTTTCTGATAAACACGTCAGTTTGCTTTTGCTATAGGAAGAAAAAGCAGTCGTTGCCCCTATGTAACTTTAAACCCAAGGAAAGCAAAACCCTACCTGGAGAATCCTGTTTCCTGAAAACAGTTCTTTCTCCAGAAGCAGAAACTGTGGAGTGATTCTGATAAATTCTAACGTTTGAGAGCCTCTGCCCTAGAATCCATGACAAGTCACTGGACTTCATTCCCCAGCCCCAAGTTTCTGATTCTGTAGGTGTGATGTGAGCCCAAGAATTTGCATTTCTAACAAGTTCCAAGTGGTGCTGATGTGCTGGTTGAAAGTCCACATTTTGAGAATCACGGTTCGAGAGAGAGAGAGAAAAGAAAGAAGACAGACTACGTGTTTTATTTCCTTCCACACCTCTTTCCTCGTGGAGGAGTGAGCTGCAAGGGATGGAGAGGTGGAGAGGGGACAGTAGTGTTGCATTGATGGATGTTCCTCCTCATGAAAGGAAACCTCAGGAGTGGAGAATAAGGGTTCCCCCCTTCAATATCATGTCCTAAGCTTTGTGCCCATCATCCAGCAGCCCTGCCACCACCGGGAGCCAGACCCTTGAGGAGGGCAGAAGCCACAGAGGGAACTGATAGGATGAGGCACTAGGGTCAAATCAATAAAGAGACCGGGACCAAACACACAAAAGAGCAGTTCTTGAACATATGTGACACGTGGGAGACCCTTAGATATAACGGGGGCGGAAAGCAAGCCATGCAGTCCCTGAGGAATGTAGTCAAGAACCACAGCCCAGGAAATTTGAGCATTAACTTTATCTGATGTGATCTGAGCCCACAGATTGGTGGTACACTTGGGTTACAATAAAATATGAATGCCCAATGTCTTTTGTCATTTGCGAGGTGGCAATCTCTAGAACAGAGAATATATTTTAGAATTGTTTTATTCCCGTGGTATTGATCACCATGCTTTACGGTGCAGGCTTATCTTTACTTCATCTTCCCCAAATGTTAAATTGGTAGTGCTATTTTTTGACATAAACTTTTCTGTAGTTTTTTACTGCCATAGAAAAATTTTCAAGCCCCTTCATATGCATGCAAGGTACCACTTTATCTAGATCCTAGACTCTGTCTTAGACTATTGTCTTGAACAGCCATCAACATCAACTTGCTAGAAAAGCAAATTCTTGGGCCCAACTCCAGATTTACTATGTCAGAGTCTGCATTTTAACAAATCCCTCCAGCTGATTTCTGTGCACATTGCAGTTTGACAAGCACCACTCTAGATTACTGGCCACATTTCTTTCTCCTTGGTAATCTTTTACCTATAACTGGTTGGTACAATCCTGTCTGGGTCACAGACACTGATGACAGATGAGATGGTAGATCTTGACTATTATACCAGGTGAAACACCTACTTCAGAACAAAATGCAATTCTCAGAAATGTCTGTACCTTTGCTAAGCCATTAGCACACACTGGCCCTTTACAGAAGGCCCAGAGAGAACCATTGTTGGAAGCCAGAATGAGAACATGACTCTTGTTCAATAATCATATCAGCAATAACCAGAGATGCCATTCCCCGGTCCCTAAGTTGTACACCTGTATCTCAGGCCCTCTGCTACTCCAAATAGCCATTCACTGAATATTGATTTCATCCAACTGCCAGCAGTAGTTCTTTGGCTTTACCTAGGACAGTGTTTATAAGAAAGTATAGCTGTAAATTTCACCACCTGCTACTGAATTTAGTGATGAAATTCAGTATGGAATAAAAACACTGTTAGAAGTACAGTAGGCTTTCCTGTTGAATTATTTGTACTCTGCTGTGCTTGTAAAAGAAAGACATTTTTCTGGTTTCCAGCAGAGCGTTGCAGTGAAGGGTGTGTATAGGTGAAGCAGTGCAGACTCCAGGGACAATGCCATACTCTTTTCCAACCTTTAACTTTTTCCCTAAGTGGATTAAATGATTCTCAGGGAAAGTCTTAGAGATGCAAAACCGCAAAAGTGTAATACATAGTCTGATGGGTGTGCGTGTGTCTTTGTGTGTGTGTGTGTGTGGTGTCTACAGGCATATCATTCTTTTCTTGTTGCTTTAGTGTGTTGGGTAGAGGATGTGAAGGCTGCTGTTACGTGGGTCCCATAAAAGCAGTAATCTAACTGCTTTTACCCCATCTGCCAAAATGATCTCAAACTGATGCACGGTGACCCCTTGGTATTTCTTGGAATTCACAGAGGTGCTGCGTGTATGTTTACAAACTGTGTACTCCCTCTGGTACTGATGCTGGTCCTGACGACCCCATGGTTCTGCCGGGTCCCAGCTATTGCCACGTGCAGGGCCTAAGATGCTTGGACGCTCTCACAGCAGCGTCCTTCATGGAGAAAGTGCTGCTGTAGAGGTTTCACTGAGACTGCTCCTACCATCTTTGCTTGCTTGTTTTCCGTAGGATCCAGTCTTCTGAGGTTTGGGAGACAAATCCAGTTGACAGACACCATACAAATTCAGAAGTTCTCCCTCCCCTCCCATTACTCAGAGCATTCTAATAGGCTTAGGTTCATTGAGCCTGACTCCTTCCTGACACTCTGAGTTTTCTCTTGGGATGCTCTTCGGTCCCATGTGTAAATATGCATCTGGGCGGCCCACACAGACACGTCCAGATGTGCCTTCAAACCCATCTGGCTTTGAATTAAAATGCCACCTGTATGAGTGTTGCCCTCAGGTTTTCAATTCTCTTTCGGAAATGATTAGTAGTGGCCAGAACTAAGTTCACTCTGCTCTAAGGATGACTTTGGAAATAGACAACTAATAGAGATGGAAATCTCCAGTGGTTGATCTAAGCAAAACTTGTGTTATATCTTTTCTCATAAGAAACATAATTTTCAAGCCAGAAATCTAAATTGATTTGAAAAATATTTTTGTTTACCTTAAATTGTTAAAAAGTCACAACATGCTAACTTGTCACCTCATTTCAAGCAGAAATGGTTTTTTCTCTGAGTTTCACAAAAATTTATTATTAAAGTCACAAAAGATCTTTCACTTTTACTATTTGTCAGGATGATAAAAAGACCTATAATTTGAGAAAATTTTTCTCCTAATTACTGGTCCACTTATGAGACCTTTTCTTCTTTTTTAGAACCATAAGTTTGTCTTCCTTTTTAGATTTAGTATTTCTAATTTTAATAGGTTTGGAGTAAGAGAAGAGGTAGACAAGTACACTCAGATTTCCTTTATTTAATCTCTAATAGTGAATTTTAAGTTTTATTTTGATGCTCTGGAAGACATCAGTTTTATTTAGTGAGCATAGCATAAGACTGACATTGAGTGTAAGAAAGAAATCCTGGATTATGGTTGTTAAATGACTGAAAGAAAAAACCTTAGAAGGTGTGATGGCGTTTATAAAAAGGTCTGAGATCCCTCATTCTAGGGGAAGCTAGAGGTCAGGTCTGTGAACTCCTATGGGGAGACCATGGTGGCAAGAAACTGAGGTCTCCAGCCAACGGCCAGCAAGTAACTGAGGCCTTTGGCCAACAGTCATCTCGGTGAGCTTCCTCGGAAACAGAACCTCCTGCCTGAGATGTCAGCACCCAGATGACGGGTGACAGCAGCCCTGGCCAACATCTTACCTGCAGCCTCATGAAAGACCCTGAGCCAAAACCACCAGGCTAAGATGCTTTGGAATTTCTGAATATAAGAAACTGTGAGTTGTTTTTTTTAAGTTTATTGTTTTAAGCCACTAAATTTGGGGGTAATCTGATGGGCAGGCATAGATAAGCAATAGATAATAAGGAATAGATAATAAGCAATGTTAAGAAGTAGGAAGATTGGATTATACTGAAAGAATAATTGGCAGCAACTTACCAAATATTTTAAATTAACGAATGAGTATAATAGCACTGAAAAATAATGACATATATAAAGCAGTCTATATTCAAGTCTTAGTCATATGCACATTTATGAATACACACATTTATACAGTTTACCATATCATAATTTACATCACATTTTACAAAAAGATTCAACTACTCCAAGGAAGAAAAGATTTAGGCTCAAATAGCATATCATATGTGTTTTCCCTGATAAATAATGTTATTTTTAAAAGACATTTGTGGAGACAGGAGGTAGTGTCTTCCACGGGGTTATACCCAGAATCTAACTAGTTTCTCTCTGTCATTAATTGAAGTAATTACTGAGAATAAACACCTTTTTAAAATTTAAGTTGCCCAAGCTTAATTTTAAATTTATGTCTAACTAAACCAGAAACAATAGCAGAAGTATTTCTGTTCAAGATAATTTTATTGTTATTGCTCTAAGAGCTTCTTCCTAAAGAAGAGAAAAAATACAAACCATTTTTACCAATTTTTTAGATTTCACATATAAGTGATATCATATGATATCATTTGTTTTTGTCTGACTTACTTCACTCAGTGTAACAATCTCTAGGTCCATCCATGTTGCTGCAAGTGACATTATTTTGTTCTTTTTTAAAATAGATAACTAATAAGGACATACTGTATAGCACAGGGAACTCTACTCAATACTCTGTAATGACCTACATGGGAATAGAATCTAAAAAAGAGTGGATATATGTCTTTGTATAACTGATTCACTTTGCTGTACAGCAGAAACTAACACAACATTTTAAATCAACTCTACTCCAATAAAAATTGAAAAAACATTTTATATGTATAAACTATTTCTTAGTACCACAAAAACATGAAAAGACTGTCATCATCATTTCCCTTCATTTCAAACAAATGGTTTTTTCTCTGAGTTTCATAAAAATTTATTATTAAAGTCACAAAAGATCTCTCACTTTTACTATTTGTCAGGATGATAAAAATAACTATAAGAACCGGTGGGAAAGTGTTAAAGGGGGAGATTCATGAAGTCCTCACCCCTTCATTTCAGGAACAAGGAACTTCCATAACTTATAACAGCAGTTGGCTCTGAAATAGAGAAAAATGTTCCACATCCATTCATTTCTATTGCAGCATTTATTATCTTATTTTCTCATATTTTTTTGCCAATCCTTTTGTCTTGTGTGCAACAGGCGATTATAGGATATTTTAGAGCTGATTTTTCAAGAAGAGTTTGTCAATGTCTCCAGATATGTACCACCTGTTTCTTCGGCTGTGATAGCTCAATCAATTCTTAGTGTACCGCTGAGCACGGCTTAGCCCTAAGGAGCTTCAAGTGAATTATGCTGATAACGAGGTCTGTTCAATTCCAATATTCTACCAGGGTTAGCTACTTCAACTTGAAAAATGATTTCCCATTTACTGATTCCAAATACATTATTCATCTTTCCTTCTGAGTCAAATATTCAGAGAAAGCTTTCCTTGGTTGTTGAATTTTTGTAGTCTTAAAGAGCATCATTGGGTTTATTAGTCATATATATTTGTTCATGACTTTTTAAAGTGTAAAGTGATAAATTGGCAAGGATCAGGTGAATGTAAGCTAGATAAGTAGTCAGTCCAGATTCTACATACTTTTTGTTTGTTTCATCATTGATTTATTTTCAGGGGTGGGTAGGTGAGTGCATAGGGTTTCATAACTAGCTTTTTATGTCCTTCAGCCACCAAATCTTTATTTCACTTTGTTTTCTATAAACCTGCATTGACATCGTTGAATCTATGCACATCAATAGATTTTTAATAAACCTTGCACTTGTGGTATCAATAACCATATACCTACACATGGCCAAGTCCACACATATAGGAGCAAACATTTTTTCAATTAAAGTTTGCATAACACAGAATATTCTTTCTAAATACCTTTTGTTGTTCATTTAATCTATCATTCTAAAAAATAAGTTTAGTGGTATTAAAAAAAAAAAAAAAAAACTCTGAACCAAGACTCTGAATCCCTGGGTGAGTGGAGGTGGGGAGATGCCAGTCTTGGCTAACTTCTTCTGTCATATCATTCATTCAACAGATTCCTATGGGAAATTTAACACGTGCCAAGAGCTGTCCTAGATCCTGAGGATTCAATATAAACAAAAGAGGCAATGTCCTTACTCTTATTTAGGATAAAAACCTCTCTTGCTCCCGTAGTCATAGTTTATCAAAATAATATCAGCCCTTAGGAAAGTAAAAATGAAACTGGTATATATTAAAATACTTTGGGAAATACAGAGCACTCTGCAAATGCAAGGCATGATCTTATCACCAGAGATCAGCAGTCTCTGTAATTTCCCCTTGCCAAGCCATTCTTGAATAACTGATGGCTGTCCTCTCCCCCTTGCCACATTTCCACAGCTCTGAATTGCTAAATAAACAGCATCAACTTTTAACCATAACAATAATTTTTTAAAGTCACCTTGACAGGTTGTCATGAAATGCTTACCACGTTTTGGGGTGGCTCCTGGGTCGTGAAATGTCTACGTGACTCTGTAGCTTCCGCCATCTGTGTCTCCCAGGTGGGGTCGGGCAGTAAGGGAGGACAACTTTGATTGTGGCCAGTGAAGTCAAGACCACACGTCTGTCTCAGTCTGCTGCGGGTCAGAGGGATCATGAAATAAATACTCTGAAATATCCCGTCAGTCCAGACAAAATAAAACTCCCATGATAAGTACAACTCTAAGGAAATCCCAAGGACGCGGCAGTGGACGTCGCTTGCCCAACACACCTGGACAGGTAACTAACTGGTCAATGAAAGTTCAAGGGCACAGGCAGAGCAGAAAGTAACTGTCCCTCAAGGATGCCGGATGCTGTCAGCATCCAGAGTGTGTTCTGGAAAAGAGAGCTATGGGTCAGCAGGACCCAGGAATCACTAATTTATGTAAAGTAGTTATTACTTTAGTACATTAAATTATTTTACATAGAACTATTTACATTATTATATTAAAATATTTTAGAGAATTTTACATTGTCTATATTAGGATTTCATGTCAGCTAAATATGTTTTTACAAAACTAAAGGCAACAATGTAAGACACAAATACCTACGGGAAGTTTACGGGATAGCTTCAATGTACATGGTGCTATAATTTTAACAGGATTGTGAAGTCACAGATTCTTTCAAAGAGGAAAAAATGGATTAAAAAAACATGATTCAGGGGGAAAACTTTAAAAAAATTGTAAAAGATAGAAATAGTACATAGAGTATTACCTAAAAGTTACCAGAGTAATGGCCAAATTAAAAACAAAAATTTTTTTTTTGAATAGTGACAAACACACACACAATTGATACAATAAACAATCTTGGGGACGAGAGAAGATGGTGGAAGGGTAAGACGCGGAGATCACCTTCCTCCCCACAGATACAGTAGAAATACATCTACACGTGGAACAACTCCTACAGAACACCCACTGAACGCTGGCAGAAGACCTCAGACCTCCCAAAAGGCAAGAAACTCCCCCCGTACCTGGGGAGGGCAAAAGAAAAAAGAAATAACAGAGATAAAAGAATAGGGACGGGACCTGCACCAGTGGGAGGGAGCCGTGAAGGAGGAAAGGTTTCCACGCACTAGGAAGCCCCTTCGCGGGCAGAGACTGCGGGTGGCGGAGGGGGGAGCTTCGGAGCCACGGAGGAGAGCGCAGCCACAGGGGTGCGGAGGGCAAAGCGGAGAGGTTCCCGCACGGAGGCTCGGCGCCGAGCAGCGCTCACCAGCCCGAGAGGCTTGTCTGCTCAGCCGCCGGGGCGGGCGGGGCTGGGAGCTGAGGCTCGGGCTGCGGTCGGATCGCAGGGATGGGACTGGGGTTGGCGGCGTGAACACAGCCTGAGGGGCTAGTGCGCCACAGCTAGCCGGGAGGGAGTCCGGGAAAGGCTGCAGCTGCCGAAGAGGCAAGAGACTTTTTCTTACCTCCTTGTTTCCTGGTGCGCGAGGAGAGGGGATTCAGAGCGCCGCCTAAACGAGCTCCAGAGACGGGCGCGAGCCGCGGCTATCAGCGCGGACCCCAGAGACGGGCGTGAGACGCTGGGGCTGCTGCTGCCGCCACCAAGAAGCCTGTGTGCGAGCCCAGGTCACTCTCCACACCGCCCCTCCCGGGAGCCGGTGCAGCTCGCCACGGCCAGGGTCCCGTGAGCCACGGACAACTTCCCCGGGAGAACACACGGCGCGCCTCAGGCTGCTGCAACGTCACGACGCCTCTGCCGCCGCAGGCTCGCCCCGCCTCCTCCGTACTGCTCCCTCCCCGCGGCCTGGGTGAGCCAGAGCCCCCGAAGCAGCTGCTCCTTTAACCCCGTCCTGTCTGGGCGGGGAACAGACGCCCTCAGGCGACCTACACTCAGAGGCGGGTCCAAATCCAAAGCTGAACCCCGGGAGCTGTATGAACAAAGAAGAGAAAGGGAAATCTCTGCCAGCAGCCTCAGGAGCAGCGGATTAAAGCTCCACAAACAACTTGATGTGCCTGCATCTGTGGAATACCTGAATAGACAACGAATCATCCCAAATTCAGGAGGTGGACTTTGGGAGCAGGATATATTAATTTTTCCCCTTTTCCTTTTTTTGTGAGTGAATATGTATATGCTTCTGGGTTAGATTTTGTCTGTATGGCTTTGCTTTATAATAGCTTTATTTTACTTCACTATATTATAGCCTCTTTCTTTCTTTCTTTCTTTCTCTCTATTTTTTCTCCCTTTTATTCTGAGCCGTGTGGATGAAAGGCTCTTGGTGCTCCAGCCAGGCATCAGGGCCGTGCCTCTGAGGTGGGAGAGCCAACTTCAGGACACTGGTCCACAAGAGACCTCCCAGCTCCACGTAATACCAAACGGCAAAAATCTCTCAGAGATCTCCATCTCAACATCAAGACCCAGCTTCACTCAACGACCAGCAAGCTACAGTGCTGGACACCCTATGCCAAACAACTAGCAAGACAGGAACACAGCTCCATCCATTAGCAGAGAGACTGCCTAAAATCATAATAAGGCCACAGACACCCCAAAACACACCACCAGATGTGGACGTGCCCACCAGAAAGACAAGATCCAGCCTCATCCACCAGAACACAGGCACTAGTTCCCTCCACCAGGAAGCCTACACAACCCACTGAACCAACCTTAGCCACTGGGGACAGATACCAAAAACAACGGGAACTACGAACCTGCAGCCTGTGAAAAGGAGACCCCAAACACAGTAAGATAAGCAAAATGAGATGACAGAAAAACACACAGCAGATGAAGGAGCAGGGTCAAAACACACCAGACCTAACAAATGAAGAGGAAATAGGTAGTCTACCTGAAAAAGAATTCAGAATAATGATAGTAAGGATGATCCAAAATCTTGGAAATAGAATAGACAAAATGCAAGAAACATTTAACAAGGACGTAGAAGAACTAAAGAGGAACCAAGCAATGATGAAAAACACAATAAATGAAATTAAAAATACTCTAGATGGGATCAATAGCAGAATAACTGAGGCAGAAGAAAGGATAAGTGACCTGGAAGATAAAATGGTGGAAATAACTACTGCAGAGCAGGATAAAGAAAAAAGAATGAAAAGAACTGAGGACAGTCTCAGAGACCTCTGGGACAACATTAAACGCACCAACATTCGAATTATAGGGGTCCCAGAAGAAGAAGAGAGAAAGAAAGGGACTGAGAAAATATTTGAAGAGATTATAGTTGAAAACTTCCCTAATATGGGAAAGGAAATAGTGAATCAAGTCCTAGAAGCACAGAGTCCCATACAGGATAAACCCAAGGAGAAACACGCCAAGACACATATTAATCAAACTGTCAAAAATTAAATATAAGGAAAACATATTAAAAGCAGCAAGGGAAAAACAACAAATAACACACAAGGGAATCCCCATAAGGTTAACATCTGATCTTTCAGCAGAAACTCTGCAAGCCAGAAGGGAGTGGCAGGATATACTTAAAGTGATGAAGGAGAAAAACCTACAACCAAGATTACGCTACCCAGCAAGGATCTCATTCAGATGTGACGGAGAAATTAAAACCTTTACAGACAAGCAAAAGCTGAGAGAGTTCAGCACCACCAAACCAGCTTTACAACAAATGCTAAAGGAACTTCTCTAGGCAAGAAACACAAGAGAAGGAAAACACCTACAATAACAAACCCAAAACATTTAAGAAAATGGGAATAGGAACATACATATCGATAATTACCTTGAATGTAAATGGATTAAATGCTCCCACCAAAAGACACAGGCTGGCTGAATGGATACAAAAACAAGACCCATATATATGCTGTCTACAAGAGACCCACTTCAGACCTAGAGACACATACAGACTGAAAGTGAGGGGATGGAAAAAGATATTCCATGCAAATGGAAATCAAAAGAAAGCTGGAGTAGCAATTCTCATATCAGACACAATAGACTTTAAAATAAAGACTATTACAAGAGACAAAGAAGGACACTATATAATGATCAAGGGATTGATCCAAGGGGAAGGTATAACAATTGTAAATATTTATGCACCCAACATAGGAGCACCTCAATACATAAGGCAAATACTAACAGCCATAAAAGGGGAAATCGACAGCAACACAATCATAGTAGGGGACTTTAACACCCCACTTTCACCAATGGACAGATCATCCAAAATGAAAATAAATAAGGAAACACAAGCTTTAAATGATACATTAAACAAGATGGACTTAATTGATATTTATAGGACATTCCACCCAAAAACAACAGAATACACATTTTTCTCAAGTGCTCATGGAACATTCTCCAGGATAGATCATATCTTGGGTCACAAATCAAGCCTTGGTAAATTTAAGAAAATTGAAATCGTATCAAGTATCTTTTCTGACCACAATGCTATGAGACTAGATATCAATTACAGGAAAAGATCTGTAAAAAATACAAACACGTGGAGGCTACACAATACACTACTTAATAACGAAGTGATCACTGAAGAAATCAAAGGGGAAATCAAAAAATACCTAGAAGCAAATGACAATGGAGATACGATGACCCAAAACCTATGGGACGCAGCAAAAGCAGTGCTAAGAGGGAAGTTTATAGCAATACAAGCCTACCTCAAGAAACAGGAAACATCTCGAATAAACAACCTAACCTTGTACCTAAAGCAATTAGAGAAAGAAGAACAAAAAAACCCCAAAGCTAGCAGAAGGAAAGAAATCATAAAGATCAGGTCAGAAATAAATGAAAAAGAAATGAAGGAAACAATAGCAAAAATCAATGAAACTAAAAGCTGGTTCTTTGAGAAGATAAACAAAATTGATAAACCATTAGCCGGACTCATCAAGAGAAAAAGGGAGAAGACTCAAATCAATAGAATTAGAAATGAAAAAGGAGAAGTAACCACTGACACTGCAGAAATACAAAAGATCATGAGAGATTACTACAAGCAACTCTATGCCAATAAAATGGACAACCTGGAAGAAATGGACAGATTCTTAGAAATGCACAAACTGCTGAGACTGAACCAGGAAGAAATAGAAAATATGAACAGACCAATCACAAGCACTGAAATTGAAACTGTGATTAAAAACCTTCCAACAAACAAAAGCCCAGGACCAGATGGCTTCACAGGTGAATTCTATCAAACATTTAGAGAAGAGCTAACACCTATCCTTCTCAAACTCTTCCAAAATATTGCAGAGGGAGGAACACTCCCAAACTCATTCTACGAGGCCACCATCACCCTGATACCAAAACCAGACAAAGATGTCACAAAGAAAGAAAACTACAGGCCAATATCACTGATGAACATAGATGCAAAAATCCTCAACAAAATACTAGCAAACAGAATCCAACAGCACATTAAAAGGATCATACACCGTGATCAAGTGGGGTTTATCCCAGGAATGCAAGGCTTCTTCAATATATGCAAATCAATCAATGTGATACACCATATTAACAAATTGAAGGAGAAAAACCATATGATCATCTCAATAGATGCAGAGAAAGCTTTCGACAAAATTCAACACCCATTTATGATAAAAGCCCTGCAGAAAGTAGGCATAGAGGGAACTTTCCTCAACATAATAAAGGCCATATATGACAAACCCACAGCCAACATTGTCCTCAATGGTGAAAAACTGAAACCATTTCCACTAAGATCAGGAACAAGACAAGGTTGCCCACTCTCACCACTATTATTCAACATAGTTTTGGAAGTGTTAGCCACAGCAATCAGAGAAGACAAAGAAATAAAAGGAATCCAAATCGGAAAAGAAGAAGTAAAGCTGTCACTATTTGCAGATGACATGATACTATACATAGAGAATCCTAAAGATGCTACCAGAAAACTCCTAGAGCTAATCAATGAATTTGGTAAAGTAGCAGGATACAAAATTAATGCACAGAAGTCTCTTGCATTTCTATACACTAATGACGAAAAATCTGAAAGTGAAATTAAGAAAACACTCCCGTTTACCATTGCAACAAAAAGAATAAAATATCTAGGAATAAACCTACCTAAGGAGACAAAAGACCTGTATGCAGAAAATTATAAGACACTGATGAAAGAAATTAAAGATGATACAAATAGATGGAGAGATATACCATGTTCCTGGATTGGAAGAATCAACATTGTGAAAATGACTCTACTACCCAAAGCAACCTTCAGATTCAATGCAATCCCTATCAAACTACCACTGGCATTTTTCACAGAACTAGAACAAAAAATTTCACAATTTGTATGGAAACACAAAAGACCCCGAATAGACAAAGCAATCTTGAGAACGAAAAATGGAGCTGGGGGTGCCAGGCTCCCTGACTTCAGACTATATTACAAAGCTACAGTAATCAAGACAGTTTGGTACTGGCACAAAAACAGAAATATAGATCAATGGAACAGGATAGAAAACCCAGAGATAAACCCACGCACATATGGTCACCTTATCTTTGATAAAGGAGGCAAGCATATACAGTGGAGAAAAGACAGCCTCTTCAATAAGTGGTGCTGGGAAAATTGGACAGGTACATGTAGAAGTATGAAATTAGAACACTCCCTGACACCATGCACAAAAATAAACTCAAAATGGATTAAAGACCTAAGTGTAAGGCCAGACACAGTCAAACTCTTAGAGGAAAACATAGGCAGAACACTCTATGACATACATCACAGCAAGATTCTTTTTGACCCAGCTCCTAGAGAAATGGAAATAAGAACACAAATAAACAAATGGGACCTAATGAAACTTAAAAGCTTTTGCACAGCAAAGGAAACCATAAACAAGACCAAAAGGCAACCATCAGAATGGGAGAAAATATTTGCAAATGAAGCAACTGACAAAGGATTAATCTCCAAGATTTACAAGCAGCTCATGCAGCTCAATAATAAAAAAACGAAAAACCCAATCCAAAAATGGGCAGAAGACCTAAATAGACATTTCTCCAAAGAAGATATACAGATTGCCAACAGACACATGAAAGAATGCTCAACATCATTAATCATTAGAGAAATGCAAATCAAAACTACAATGAGATATCATCTCACACCGGTCAGAATGGCCATCATCAAAAAATCTAGAAACAATAAATGCTGGAGAGGGTGTGGAGGAAAGGGAACCCTCTTGCACTGTTGGTGGGAATGTAAATTGATACAGCCACTATGGAGAACAGTATGGAGGTTCCTTAAAAAACTACAAATAGAACTACCATACGACCCAGCAATCCCACTACTGGGCATATACCCTGAGAAAACCATAGTTCAAAAAGAGTCATGTACCAAAATGTTCATTGCAGCTCTATTTACAATAGCCAGGACATGGAAGCAACCTAAATGTCCATCGACAGATGAATGGATAAAGAAGATGTGGCACATATATACAATGGAATATTACTCAGCCATAAAAAGAAATGAAATGGAGGTATTTGTAATGAGGTGGATGGAGTTAGAGTCTGTCATACAGAGTGAAGTAAGTCAGAAAGAGAAAAACAAATACAGTATGCTAACACATATATACGGAATCTAAGGAAAAAAAAAAAAAAGGCCATGAAGAACCTAGTGGCAAGACGGGAATAAAGACACAGACCTACTAGAGAATGGACTTGAGGATACGGGGAGGGGGTGGGGTGAGGTGTGACAGGGTGAGAGAGTGTCATGGACATATATACACTACCAAATGTAAAATAGATAGCTAGTGGGAAGCAGCCGCATAGCACAGGGAGATCAGCTCGGTGCTTTGTGACCACCTAGAGGGGTGGGATGGGGAGGGTGGGAGGGAGGGAGATGCAAGAGGGAAGAGATATGGGAACATATTGTATATGTATAACTGATTCACTGTGTTATAAAGCAGAAGCTAACACACCATTGTAAGGCAATTATACTTCAATAAAGATGTATAAAAAAAATAAATAAATAAAAATAAACAATCTTGTACCTAAAGAGAATTATTTAGCCAATTAGAATGAAGAGCTGGATACGTTACTAAGGACAACTTAAAAGAAGTACAAAAATCATCTTATGGAAAGTAGTAGTTTTTCTCTAACTGAACAAAAATTTGAAATAGGAGAAATAAAATATGGTCCTTTTCCTATTATAAAAGTAAAATATATTTATAACAGACAATTTGGGAAATATATGAAATGAAAGATTAAAAATCACTCAAGTGTCTAACAGCAGAGGGAGACATGCTTTGTTGTGGGATATTTTTAACATATATTTAATTATGTATGTTGTGTTTTTCATTTAATACTAACCATAGGACAAACATCGCTTCCTGTTTCTGCTAGAGCCATCTAAAACTGTAAGGAAAGAAAAGTTGCGTTTCCTTTGCATACTTCCTTTACCTGGGTGCCTACAAGTCCCTTCCGTGAGCACAGAATCCACATCATATCCACAGATGCAAAGTGCAAAGGTGATGTCAAGTCCACGCTTGGCCTTTTGAGTTTATTCCTGATAAAGCATCACAAGCTTAGGCGCGTATAAATATCCAGTATTAAATGCGAACCTAAAACTTACTTCTTTAAACTTATTTAGAGAATGGCTTGCTTGGTTAAATTGAGCCGTATGTTTTAGGAGATTATGAGCTTATTTTCCTATGTCATGTACTAAATTCACACTTTTATATAGAATGCTACAAATCAGACAGATATTTCGAATTTCTGAAGCAATTCTGTTAAAAATCACCGTTTGCGTTATTAACCTCTGATTTAAAAACCCAATGCAGAAAGAAATTGTGTCTGAAAAAGAAGGAAACGAACAAATGCTCACTTGTTCTTAAATGGGGGGGAGCAAAACTTTGAGTAATTCTTTTTCTTTTCCCATTTTCCAATGTTGCGCATGATTTATCTAATAAAAAGTTATCTTTAGTAGCCGTTTGTTTTAGAGATAGCAATGGTGGAAAGTCTTCCATTTATTACAATCCAGAAACGATGACATTTTGGTTCTAGTGTAATAAAGTTATACTCTAATAAAATGTTATATTGGAAAATGAAACCTTTTCTCAAAAGATGATGTTTCGCTTTGTGTAAAATAACTAGTGTTTCAAGAACACGTTGAAAAAAATATAACACTGCATGGTTAGGTGACACTGAAATGCAATTTTTATTCAGTTCTGGCCTAGGCACTGGGTCTGGGAAGATAATGTCATTACTCCAAACCCACGGACAAAGAGAGGTAGTACTATTACAAGTGAGTGCTTAAAAAAATAATCGCTCGTGAAAATTTTGCACCACATTTGTGGGAAATGATTCCTGAAAAGATGTTAAATCTATGTTCAATTTTAAAAATAGAATATAAACTAAGTAATAAAGCCTTTAACTCTATCTCTCCACCGTAGAGCTTTCCACCCTATGACCTCTGAGAGATGCCCCCAGAAGCCCCGGATCTCTTAGCAGCCCTTTCACCTGGCGATTCAGTGAGGATAGTCTTTGTGGGGTGATAATTATGGAGAAATAGTTGCTTAACCCTCCATGAAAATGGATCTAAAACCTAATTTTTAAAAAACTGTAGCCTGTGCTAAAATTAAGTGGACGAAGGAGGGAGAGAGAAAGAAAAGGTGAAAGCAGAACAGCCAGAGCAGGGCAGGCATGTTTTTATTGTGGACCTTGGAAGGAGAGGAAATAACTATAATTTAACAGCAATGAATTTATGTAATGTATACTTTTTTTTCTGCTTAACACTATTGAGCCTACATCAGGAATTCAGGGCATTTAAATGTGGCCTGGGGTGTTTTAAAATAGTGATAAGTACTACTCAACGTGGAGAATTTAGAAAATAAAACATATAAAAAAGAAAATGAAAACCATTCATAATCCCCACCAAGTAGATGTAAACACTATGAACATTTTGGTCTGTTTGAATAGATGCGTATTTAGAGGAAAGCAGGCAGGTGCGTATGTGTGTGATTGTGTGTGTGTGTGATTGTGTGTGAGAGACACACACACACACACACTGAACTGTGTGTGTGCTTACCCACTCATTTTTGGCCCTTTATGTATGTGTAAATGCTTTTTGTTGTTCATAACTGGGATTTTACTATCTTCCACTTACTCCATGAAATATTTTCTTATATTAATAAGAATAATAATTCCATTGCATAGAAGTAACATAGTTTATTAATCTTTCCTCATTGGACATTTAAGTTTTTCCCATTTTTTAATTTTAAATAACATTGTGATAAATTTCATTACATAAAAATGTTTCCCATATACCCTATTATTTTCTTATGAAAGTTATTTAAAAATGGAATTACAATGATAAATGGTATAAACACTAACCTTAGTTTTGATTTTAAGTGTAGTTTATTATATTTATTTTATTTTCTCTATTTCACAAAGAATGCACATTTGTTTTAGAAAATACACACAAAAAATTTTAAATAATCATAATTTTAAAACCTAGTGATAATTGGTCACCTCACTTTGACTTACAGGCCTTCAGTCTTTTTTCTATTCAATTATAGCAAATAAATATGTCTATTTTTCCTTTCTTTTCCTTTTTTTCCAAATACCCTGTCATACCCTACATTATGACCTATAACTTTTTAAAACTTGATAGTGTACATAAATAATTTATCATATTAAATAGAAATAAATTTCTCTAAGTGACCTCAGGAAATATTGTACCAATTTCAAGTCCCACCAAGAGTTTGTTTTTCCACATCAATAGTAACTCTGAGTATTACCATTCTTTCTAAAATCTGTCAATCTAAGAGACGAAAGACATTTTTTTCTGAAATATGAATTCACAATTATTTGGTTACCAAAAGTTGAACATTTTTTATATATTTAATGAGCATTTTTACATCTTGTATTTTCAAATTACTTTGCAAATATAGTTTACTCATTTTTCTGTAGGGATTTATATACAGTATGTATGTATACATACATACACATATACTATTAATTCATAGGGTTATGTTCATTGCAAAAATCTTCCAGTTTGTCTTTTATCTTTTAAGTTTGTTCTGGTGTCTTTTGTCATACAGTAGTTTTTATTTCTAATGTAGGACTATTCATTAGTCTTTTCCCTATGACTGTATCTTGTTTAAGAAACTCTCTATTTCTGACTTTGCCTCTATCGTTTCCATGATCTTGGTTCCTTCCTCCAAACATCTCCCACTGGTACATTTTTTTCTGAAGCAATTGTTGGATTCAAGGTTATGGATGACTTGGATCCTATTATGTTCATTTCATTTCCTGAGGGATTAGTCAGTAAGAGGAAAAAAGTACACTGTCTGATAGGTCATGGTTAATATTTCTCACATCTGATTCGAATGTAGAATTCAAAGTCTTCATTTGAAAAATGCTAAAGTATCCGACAGCAATGCCCACGGATTGTGTAAGTACTGGCTTTCCTACGTTTGAAAAACTCATTGCGGAGGTGAAGATATTGCAAATCAGACACACCATGAGGATTAGGACTTGGCCCCAATCACATCATAGATGAAGAAACGGTGATCCAGGACAGTTAAATTATTGCTCAGCCTCACATGGCTAGTCTGTGCCAACGTTGGCACAAAATTCAAATCAGTGCTCCCAATCCACAGTTGGTTTAGACACCCTAGGCAATGCAAAGCTTTGCTCTCTTTTAGAATTTAGCTAAGAGGTATAAGACATATCCTTACATATTAAAAAGGCTGTTTCATCATTATCATGCAAATACTAGATCACAAAAATGATGACCTTCTTGTCTCCAGTGATTGCTCCAAGAAATTAAACTCAGAATATAATAAAAGATAAAAGGACTCCCTCCTTACTTTAGCAGAACAGTCAGTTTGATTGAAATATATTTTCTCAAAAGAAGATGTCCTTGGAGACTTTTGCATTCATGCTGGCAAATCAATGTTAATTCTTTTGTTCCAAGACTTTCTACCTGTCAGAAGATGAAATTTTAAATATCCTTTCTTATAAGAATAATCTTTTACAAACACAGAAGTGGGATTTTTCCAAAGCTTAAGTCAAACAGGTAGGGTTAGAAATAAAAATTGGATCCTGTGAAAATATTGCAAGTGAATGAAAGCATTGCTAAGCTAAAGACTCACAGATAGTAAAGAGTACTGAGAGAAGGAAATTGTACGGACTAACTTACCTTCATCTAATCTGTTAAACTTAAAATTTCAAATAATTCTACTCATATATGTCAAAAGCAGCTTAGCCTTACAAGATTTATTCAAGTTTTCTGAGTGGTAGAAAACAGCAAAACTAAAGTGTTTAATTAATTTTTGAATTAATAATCAATACAAATGTCAAGTTTCCATTTTCTTCATCTGGAAGAAGATATACTTTCCACTTTGACTTTCATTAGGTCTCCAGCCCACGTTTAGCTCAGTTCTCTTTCTCCTGCACAACTATACATGTCAAATTTGATCTTGTTTTTAGAAGTGTTACCTGACTCTGGATTAAAAGAAGAGGAGGTTGGAAATTTTCCATTAAAACATTCCTTTCTACTTTATGTTTCCCAGAAATAAGAACCTCTTTCAAAACTAGTCTTTTTTTCTAAATGAAGGAAGTCCAAGTCCCAATATATTACCTTCTCCATATTCCTAACCCAAAACAAGCACAAAAAACAAGAAACATTTTTTTTAAAAAAACTTTAAAAATTAGCCAAGCATTTTTCTCTCAATTAATGATTAAATTTATGTCAGTTCAGGCCTAAAATTACCACATCTAAAGTTCAGAATGAAATGCTGGATATATAAAAATGAAATCAACTCTCAACCCAGCAGCTCAGATTTTAGACTCTTCCTCCTTTGAAATGGAATTGACACAATCTATACTTGGACCTCGAAGAAATTATATCATTCAACCAAAGCATATGCAAGAGTTGAAACAGCATGTTCGCATTTGCTTCAAGAAGATTACTTCTAGTCACATAAAATCAATTTTAGAAATTAATTATCTGAATCCAGAAAGCAATTATCTGGATTAGTAAAACTGAAAGTAAATGTTTGATCCACTTACCAGTGTATGTCAGTGGAAGTCTTTGAATCATTTGTATGTTTGTGCCAACTTGCGACATTGTTAGGATGGGTTGATATCAAAAGTCAGCCAGAGATTAAAAAAAAGTGGCAACTGTGGTTTTTCATTAATTTCCACAAACATGATCATGTTAAAATAAAGGGAGATCCTGTAGGAATCAAATGCCAAGAAATAGAAAGAGGAGCTATTCCTGATTTGATTATATACTAGATATAAAGTAAGAGATAAAAGGTACAGGTATTTTAGTTATAAAATAATTAAGTCCTAGGGATGTAAAATACAGCATGGTGACTATAGTTGATAATACTGTATTGCATATTTGAAATTTGATAAGAGACTAGATCTTAAAAGTTCTCAACACATAAAAAATTTTTTGTAACTATTTATGGTGGTGGACGTTACCTAGAATTACTGTGCTGATCATTTTGCAATGTATACAAGTATCGAATCATTCAGTTGTACACTTAAAACTAATATACTGTTATATGTCAATTATACCTGAATTTTTAAAAATCTTTTAAAAATAATAAATACATAAATAAATAATTTTGTGTTAAATAAAAGTTATAGGTAGCCCCCAAGTCCCATGGAAGATAAAGACAATTTATCCTAGAAAGATTTCAACAAACCTTTACAAGATTCTGGGTATAAGATAAGTTCTGCTTAATAAAGAGATTAATATTTAAGTTTTGCTCTTTTTGGGAGCAGATTTTATATTTACTTTCATGTTCCTTACAGTTTATATCGTGACTCCTCATTACAAAACCCAAAGGGCAAGTTAGATCAAACCAGGAAGTTAAATATGCTGGAGGTTTAGGAATAAAACTTGTGTCCATTTTGGAAATGTTATCAACACTGACTCTCTTCATTTATTTTCAGAGGTTTCTAAAGCTACCCTTAAAACAGAGTGCTTTATAAAAACTTAAGGTATTTAGTTGTGCTTTACACGAGTGTAAAGCAAGGGATAAATCCTAGCATTATATATGCACTAACATATACAGAATGCAAGCACTATGCACCTCTAGCCTAGCTGCACATCGAATTTTATCTCCTAATTGTCTAGGAAAGTATTGAGAATTTCATTGTAGTTTTAACTTGAGGCTTTAGCATTAGAATTGAAGACCTGATGAATTAGTCTTTTCAGTAAGATAACTGCTATGCTGTATTCAGAGATGAAATGTTTATCTTGGAGGAATTTTTCCTTTAATATCCTGCAGAGTGGGTCAGGAAGTCTTATGAGAATAGGCTTTCTTGTGAGATGACAGTCTTCATGGGCAATCTGAAATGAATCTCACAAGATTTGCTCTTTTGCTAAACATAATTCATCTTTTTTCTCTCCAACTCCCACCCCATCCACCCCCATCCATCTCTCCGAGAGGGCTACTTTGGGAACGAGAGAAAAGAGTCATCACACAACCATAGAACAGAGTTTCCCACTTAGTGAGCTATTTCCAGGGATCATATCACTCACCTTTGGATTACATCACTCACTCGATGTACATAGGCATGGACCAGAGCTGTAATTTACAAAGGTAAATGGCACATTTATATTCCCCACTGGGAAGGGCAGGAAAGAAATGTATTACCATTTTGGAGGTCTAAACTTGAAAGCCAACATAATGACAACAGGGACAATTAAATTAAAATTAGTAAAATTCTCTTTCCATAAATTTGACAACAAAAGTCAAGTGGCCTAACTTTACAATAGCATTTCACGCATAAGGTCACGCAGCAAAAATATTTTGGACTTTTCTTTCCAGATCTTCTCTGTGATTTTAGGCAAGACATGTGTCCTCTCTGACCCTGTTTGTTTATGCGTAAAATATAAATCATCATTGCATGTACTACTAACCTCTAAGGACCAAATTAAATAACATGTCTGTAGGCAAACAAGTAACCATAAGCACTATCTAAATGTGACAAAGTATTAGGAAATCCCATTAAAATATATGTATCAGTGCAATGTGGATTTTGCTGGTAATGGGATGTTTTCAAGCCCCTCTGTCTTCAGTGATAATTGGTACAGTGACCTTCTCAACTTGGGTTCCCCCGAGGGCAGACCCTCAATCAAAGGACTCGGGGACAGGTAGTTAGGAGGCGACCCCAGGTAGCACAAGGAAGGAAGTGGGGAAAGCATGAAGGAAAGAGAAATTTCAATAAAGTGTGCATGAACAAGTTGGCTACCACTATGGGCAATTAGGGCTCTGTCAACTGGGGACCATCCGGAAACCTTATGTAACATCCCTTAGAATCAGTCCTTCAAGGATGGGGAGGGCTCCCAGGGGGTGTTACTCCCTCTCCTGATCATTATGACCACCATCCAGGTTGGTTGTTTGAGATGCTGGTGGAGGGAGCCCTTGGCCGGAGAAAATACCCTCCCAGCTTGAAGTGGAAAGCGGTCAACATGCCAGCACCAGCCTTGCAGCTTCAGGCGGACAGGTGTGTGGCAGGAGTGAGGCAGGGTATCAGCAGTGCCTGTTACCATGACACTTGGGCGCAGAGAAACACCGCAACCATTTACAAGGGCACTCTGAGGAAATGAGACCTAAAGTTCCCGCCTTAAGTACCCCTTTCCCCTCTCTGCTTTCAATTCCAAGTCACTACAGGTCTAATTTAAAACAGGGGAGCCAAAGAGAGAAGAGAAGGAAAAAGAGTAAATGAAAGGAAGGTAATTTCTTCTCACTTCCCACCCTTCATCTGCTTCAGAAAGAGGAGGAATGAGTTTCTACTCATTCAAATAATTTTAAAAGAAAAAGAAAAATAACATGATGTTGGAAGACATACAAAGGATTGGGGAAAATACAGAAGAAGGAGAAGGAGGAGAGGAATGGAGAGGGAGGGAGAAGAGAGCTCCATGTGTGTTTTCTGTCCAGCGACAAAATCTAAAAGTCCTCTTCTCAAAGGATAGACATTGTTGTATAAAAGTGCACAATTTATTGTCCAATGTGTTTTAACTTTCTGCAAACATTCAGGTCATAACTGATTATCAGATAATGGAAATTTAAGGTAAGTCATTTTATCCAAATGAGAGCTGTCTTCCTGTGGCAGACCGAGAACTATCACCATACTCAGTAGCCTTGGGTCTTTCAGAACATTTGCCAAGAATGTTTAGCTGGAAAACTTAAGATTTCCATTTGCTTCCAGAAAAGAAATATTTAGTTTTGGAATTTTTTTTTTCCTTTTCAGCTTCCCATCTTGCTATCTAGAATCCGAATTAAAGTTCTACATAATGTTTGTTCCAAAACTATCAAGATGAAATAATGACTTTAATAAATGTCTTTTCTTTTCCCATAAGAAATTACAGTTTCTTGGCTTTGTGCTGTTGTTTGATCTGGTTTGCTTTTGCCTTCATCTGTTTGCATGCTTTCTTCCCTGAAGCACATATAAATTGTCTTTAGACTATATTGTATTTTCTTGGGGATTCAAAGACGGTACAAGAGACAGGGATGAGTTTCCAGAACAGGGTTCCTATTTTCCACTGGGTTTCCTTACCTATTGACTAAAATACAGATTTACATGGCTAGAAAGTATATGTGTTTATCAATTTTAAGAAATAACTGAATTAGTTAAAACTAATATTGTCTATATTTTATGTGTTAAGGTTTAAAAACCACACATTTAAATAAACAGTTTAAACCTATTTCCTTTATCTTCAAATGAAAACACAGAACTCTTGTGTGTAAATGCATCTAAAATAAACTGTAAACCACCATAAAACAATGCCAGTCTTTATCAACTGCCCTATCCAGCTTCATCTGCTGCATAACATTTGGTCTCCCACCTACAGAAGGACCTTTTTGTTTAAATAAAAAGATCACAAATCTCAAAATACTTGCAATTTTCAACAACAGCAATGATTACATCTGGCTACTCCTATCGTCAGCTTGCAGAGTAGACAGTGCAAATAGCTGCCCTTCAGCAAAGTAGGAACTCCAAGGTCAGAAGTTTGTATGCTGTGAAATCACTGCACCTGCTACCGCTGTGCCGTGTTTCCGCGCACTCTACAAAAAGCACTTACCTTATGTTCAATTATTTTTTCGAATTCTCCAGAATCTATACTCCAGGTTAAACCACGATTTTGCTGCAGATGTTACTGATAGCCAATCCTCATGTTTACTTCAGAAAAATAGAAATGTATCCTCTTTCTTTAGTGAATATGGAAGGGAATTGGTAGCCAAACAATCTTAAGTTATTTTGAAAATAACCATTTTGGACTTTAAGCTTTTAGTAGCATAATTAGCCCCTTCAGGAGGTGTGTGGGTGTGTGTGTGTGTGTGTGTGTTGGGGAGGGCACAGAATTGGGTATTTAAACAGAAAGTAAATGTGCAAATTAAGTTAGAGCAAAAATAAACAAGAGTTCTTCTGACATGATGGACCCATAGCTTTACATTTTCAGGATTTAAAAAAACATGTTAAATAAAAAGGCAAAAATACCCTGCTTTACTATAACACTTTACATTTGCTTAGTGCTTTATAGTTTACAAAATGCTTTGAACTATGCATTATCTCAGTTGCTTGCTGTAGCAATTTTTGGAAAAACTCATACTTTCCATAAGAATATAGGGGGCTTCATTACAGTGGAGATGCATCACACAGATATTCAATTCCTAGGATGCCTTTTAGGTACAACTCTACCATCTTAGTCTTCTAAGTAGCCCACTGACCAACACAAAGTAAGGTTATAAACACCATATATTACAAAAGAATGGAAAACAGTGCTGGCAACAGGGCAATTTAGAATTCTCCACTCGCTTTCTATTTACCACGAAAGAGTTGATATTTATTTTAAGGGGATAATGGTTCAAATACCCAGATACTGTGTGACAGGCTTTTCTTTTAATTCACTTTTTTAGTTATGCTTAAACTTGAAGTTTTATACAAACAACTGCATTATTTTTAAAGCTCTCACAGTAAACTCTGAAACTCAAGCAACACATAACACACTCTCATGGTGGAAATTATCACTGTCTAGGTGTGGTTCTCAACATGCAGACTCAGAAATCTGAAGTTTTCAACACCTTGAGAAAACTTTAATCTGTCAGGAGTGGAATCACATTACCGAAGCTCCTGAAACTGATGTAAGACCACTACAATGTCAAATTATTTGTTTGCAAACTAATTGGTTTACAATAAACTGAGTGGTTGACTTAGTCCGCCTTTGGTCCAGTGGCCTCCTTCCCCCACCCCTCCCCACCCTTTGACCCATAGCAGCTGCCCAATCTCAGTTCCTTAATAACAAACTACCTGAAAAGGAAATTAGGAAAACAACCCCTTTTACAATAGCATCACAAAGAATAAAAGAATTATGGGTAAACTTAACTAAGGAAGCAAAGGACTTGTACATTGAACACTATAAAACATTGATATATGAAATCAAAGAAGACGCAAATAAATGGAAAGATATCTCATGTTCATAGTTTGGAAAACTTACACTGTTAAGATGTCCATAGTCCTCAAGGTTATCTCAGGTTTAATGCAATCCCTAACAAAATCCAAATGGCATTTTATACAGAAATAGAAAAAAAATTCTAAAATTCATATGAAACAACAAGGACCCCAAATAGCCAAAACAATCTTGAAAAAGAAATACAAAACTGGAAGCATCACAGTTTCTGATTTCAAAATATATTACAAGGCTACAGTAATTAAAACAGTATGATACTTGCAAAAAGACAGATATATGGACTGATGGAGCAGAATAGACAACTCAGAAATGAATCCACATATATATGGCTAATTGTCTTCAACAAGGGTGCCAAGAATACACAATGGGAAAAGGATAGTCTCTTCAACAAATGGCACTGGGAAAACTGGATATCCACATGTAAAGAATGAAATTGGATCCTTAGCTTATACTATACACAAAAATCAGCACAAAGCAGATTAAAGATTTAAATGTAAGACCTGAAACTGTAAAACTTCTAGATGAAAACATAGGGGAAATGTCTCGTGACATTGGTTTTGGCAATAATTTCATAGATAAGACACCAAAAGCACAGACACAAAAACAAAAATAAACAGGTGGGACTACACCAAACTAAAAAGTTTCTGCACAGCAAATGAAACAATCAACAGAGTGAAAAGGTAATCTACAAAATGGGAGGAAATATTTGCAAACAGTATATCTGATAAGGGGTTAATTTCCAAAATATATAAGAAACACCTACAACTTAATAGCAAAATAGTAATAATAATAATAATAAATGGATCTTAAAATGGGCTAAAGACTTGAATAGATTTTTCCCCTCCAAAAAATACAAATAGCCAACTGGTATATTAAAATTTGCTCAACATCACTAATCATCAAAGAAAGGCAAGTCAAAACTACAATGAGATGTCACCTCACACCTGTTAGAATGTCTATTATCAAAGACATATAACAGAAGTAAACAGGTGTTGATGAGGATGTAGAGAAATTGGAATCCCTGTACACTGTTGATGGGAATGCAAAATGGTACAGCAGCTATGGAAAACAGTATGGCAGTTCCTCAAAAATGAAAATAGAAATACCATATGATCTAGCAATTTCATTTCTGGGTGTTTATTCAAAAGAATTGAAATCAGGATCTTAAAGAGATATTAGCACTCTCATGTTCGCTGCAGCTCTATTCACAATAGTCACGATGTGGAAACAACCTAAATGTCCATTGATGGATGAATGGATAAAGAAAATGTGGTATATACATGCAATGGAATATTGTTCAGCCTTATAAAATAAGGAAATCCTGCAATATGCTACAACATGGATGTGCCTTGAGGACATTATGCTAAGTGAAATAGGTCAGTCATAGAAGGACAAATACTGCATGATTTCACTTATATGAGATATCTAAAATAGTCAAACAGAAGCATGAAATAGAATGATGCTTGCCAAGGGCTGGGGAGAGGGGCAAATGGGGAGTTGCTAATTGACTTGTACAAAATTTCAGTTATGCAAGATGGATGAATTCTAGAGATCTGCATTACCACAATGTGCCTGCAGATGACAATAAATGTACTGTACTCTTAAAAATCTATTATGAGGGTAGATCTCATGTTAAGTATTCTTACCACAATAAATACAAAAAGGAAAGAAACTGAGGCACAGAGAAATAAAGTGATTTACCAAAGGTCACACAGCTACTTCCTGGTGAGCAGGGATTTGAACTGAGAATTCTGCCGCTCTAGGATCCAGGCGCGTCCCACCACAGTCTATATACTTATAGAAAACAGGCCCTCCCCAGACACCAAATCTGCCTTCACCTCCATCTTGGATGTCTCAGTCCTTCAGCCTCCAGAACTTCGAGAAATTAAAGTTTCTATTGTTTTTAAGCCACCCAGTCTACGGTATTCTGTTACAGCAGCCAAGACTGAATAAAGCCGCGAACGTCCACAATACCACCTATAACAGCTCGTTAGTGGCCGGTTTTAGACCAGAGTAAGACGGAGTGGAAATGGCACATCAGTTATGCGTACATCGATTATGATTCTGGGGTAGAGTATGAAACAACCTGTTCTCTTGGACTTTTAAATAGTGTTTTCTCTACTTAATTTACATGATCAATTCGCACTTTCTCTGAGGAATATTTTTCTTCTTGCAGAAGAACTTCAGCTTAGTCTCCATCAGGCTGTTGCTAGTTCAGTATCTGGGGACTCTGAATCAGGACGTGAGGCTGCAGGACACTTCCTGGAAAGGACTTTAGGTCCTAGTCCTAAGGCTACTGAATCGAAAAGCAGGAGAAAAAAAAAATCATGTATGGACTTAATTAGGAGTGATCAGAGGATTTCAGAGATAAGCCCACTTTTATATTTCACTTTGTTAGAAGCTTAAGGAATAAATTCTATATATAATCGTATATATTCTCAACTCAGATTAATACTGATAATTTCCAGCTGGGATATATTTGGCAGGATTCTTTGGGTCTGTTATCTGAGAAAGGGGTTGACCATAATCGGGGCTTTGGAATAGGGGAAAAGGGGTGGTTAGGTAAGTGGGTCAGGGAGATTCAGTCTATGACGGTGAGAAAGACTGAGGGGTTCCCCCAGTTACTTCTTAAACAGAGGTTGAAGATCACCCTCACTCTGCCCTTGGTTCAACAAAAAAGCAGAGGGTAAAAACAAAATAATAGGGTAAGTAAGAGAAATACATTTTGAAATGTGTCCTGTAGTATGTCCTCTGTCTTGGTGGTCTTTTTCGTTTCCTTGACTCCCTTCTGCTTTTATTGCCCTAAAGGGGGAGGAGCGACAAGGGAGAGGGGAGGTGGAGGGGGGCAGCCCCAGCCAGACATAAAGCAGGGAGAGGGAAGTCCCGATTGCCCCCTCAAGACCAAAAGTTCTATGAGGAGGCTGCAAAAACAAAACCCAGTAGATCAGCAGGACTCGAGAAACAGCGGCCCAAGCCCTGCTTCCCCAGGGTGGCCTGGGGAGCCCGACAGCCCCTCAGAGCCTCTCACGTGGTTTGCAGGGAGGGGAGGCGCAAGAAGGATGCGTTCAGGTACCCCAGCGTCTGGGGCCTGCACGCTCCCCGTAGGGGGCACAGAAGTCCCCATACGCCCTCGTGGAGGGAGCAGAGGACCTGGGCAAACCGATGGCCTGCGGGAGGGCTGGGCGCAGAGCCGCGTGAGGGTGGGACCCCCGGGACCAGAGGCCTGGGCAGCAGACACAGACTCCAGCAGCGGGGACCGGCTTGGACCCCAAGCCCGGGCAACGCCAGCACACCTCAGCGGGCACCAGGGCAGGGCACCCAGTGACCTGGTGGGACTCCGCACAGGATGGCAAATTCCAGTCTAAGCAGGGGGGCTACACGTCCTTCCTCACAGCCCCAGGTCCCTCCTGGGAAGGAGGCGGGGAGACGGAAGCTTCTGGACGAAGGAAAGCCACTCCTGACTAGGAGCTGAAGTTCGAGTCGAAGATACTGCTTTCAACTGCAAGAAACTGGCTTACCTTTAACTGGCCAGTCTAAATCCACCCCAACTCCCATAATAGGAATGGAGTCCTCGAGAGCAAGAAGAGATTCATGGGAGAGATGAAGAGGCATTGTTGGACCTCTGAGTAAATTCAGCTGCCCATCACAATCAAGACAGTTTACTTCCAAAGGGAAGGAAAGGGAAGAAAACTCCCTTCTTCTGTCCTAATGCTGTTTATCCTCAACGAGCTCAGTGCCTCTCGTACAATCAGAGAGATGAGCGCAGACCTAAAGGCGGGGCCCTGGCAGGAGAACTGAGCTTGGATCCCTAGACCAGCGGGCAGCAGAGCACTGCAGAAGACCTGGCGGGGCGGCCGGTCAGCTGATGGGGCAGGGCAGCGAGAAGACAGGTGGAGTGCCGTTCTTGGTCCCAGTATGAATCCACGACCACAGAAATCCTTGAACCACAGAACGGCATTAAACTAATTATGCAAAGTACTCTTCTGTTACCCACCAGGCTTACTTGACTTAACAGCAGGCTTACCTTGATTCCTCATTCACTGACTCTGTTTGCTAAGAGCCTTTAGCATCTCTTAACTATAATAAAATGAGAGAGAAAAAACAACAAAATCAAACTTGCTGAGCCCACTGGCAAGTCTCAGAACTTCTTCGCTAAATGCAGTCTTTTCTACTGCAATATCTAGACTCCTATAGGACCAACCAAAAATTGTTTTACTTCACCATTTCCAGATCTCCAATAATATTTTATAATCTTAGCTTGAAAGTTTCCTCTGTGATCCACAGATCGTTGGTTCAAATTCTGAGCATTTTGTTATATAGTCCAAAGAATTTTCTTTGACACTTCTGTTTTCCACTCTCCTTTTTGGGCAAAATGAAACTTTTTTGTTCTTTAATCCAGTGCCCCAAATTCTACTGACAAGGAAGGTAATGTTCAAGCACCCACTGACAGACCTACCCTTTCCATTTACACAATTATTCCATACACAGGACTGTACGTATCACTGCTTTCTGGAAAGAAAAAAAAACATACAAAGCGCCCAACAGCTTTTCTATATGGTCCGAAATAAGTAGCAAATTCAGGCAAGAAATAATTTTGGAATCAAGCTACCCCACTATTTGCCTTCAGCACTGTTATTACTATGACATAATCATTTTGTTATAATTTGCCTTTTTGTTATGTTAATGGTGCCTACAGGTAGAAAGTGAATTGCATTCCTAAGTATGTCTCACTAGTAAAGAGCCAGTGTGATGAAAAGAAAAGCAAGGTGTGCAGTCTGAATGACTTCCAGGTGATGTACTGGGGAAGAGTGTTGAGATGTCCACTGAGGGGATTGCAGACCTAGCCGTGATCACGAACTCCATCACTAAGCAGACATTTCAATATACCGCATGGATACTAAAAAGGATGGATTGACAAGGGGGAGGCAAATCATGCAGATTAGATTTGCCTCTCCCTAAACCTAAATCACATTTTAGATTATTTTTATGTTTTTATCACTGGTCCTCTTAAAAACAAAAGTCACACAAACCGGAGCTTTGGAATGTATTTTGCTAACCGGTGTCAGCAATGCTTTGATCATTTATTGCTCACAAAGTGCAACAACCAGATGTTCAGATCTTAAGGACATTCCACCCACTTCCAAAACTCCCAGTACAGTCCTAATTACCCACTTTGAGCTACTTGTTTCTTCGACTGTGGTTGAAAACATTGTAAAACTGGCACAAAGTGCCATGTGAACAAAACAAGTTAGCAAAGCTTGTACTTAATAAGTAGCTCTCCTGAAGAAGCAATGTGGAAATCCCACAGCCCATACTGGGCACGAAAACATCCTGTATGATATCCAAAAAGATGCCTTCTTAAAAGTGAGTTGTGATTTAATAGGAAGAAAACTGTTCTTGTAATTACGACACCTATATGCAAGCCCCAGTTCAGCCACTTATTCACTGTGAAACCCTGAGTCACTCACTGATTTCTCTGCAAAGAAGGGATGAAAATATTTTCCCCAAAGCACTCTCGGACTCAGGAGGTGGAAATTGATACACGTGGCAGCGCTCAGTAAACTGTCAACACCCACCGTAATGTATAAATTGTATGCAGGAGCTATGAAAGCATTGTGTGTTTTGAATATTAAACAGAAGAAGGTATTTACATGATGCTTCAGATACAAAAGATAAAGAAAATGACAGCGTGATCTCAACAAACAACACACCAAATAACGTCTACCGTGTCTGGCTACGTAACGTAATTCACAGGCCCCGTGCAAAATGAAAATGAGGCCCCTGATTCCAAAAGCAGGAAAGAGGGGAAAAGAGACTTCTCTGGTGGTGTCTCTTCACTTGTCGTGATGTTTTTTATTCGCTGTTTAAGGCTGTTTTGATTGGGCAGGGGATACTCACAGGGTGAGCAGGGCCCGCCCCCATGACTCAGAGCGGAGGGTCTGGCCCCGTCCTCTGAGTGTCCAGTCCGCCATCTGGTGGGAAGAACTGCTGTGTTCAGGGGAGCAGGTAGTGGAGTTCCCATCCCAGGAGACAGAGAGGTTCCTGGTCCCCAGAGCTTGTTCCATTATCCCATCACTCTTCACTTTCAGGACACAAATCCAAAGATAAAATGATTAAGAATTCCAAGATGGAAACTGCCTAGCGTTAAGCCTCAAGCACGGGGCCCCCTCTGGGCACAGGGTCCTCAGTGAGTGCACGGGTCGTACGCCCACAAATCCCTCCCGGTTATCTACTGTGATTGGGACCCTAATATTTTCAAAGAGGCAGCATGATACAGTCAGTAAAAGAACAGACTCTGAAGCTGCGTTGCTGGTTTCCATGCTGGCTCTGCCTCTCCCCAGCTCTATAATCTTGGGTACTAGTGTCTTCATTTGTAAAACAAGGGCAGTAATAATAATCCCTGACCCCACAGGGTTATCATGAAGAGTAAATGAATTAATATATGGCAAGTACACATTTCAGGGCCCGGCATGTTTAGTACTGTCAAAGTGTTCGTTTTTAGTATTTTTCATACGAATCCACAGTGCGGATCCAAGGTGATTCGGAAAATGAACACGTTTGGAACTCTTGCAGGGAAAGTGTCCTACAGCAGGCTTGGTAACCATCTCTGCTCCTCAACCCAGGCTCATCCCGGACTCTGGCTGGCAGCGTCCCTGTCTGCATCCCCACCTCTTCTCCCAAGTCTCAGATTCCATGCCAACCATAATATCACCCAGCTGGCAATGAGAAGCACAAGAGAGAAGTATCCTAAATAGAACACATTTTCCTTGAAGAAAGCCTGTGGACTCTCTAAAGACACAAAATGGTTAGTAATGTGTAGAGAGCAAAGCCTATGATTAGGCTGGGACAGATAAGGTTAGTGATGGCCATAAAATTGACTTTACTACACTACTACCTGTACACCACAACTGCTTAGTAAATGTTACTGATTTGTATTTTATAAATAGCATTTAAATAATAAAAGAGAATTAAAAAATCAATATCAAAAGTGAGAGCTATAAAATGTAATAAAAGATGCACATGTAAAAGTTAAAAGGAACAGTGTAGAAGCAGAATAAAAGGGTATGATAGTAATTTTACATTTACAATTACATTTTCATGGCGTTATAAAATTCTGATGTTTAAGCAATTTGCAGGTAACTTTTACTTGGCCAGTAAATCCAAGAGTGAACAGTAAATTTTAAGGACTCCTTTTTTAAATAAAATCAAAACAAATATCTTATTTATATGTTATACTGAGAAGTTTCATTTAAAAAAAAAAATGTTGTGGCCCAATGAGGTGCTAGAACTTTGGTCTCTTTAAAACAAAGGTACAAACAACAGTGTCAAGTATCTTCAGTGTTTCTACATTGTCTTTTTAAATGGATATAACTTCTTAGCCAGTAGTCATCTTTCTCCATCATGTATCCCCACACCTCTGACCTAATCTGTTTACCACTCTGTACCCAACATGGCAGAGTCCTTATTCTATCATGTCTGGTAGAACGTTGCTTCCCCCTATTACTTTTTCTTGATTTTATCTTTTCTCCCTTTCTTTAATTCTGTCTTGCCTCTTCATTCATTCATAATCATCATTTCCTCCAAGACTTCCTTTTCTCAAGAGAAACTTTTCTAATGTATTCTCTTGACTCACTGCTTTTTACATCATATTTTAAAATTTTGCTTTGTTGATAAACTGTGGATGATGATTTGCAGACCTATTTACATTTATGCAAAACAGCCTCAGTAATCCAACTTAAAGACAGAGATCATTGGACTGGATAATATTTAAAGCATAGGTACTGTGGCTTTCAGGAAACACATTTAAGATAAGCTTATGGGACAGGTAAAAATAAAAGAATGAAAAAATATATAGAATATAAACACTAGCCAAGAAAACATTAGGTAGCTACATTAATAACAAAGTAGACTTTAAATACCTTTCTGGGAGTGGAAAAAAAGGGTACCGAATGGAAGGAGTTATTTGCAACCAACCAGGAGTTTCATATAACCAACAAGGCTAATATCCAAAATATACCTATAATGACAAATCAATTAGAAAAAGACCAGAAACCTAATAGAAAACGTGAGCTGGAGACTTGAACAGGCACTTTATGAAAGAGGATATCTAAATGCCAATAAACCTATGAAAAGATAGTCAACCTCATTAGTCATCAGGGAAATTCCAATGAAAACCTCTGTGAGACGCTTCCACATGCTAACCAGAAGACCTTAAGTTAAAAATCTGACAATGCCAAGGGTTAGCAAAGATACAGAGCAAAGGGAACTCTGATTCTCTGCTGGTGGGAGCATAAATTGGTACATCACCTTTGGAAATGCGTGGCACCATTTTCAAGATTTGAACACAAACATAACCTATGGTCCAGCAATTCCTGTCGCCTACATGTGCACCCAACAAAAATTTGTTCCCAGGCACACCAAGAGACACGTATAGAAATGTTCATGGCTACGTAATTCACAATAGTTAATAACCAAAATGCCTATCACCAGTATAAAGTATATGTAAATGTTTGTGTATTCATATACAGTCATAAAAATGAACAACATGGGTGAATCTCATAAATATAATATTGAGTGACAAAAACTAGACCCAAATGAGTACATATCATATAATTTCAATTATTTAAGGTTCAAAAACAGGCAAAACCATAGTGTTAGAAATCCAAGATAGTGTTTATTTTTTTGGAAGAAAAGAAACTGTATTATGTATCAGGGAACCAAAAATGTACAAGATCTGATCTCTTCTCTTAAGAATCTCACAGTCTAATGAGATCATGTAGGTAAAAATGCATTATGAGCTGAAAACATATAAACCATTATAATGTTATTATTTTGAATTGTAATATCCAGATAGGCTGATAGCTAAAGTTAAATAAGCTGATATCTAAAGATTTTCTTTTTCTGAAGTTTAGTCAATCAGTTGACAAATAATGTCTCATTAGCTGAAACTCATTAAGCAGGATAAGGGCTGTGTTTCTATGCAGAGACTCTGGCAGATGAAATGGGTTGAATCTTTACTGCATCTCATATCTCCTCAGCCCATATGAATGCAGCCTAAATGACGCTCCCATCAGCAGGCAAGGATTATAGAGTAACTCAGATAATGTGACCTACATGTGCTTTCTTAATCATCATTCACGCTCTTTGGGAAAGAATTCAAGCAGAGTGCAGCCATAACCTTCTCTCTAAGACCAGGAAAACCACAATTTGCCTTTAAAAAACAAATCATAATAAAAACTGCAGCAGCAGAAGCTACAACAATAATAATGCCCTTGCAACAAGCCTGCCAAATCATGTCCCATTAGTAAAAATTCATACAAAATTATACTTCCACCAACAGGAAATTATGTTTACCTATCACAAGTGAGAGAAACAAAATTAGAAATCTGAAACATTACAACTTTTGTAAATACTCATTTGTAACACAAAAGAAGCGATTAATTACCAATAAATGCGTCATGATTTTACTTTGTTTTAGTCTCCTTTAAAGTTACCTGATTAATTTTTTACAGGTCACTATATCTCTTTATTGTTTATCTGATTTCTGCTACATTCATATAAAGGTATTCAATATTATCACCATACTGATAGAGTTTCCAGGACCATGAATCCTTAGGTCTTTGCAGCAACAAAGAAAATGAAAAAAATATAAAGAGCACTTTACTTAAACAGATGACTTGGAAGTTCAAATTCTTGAAGATTAAAGAGTATGAAATACAAAACTTACCAAATGACTGAAAACTAAAGAATGGGTTTTCTCCCTCAATGTTGATTACTATGTATTCCAGAGAGATTGATTCTTCTTTTTGTTTCTAGGCAAGCAACATTCATCTTTAAGGACAGAGAAACATGAAACACTACTACTTTTTCACCCATCTTTACACCTTGAGCCCTATTACCTGTAAGATTTTAGGTCAATTGTTTATGAAAGAGAATACATTCTTTTCTAACCCTGGTATAGCCCAGGAAAACAATCTTCCTTTGGAGGTCACAAGTCTGTTATAAATGGTAATACTATGCACGTCTTCTGCACATGTTTCAGTGGGGTATTTGCATAGGAGTAGAAGTCCAGGTTTAAGGGTATATGTGCTATGTGAACTGTAGCAGACAGCACCAAACTGTCCTCCAGAGTGATTAGACCAACTTACTCTCTCACCAGACTTACTGCAAGTATTTTTATTTTGATGTTATTATAAATGGTAGACATCTTGAAAATTTTATTTTATATGTTGCTAATGCATAGAAATACTGTTGATTTTTGTGTATGGACCTTGTAGCCCATATGCTAAATTTACTGATTAAGTCTATCAGTTATCTGTAGATTTTGAGTGTACTTTCTATGTACCTAATCATACCTTCTGAGAAAAATAATAGTTTTATTCTTTCTTTTCCAATCTTAATCACATTTAACTTTTTTTCTGCCTTACTGCATTGGCTAAAACCTAAGTCCTGATCTTGAAGGAAATGTTTTTAATCTAAAAGCAATAAACATGATATTTTCTGTACATTTTTTTGTAAATACTTCTTTATTAATGCTGTTCTTTTCTAGTCCCAGGTCTTTGAAAGTGCTCATTATGAACGATGTTAAATTTATCAGATGTTTTTTATGAATTAACTGAAATGTTTATTTGGTTTTTTTTCTCCTTTATCCCAGCCATATAGTAGATTATATTCACTGATTTTCAAATGCTAAACCAACTTTTCATAATTGGAATAATTTCAATTCGCTCCTGAGTAATTATCTTTTTTTTATATAAATTTGCTAATATTTTGTTTACAATTATTGTATCTATGTTTATTTATGAGAAAGATTGATCTATAATTTTATTTTTTTATAATGTCCTTAAATTTTGATATTTAGGTAAGACTGGTTTCATAAAACAGTTTCCAAAGCATTTTTTCCGTTTCTAGTCTCTCAGCGAGTATGTATAATACTCTCAGAGACGTATACCCAAAGTATAGCTTCTGCAGGGTACCTAATGAAAGCTCGGAGTGATTATTAGGGACCCTCCTTCTCGGCAAGACATGAACTCAGACTTTTGTGTCGTTAGCCCCATGAGTCAACTGAAAGCTCTGCCTAGTGCTGTACCTCTTGTTGTCTGCTTTCTCCTTCATTTCTGTCCTTCTGTCCCACACAGGGTAGGAACTGGTGACTGGTTCAAGGGGAAAAGCAACTTCTCTGTGATTCAGCTTTGTTCAGGATCTTGTCCCTCAAGTCCTGGCTGCCATCATTTTCTCCCACAGCCCCTGAGACTGCCAGAAGCTGAGTTGTTTTCTGATCAGCCGCCGTGATATACACTGTTTAGGAGTCAGTAATCATCTCAAAGAGAAAAGTAGAGCAAAGTATCACCTCAATGCATTTCTTTGACTTGGCCCGACAAGGTCCGGTTTCCTTGATTGCCCCCTGATGCCTTCAAAATCTGTGGGGTTTTTTTTTTTAATTTATATTTTATGCAGCATTTATGGTTTTTCTTGATGGTAGGGCTGTAGGGTAGTTTGCCAGGTTGATAGATAACAGGCTACTCTATCAAAATTTACAGGAGAAGTCCTGGCCATTCTTTATAAAACAAATTTCAAAAAGTGACCTTTAGAGGTGAATGATAGAGAAATGATAATGGGCAGCCTGGTTATTTTTCTCTGTTAAGTAAAAACTTAACCAGAGCAATTCACGGCAGAAACCAAGTGAAAGAGGAAGAAAAACTCTATATTTGCGTCTATGTTACATAGGGGAGGAACGGATATTGTAAATTTTTACATTTTAATTGAATTCCTGACATCTCCCGGTGGCGTTAGATTTAGTGGGGCTACTGAGGCTGAAACTGATACATTGAGCTGCTATTCGCATTTAAACTGAACAGACCTAGGAAATGGAAGTTTTCGAATAACACAAAATGGTTCCTAAAGCTGCAGTTTTATTTTGCATTGAGAATGGGTGGAGGTAAATTAGTTGGATAAGGTTTATTCTTTTACACTTTATGGAAATGGAGATCCAGGTTACACTGATAATTTTAGAGAAAGTAATAAACAGAATGGACATCTTTTCCATAGCATTGATCTGTTCGTTTGAAATGAAAATAATTTCTCATGAATTAGGTTTTAGGACATGATACCTTAACTGCCTCTTGGGCCATCTGTGGTCAAAGTCTTTCCCTCGATCCATTTTCTCGGGTCCTTCATTCATCCAGGAGCCAGGCAATTTTCTTACTCAGTCACTGTGGATAACAGCCACCCACAAGATTCTCCTTTGAATGCACCCTCAATTCTTTGACTCCTTTTGTGACAATCTAAAAGAGATAATGATCAATGCAAACCCCAAATTTTCAGGGAAATGGAACTGACATGGGAGTATAGAAGCCTTTATTATAAAAGTCACAGCCAAACCCCTCTGAGATTTGAGTGAAAAATAAGAAAGACAAAATCAAAAAAAGTACTTCAGAGTGAATAAACAGGTTTGAAGTAATTGCAGTGCTATTTATTCATTAAGCCCTTAGAGTAGAATGATGATATTGAAGACGCTTTTGCAGCTGGCATAGGAAGCAGGGTGCTAAGTAGAAATAGAGAAGCTTTCTTTAAGAGCCTACTGACTACAAATCCAAACTACTGGAACACTGCCACCATGATCTGTAGCGACTTCAGGGAAGGCTGAAAAACAAGAGATTTCACACAGCAAAGAGTCGCTGGTCTGGCCAAAATTTGAAATCCTCCAAATTTTATCTAATGTGTTGTGATTTAAACAGCTGGATTTTTCTTGGACATAATTACTGAACCACATAATAAGAAACATGAAATGAAAATGATTCCCTTTTCTATGAAAGAAGATGGAGAAAAGTCAGCCCTAGTTTCAGATTTTGCAGTCTGCATAGGGGCTGGTTGATAGAAACAGAAATGTCTAAACCCTCTCCTCATCCCCATCTATTGAATCAAATCTCTGGGGGAGGAACCCAAACATCTGAGGTTTAACAAATGTCACGGATAATTTTTATTCGTGCTACCATTTGAGGGGCACTGCTTTAGAGTAACTCTTAATTAAACTTTTAGTCGAACTGCCTTGGGAAGTTCAATTTTTCTAAGAAAACCAATTTAGGAAATAGCTTTAAAAATTCTACATGATATTCAGTTACTTACTGATTTTTTGTGTGTGTTTTCACTCAGATACTTGGCCTTTAAATAGTCACAGAGTGAGTATGGGGTATTGGGGAACAGAGACCACATAATAGGAAGTAAAGGTAGACAAAGTTTCTACTGGGGCTTGGGAGGAAGTGGCCCATAAGTACTTCCTGTTCACAGTTTTGTCCAGATTGAGTTCTGCTACCTTAACCTGCTAAAAGGAACCAAAGGACAGCCTGAGGTTGTACTGGATTCTATGTACACAACTTTTATTTTTCTTTAACTGTATGAATAGTTTTTGTGTATTTCCAAGAAAAAACCCTAAAAGGCAGTTAAGTACTTTCAGGTTCCATTGTAAGTAGCCTAGAAGTGAATCGTAAAGGGCAAAGAGATTCCTTTAGTTACTCAATTTATCTTCCAGGCACTTGTTTATGTCATGGGGATAAGAAGTTAAGGATAAGATATAAGGAAGCAACTTCCTGTTTAGGGGAGAAACCAAAAGGCAAGCAGTTAGAAACTAAAGTATTGAAAGCATCTGCATAAGAGTATACAGACTGGGACTTCCCTGGTGGCACAGTGGTTAAGAATCCACCTGCCAATGCAGGGGACATGGATTCAAGCCGTGGTCTGGGAAGATCCCACATGCTGCGGAGCAACTAAGCCCGTGCGCCACAACTACTGAGCCCGTGCGCAACAACTACTGAGCCCGTGTGCCTAGAGCCTGTGTTCTGCAACAAGAGAAGCCACCGCAATGCGAAGCCTGCGCATCGCAACGAAGAGTAGCCCCCGCTCTCTGCAACTAGAGAAAGCCCGCGCGCAGCAACAAAGACCCAAAGCAGCCATAAATAAATAAATAAATAAATAAATAAATAAATAAAAGGTGCACAGACTGATGCTATGAAAGGAGTACCTAACCCAGTGTGCGGGATCAGACAGGGCAGGATTCCCGGAGGAAGTGTACCTGAGCGGAGACATTAAGTGGGAATAAGAACTAATTCATGAAAAGCTTCAGGGAGACCAAGAAAAACCTTCGTTGAGGGTAATGACCACTGATTCATTCATTCGATTCATGCATTTATTCATTCAGTGACTTAAACATGTGCCAGGTACAAAGTACTGCGCTAGAACCCAGCGAGTCAGAATGGCAGCTGGCCCGGCCCAGCCGAAGAGGTGGAAGCATCCCCAGAAGTGCCATCCGACCTCAGTGGAACTGCGCTAACGGAAAGGTCCTCTGCACCGGCCAGTGCGGTAGCCACTAGCCACGTGGGGCCACTGAGCACTTCAGCTGTGGTCTCCTGCAACTGAAGACATAAATTTTTAGTTTCAGTAAATTTTAATTGCAATACCGTATGTGGTTAGCAGCTACCACCTTTTATAGTACAGCAGTGAAAGATTCCAGATCCGAATCCCCATAGGGACCAGAGATAGGAACCAGCAGCATCTTAAAGATGAGCTCAGATGAAGAAGGGGCTACAGTGAACACATGAGAGGCAGGAGCGCCAGCAGTGGGGTCAGGACATGGTGCCTGGTTAAGAGCAACAGAGTCCAACTTCAGTAAGCCTTTAACATCACAAGGATTTCAGGGCCACGTCACCATGGAAAGGTAACCCTGTTGCTGTCACTTTGAAACATGATTGGACCAGTCTGTCAAAATCTTGCTGCAGATGAGCAGACAATTTCATTCCTAGCAGGATGAAATTCCTATTTCTGTTTGCTGAGCAGCTCAGGTGTTTGAGAAGAAGTTGTCATCAGATTGATGGTGCTTTTTAAAAAGTGCTTTAACATATAAAGAGAAATAGTTGAGGGGTTGAGGTTACCCAGATGTAACAGCACGCTGCAGGAGACAACTGCATTCCCTAGTTTAATGCACCAAAGACACAGAGAAGACACAGGGAGAAGGTGGCCATCTGCAAGCCAAGAAGAGTTCTCATCAGAAACTGACCCTGCTGGACCGTGATCTGGGACTTCTGGCCTCCAGAACTACGAGGAACTACGTCTCTGATATTCAAGCCTCCCAATCTACAGTATTTTATTGTGGTAGCCTGATCACACCAATACGTACCCCAATTCTCTAAGCCTCAGCAAGGAAGATGATCCAGAACTGTGAATTGTAAAACTCTTTTGACCAGAAACAGGAAGTGAGAAGGCTTCCATCGTGATAAGGCAAAAACTTCCTGGGCAGAGTTGGCTGGAAGTTGAGACCATCTCAGAGAGAAAGTGTCTGGGAAGACCCACCTAGGCAGACGGGACTAGGGCAGACTCATAAACAGCAGTGAGTGATGAAGGGCTAGCAGAAACATTCCCTCACCCCGGTTTTCTTTTCCAGCCTACAAAATTGCATGTTTCCAACTCCCAGCTCTATTAGTCATTCTTAGGTTCTGCTTTATGAATAGCTTTTCACATCCTTTTTCTCTTTATTTTCGTCAACTTTGTATTAGGAATAGCAATATTCTGATACATCAGCTGCAGGCATTTTCTCTCCATTTTCTCTTGATATTGTATATGATGTTTATTGCTCTGCACTTTTTAAAGGTTGTGTTAGGAGATTTACCTTTGTTTCCTCTACAGCTTTTAACTTTGTCAATGAAGAGCGTCATCCCTGTACTCAAGCTATACAAATATTTCCCTAAATTTGATTCTAATGTTTTATAGTCTTATCTTTTATGTTAAGATCCTACTGGGATTTATTTATTTGGTGAGAAGTAAGATTCTAACTTTATTTTCTTCCAAATGAAAAGGCAATTTCCTGAACATGAGTTATTGATAAATTTCTTTCTCCATTGATTTGTAATGTAACCTTTAACAAATATTGTTTCCATATATATTAGTATCTCTCTGGAGTGACCTATTAATTTATTGTTCTGTTGGTGCCATACATTTTTTAACTTCCTCAGCACTGTACTTTTCTCTTTTAAAATTGGGATATAATTCACATTCCATAAAATTCACCCTTTTAAAGTATACAGTGCAGTGGTTTTTAGTGGGTTCACAGTTGTGCATCTGTCACCACTGATTCCAAAATGTATTCATCACCCCAAAAAATAACCATTACCAGTCACTCCCCATTCCTCCATCCCTCCAACTCCTGGCTCCTCATAAGCTAATTTTTGTCTCTCTATATGGGCTTATTTTGGACATTTCGTATAAATAAAATCACACAGTATGAGGCCTTTTCTATTGGTTTCTTTCACTTACCAAGATGTTTTCGAGGTGCATCCATGATGTAATACGTATCAGTACTTTATTCCTTTTTATGGCTGAATAATATTCTATGCTATGCATATACCATATTTTGTTTAGCCATTCACCACTTGATAAGAAATTTGGGTTGTTTCTACTTTTTGGCTATTATGAAAAATGTTGCTATGAACATTCACGTACAAGTTTTTGCATCAATGTATGTTTTCAATTTTCTTGGTTATATACCTAGGAGTGGAATTTCCGGGTCATATGGTAAGGTTATGTTTAACCTTTTGAGGAACTGCAAAACTCTTTTTAAAGCACTATAACAGTTTACATTTCCACCAGCAATATATGAGAGTCCCAATTTCCCCACCTCCTTGCCAACACTTATTACTGTCTATCTTTTTTATAATCTATACCCTAACGTATGTAGAGCAGTATCTCATTGTGGTTTTGACTGTATGTGTGCATTCCTTAGGATGTTCTTCGTACATGTACATGTTTCTGTGTATAAAGATGGTTTTACTTCTTTCTTTCCAATCTGGAAGTCTTTATTTTTCTTGCATAATTGCCCTACTAGAACTTTAGGTAAAGGAACAGGTATGGACACTCTTGTCTTGTTGACCTCAGGTAGATAGCTTTTAGTCTTTTACCGTTAGGTATGATGTTAGCTACACGTAGTGCACTGTTTGACTATAGATATTTTAATATTTGGTAAGGCAAATTCTCGCCCACTATCAGATTTTAAAATATGCTCCCACATTTTGTTTTCCATATCAAATGTAATATAGATATATCTTCTGCAGAAGTCTGAGGGAGTCTGATTGCATTAATTATATACGTCAATGTGATTAAGAATATACATTTTTTTATGGCATCAGGGCTAGCCATGCAGGAACATGGTACGTATCCTGGCTTTCCTTTATGTCCTTAATTACCACTTTCATATAGGTCCTGTACCTTTGTTAGCATCATTCATACACTAATCTATATTTTGTTGCATTGAGAATCTAACATATTTAAAACTTATACCCAATGTATGAGAAGTGTTCCCAATAGCCTTTTTCTTACCCTCTGCTTTGTCTTTACCATACTTTAGTCAGGCTTCTCTCTTTCTTACAGGACGCTGAGCCCTTCTTACCCTTAAGGATGAGCGGGCACAAAAAAAGTTGAACATGCCTCTTATCAGCTCTGCCTGGGAATCAGGGCACCCCGGCGAGACCTTTCTCCTGACCCCAGGCGCACGTTTCCTTTGTCCAGCTTCCCCTCCAAAGAGTCTGCTTTTCTCTGCTCCCTTACCCTATAACAGAAAAACCTTTTTATGTTTCATTTTGAGATGCTCACAGATTTCTGAGATTGAAGCATTCTTATTATTATAATCGTCTTTCTAATTAAAGTCTGTTAGTTTCTTTTTATTGAAGTGTAGTTGATTTATAATATTATATTAGTCTCAAGTATACAACATAGTATATTGTATAGCACAGGGAAATATAGCGATTGTTTTGTAATCATGTTAAATGGAGTATAATCTATAAAAATATTGAATCAGTATGTTGTAAAATCTGTTAGCTTGGATTTCTTTTTATTTGACATTTGTATAATACTATATAGAATGAATATATATGTATGTGTGTATACATATATATAATAAAATCTTGTATCCATCTACCATACTGAAACTCTAATTATGGTGAATGCATTTTTTTACATTGAGTTTCTTCTGTTCTCTCAGGATTCAATCAACTTATCTTCAGATAGTTAGAATTTGTCTCTTCCAATATTTATACTACTTATTTTCCTTTCTCACCTTGTCACGTTAGTGAGAACTGCCGAAACACTGTTGAATAATAGCGCTATTAGCAGGCACCCTTTCCATTTCTAAATGTTGTGGAGAAGACCATGGTATTATTCAATTTAATATATTAGTTGAGGTTGAGTCTAAATTGTGATGTGTTTAGTTGTGTTTGAGAAAATTTCTTTTTATCTATTTTACTTTAGAGCTTTTTCATCATTGAGGAATGATGCTGAAATTTTATTAAAGGCTGTTCTGATGAAACATTTTAATAATTTCATATTTTCCAATAATTTGTTAACATAAGGATGTTACTGATAAAACATCTTTGAATATCTGAAATAAACTTTATGGTTCATTTTTAATACTCTGCTCGATTCCCATATTTATAAGTGAAATTGGCTTATGATGACCATTTTTTGAATATCCTATCTTTATCAGATTTTGCTATGGGAAATATCTGTACCCTGAGAAGTAAAAGCTAGCCTAAAACCATGTTTTAAAATCTTTCCAAATCGTTTTTATTTATTTATTGGTCTGCTCCAAGAAGATCTTAAGAGCCCATGGTAGCCGTGTTCAAATTGTCTGAGGTCTAGGATCAGCAGAGGAATTAAATCCTAAGAGTCTATTTTCTGCATCTCCTTTATATAACATCATTCTAATGCAGGGCCTGCTTTCCAGCTAATTCCTGACTAAACTACCGACACTTATTCTTCTACTTTTTTCAGTACTGTGTTGCTAGCTTGTACTATATTGTTTTTCACATATGTGTATCATCCCCCAAAAGAGATTACTATCAGTGTAATTGTATTTGCAAGGCACAATTACTTCCAAAATAATGTCACCACATGTTCTCTAAATGCTTTGCTGAATTTAAAAAAAAATGTAATTATACAGAAAAGTGTTGTGCTTGATAGTCTATTAATATCAGACCATCTTTCCAAGCAGTATTTCATTTTAGCTCTTCTAATATCATTTCTCAAATGTACCTAATGACACTTACATTGTTTTGTAATTGAAGGTGTGTGTCTCTCTCTCTCTCTCAGATTCAAGGGTGAAGCCCAAGGCTTGTTTATCTTTCTTTCCTCCATATGCAGCACAGCCTCTGATACATAATGGGTACACAATAAATGATAATCATGGGAATTAATAAATTATGTCTACATCCCTCTGTAGTCAACTCATTCATCAACAGTCATTAATAAACTGAAAAGAGCTGATGTGTTTGAATACTGTAGAAATCATTTCCATGAAATAATGACTCTGCAACTGATGAGTCCAGCACCCAAGACTCATCCAGAAACTGTTCAAGTTTAGCACCAAACCCCCTCCATAAAACAAACATTATCCAAAAATAGCATTCATAGAAACATTCTAGTAAGATGAAGTTTGTTGACTTCTCATAAAAAGTGTGTTTGAATATAAAGAAATTAATAATAGGTTTGAGGTTGTCTTAGAGCCTCCATGAACAGCATATTGTTCTATTTTTATAAATAGATATGCCAACTGTCACTGGAAGTGCACTTTATTGGCAAAATAAAACAAGTTTAAAAGGCATAGTAATGCAGATACACTGGGTTTTTCCAACTTGAGAATTTATCATATAATTTTGTCTTCCAGTTTTTAAATACTAAGTAATAGAGTCCACATAGCTTTGTCATAACAAATGTTAATTCTAATGACACATCTGAGGTCTCTGTGTTTTTTAAAGTATAATTATTAAAAATAAAATTGTAACTCATTTTAAAGGAGATGTTAAGTCTGTGGTTTTGTGTATAATCCCTCACAAGGTGTGACTAAAGCATTAGTAGGAGGTAAAGAAAAAAGTCAAAAGACAGAAAAGCAAAACTCAATGTTTCTTGTATATGCAAGAGACAGCGGAGTCTGTATGGATAGAAAAAAGATTTCTCTGTTTCCCAGCCTAGAACTAAACATCTACAGTAAGAGGCCATGAGGTCTCTTTCCCTTCAAATATCCAGACAGGATGTATTTTTACATTGCTCTGGTGTCTCAGGCACGATTACATCCAGCCTTATGGGGAGGGCCTAAGGGAATCTGGAGACCCTCTCAGCTAGTTGTTATATAAAATACACCCTGAAGGTAAAAGAGTAAGTGTATCAGAACTGATAACACACGAGAAGCACGCGGAAGACACGAGATTCCAATCTCAGAAAGTGTGAGAGGCTTGCTCCTGGCTAAATCTCGCCTTACCCCCCTTAAATTCCATCCGAGGTTGAATAATGAAGCCTCTCCCTCGGACCCTCCTCTACCTCCTAGCCCCTCTCCCAGTGAGTCAGACTCTCAGAGCACCCCCCCCCCCCCGACACGACCACCCTGCAGCTGGACGGGACCAGAAAGAAAACACAGCTGTGCTGTGAGTCTCACTGTCAACTCAGGACCACTAAGCACCGGGGCCATCAGAGCCGCCTGGCAAATACACTAACCCATTTCAGTCCACCCCTTTCCTCGGTGGCGTCGTAATTTCTTCTCTTTTCCATATGAGTCTGTCCCTCTCTCAGAGAGTCCCTTCGGCTTCTTACCTCCTGGAGAGAACGGCTCCCATAACGTGGCTCCGCCCTGCTGCTCCTGGGCCACGTCTTCAGCCTTCTCTTCCACCTCCCACCGCTGCACTGAGTATCCGCCCGGCTCCAGTCCAAGGCCATCTCTGCACCCCTTCCCCGCACAGGGATGCCCCCCTTTTCCGCAGCATCAGTAGTTTCCCCCTCTCGATGTTTTTCTCATCACTCTGCAAATATGCTATTACTTCTCCCAACTTAAAACAAGAACCCTCTTGATCCTGTTTCGCTTTCCCAGCGACACTCCAGTTCTCTACTTCCTTGTATAGCAAAACTCCTCAAAAGAGTTACATTTGCTTGCTCGCTCTGGCTTATGTCCTCCCATGTTGGGTTTTTAAAAAATATTTATTGAAATATAGTTGATTTACAATGTGGTGTTAGTTTCAGGTATACAGCAAAGTGATTCAGTTAAATGTATATATATATTTATATATATTCGTTTTTAGATTCTTTTCCTTTATAGGTTATTACAAGATATTGAGTATAGTTCCCTGTGCTATACAGTAGGTCCTTGTTGATTGTCTATTTTATATATAGTAGTGTGTGTATGTCAATCCTAAACTCCTAATTTATCCCTCCCTCCCCCCCTTGCCCCTTTGGTAAAGATAAGTTTGTTTTCTATGTCTGTGAGTTTATTTCTGTTTTATAAATAAGTTCACTTGTACCCCTTTTTTAGATTCCACATATAAATGATATCATATGATATTTGTCTCTGTCTGACTTACTTAACTTAGTATGATCATCTCTGGGTCCACTCATGTGGCTGCAAATGGCATTATTTCATTCTTTTTTATGGTTGAGTAGTATTCCATCATATATATGTGCCACATCTTCTTTATCTATTCCTCTGTCAGTGGACACTTAGGTTGCTTCCATGTCTTGGCTGTTGTAAATAGTGCTGCTATCTGGAGAAAACTGTAATTTGAAAAGATACGCACTCCCATGTTCTTCTGAATGTACTCTTATCAGGCATTCACCCCTTTAGCGAAACAACTCCAGTTAAGATCACCGATGGTTAACTCTCAGCCCTCATCGCTTTGACCTAAGAGCATTTGACACACTTGATGGCTTCCTCCTTCTTGAAACCTTCCCTCTCTTGGACGTTTCCCACTGCACTGGCCACTTCTCAGTGTTTTGATGGCCTCTCACCATCTCTCTGACCCTGAACAAGGGGGCCCTAGGGCTTACTTCCTGACCTTCCTCTGTTTTCTGTCTATGCTCATGGGACCTCATTCTAGTCCCACGATTTTGAATACCACCGTATGCGAGGCTCCCTAATGTCTATGACTGTCCCAAAGCTCTTCCTTGAACTTCAGACCCCTATAGCCAAAGGGTGGCACAACTCCACCTGGGTACTTTTTGAGCATCTCAAACTTAACATGTCTAATAAGAGCAAGTATATAGCTAGTGGGAAGCAGCCAGATAGCACAGGGAGATTAGCTCGGTGCTTTGTGATCACCTAGAGGGGTGGGATAGGGAGGGTGGGAGGGAGGGAGATGCAAGAGGGAAGAGATATGGGAACATATGTATATGTATAACTGATTCACTTTGTTACAAAGCAGAAACTAACACACCATTGTAAAGCAATTATACTCCAATAAAGATGTTAAAAAAAAAAAAAAAGAGCAAGTATATCATTCCCATCACCCCAGCCAAACACCTTTGAATCACTCTTAATTCTTTGCTTTCCCTCATACCCCTCATTCAATTCCTTTCGAAATTTTGTTGGCTGTAATTTTGATACATCCAAAATCTTATCACTTTCACCACCTTTTCTGCTACTTCCTGAACCAAGCCACCATCATCCCTCTCCTGGATTATTGCCTAAAAACACCAAAGATCAGATGATCAAATAAGGCCCCCAAACCGAAAGGCTCATGGAGTACCAAGCGGCACTAATAATTTCAAGAGTACAATAGAGAGGAAACAGGGAGAGATGGAGAACTCTACTATGAACCCTCTTGCCCTTCCTGCTCATGTCAGGAGCACTCGAGCCCAGGGCAGCTGAGGTTTTAAGTGAGGGCTGAGTAACCTGATTTTCACTGATGGAATGATTTTGCTCATGAAGAATAATAGCATATGGGATGTATTTCAGGGAGGGTTATGCCCCATAAATCCATGAATCCCAGGTGTGTTTACCAGAAGCCAGTCTAGAAACAAAGGACATCTTGTAAAAGTCCTTCAAGATGAGAACAGCCTTGCTCCACAGATGACTTAGCTTTTCTACAGGAGGTCTGTCATTACCACCCTGCCCTGTGTCATTGTCTTCTTTACTTCCCCAGATGTCACCCCTCCGATCCCCATTTCACACAAAGGGAGTCAGTGAATTACAGACATCTTGTTTTATATAAATAAGACCTTATTTACAAAACAGAAATAGACCCACAGATACAGAAAACAAACTTACAGTTACCAAAGGGGAAAGAGCAGGGGGAGGGATAAATTAGGAGGTTGGGATTAACATATACACACTACTATATATAAAATAGATAAACAATAAGGACCTACTCTATAGCACAGGGAGCTATACTCAGTATTTTACAATAACCTATAAGGGAAAAGAATCTGAGAAATATATATGTATAACTGAATCACTGTGCTATACAGGACATTGTAAATCAGCTATACCTCAATAAAAAAAATTTAAAGTAATCTGCCAACTTGTCACGATAAATAAATAAATAAGACCTGCTTTCTCCTAGTGGAAATAATATTTTTCAATAAACTGGTTTTTCCCTTATCATCCTTGCTCCCTATCCAGTCTATTCTGAACCAGCAACCAAATGGATCTTTAAAAAAAGCCAGTCTAAGCACATCACTTTTCTGCATAAAGGCTCCCAGTAGCCAGATCTGCTCCTGCCTCAGGATTTTACACTTGCTTTTTCCTCTGGGTTGTATCACTTGGCCATCCTACCCCAAATTGCAATTCCCCCAAACGTAACCACATGCATATCTCACCGCCCTTCATGACCTTTATATTAGAACTTATCACTGTCTAACATAGTATCCATTTTACTAATTTGTCACATTTATTTTCTGTCATCTCATCTCGTGCAGGCTCCGTAAGGTCAGCATAGTTTTGTGTTGGTCTTATTCAACGTTATATACTCAGAACCAGCCTGGAAATGTGCCTGGCATGTAATAGGAATTCAGAAAATATTTGTGGAGTGAGTGAATAGATCTTCCCACTCTCATTTTTAATTTCATTTTAAATGTGTGAGTTCTTTTAATTCTTGATAAAATTAGCTAGTAGTTCATCGCATTATTACTTATTTCCTTAGAGAACCAGCTTTTGGTTTGATTCTTTGATTCTTTCTGTTTGTCTTCTAAGGCATTACTTTTCATTTTTATTATGTTTTTCTTTCTTTATGTCTATGCTTCCTAATTCTTGAGATCAAGAATTAATTAATTTATTGTCATCCTTTTTTAGGCCATATAAGTATTTTATAATATACATATGATACATATACAATATAATAATATACCTATTTCTCTGAACTTAGTTTTAGCTATATCCTCTTAGGTTTTTATATACAGTATTTAACTATCTAATATTCTGCAATTACAGTTTTTTATCTTCCTTCTAACCAAGAGTTAAGAGAGCATGGTAAAATTTGCAGATTTTTTTTAAAATTGCTGTTTATCTGTCATTAATATACAAACAAGGGCAAGTGACAAGAGTACACGCATATCACCCAGTAGGAGGAATCTTTTTTGGAGAAACCACACAGAGAAGGAGCAGAAACAGGTGTGCAGGGGTCTGCTTGCCCACTGCATACCGGGGCATAACACAGGGATTTGAAAGGGTTAAACTTTGGGCGCATGATCTGGAGCTTTTAAGCTGCACGGTTAGGGAAGTTCTGGCCTCTCCCACCCTCAATATGACCAGGGATCAGGACACACTATCAATACAGAGTGGCAGAACCTTGGTTCCAGACCCGTCCTGCCAGCTCAGCATTTACGTGTGAAGGAGTGACCAGCCTCATTGTTGATATGATTAGGGGCTGGGGTCCAAGTCTTTGGTTTGCGGCTATGTGACATGCAAGAATCAGTACTTCAGCACTCATAGTTAGGGAAACACCAGCCTCTCTCCTGGTGTGCTTGAGGACAAGGGTCCAAACCTGAGATTGTCCAGGATTGATTGCATAGGCACTGGGCTAGAGACAGCTTCCGTGGTATTTGCAGAAAACCAGTTCCTTTTCTGGAATGTTAGACCATAGACAAACAGCCTTAGAGCATTCAACCTTGAATCTCAATTTTTAATTCAATATCGGTAGTTCAAAATTCTTGCCTGGATTTTTTCTCCTTTGTAATTTACTTAGATTCCTTTGGGGCCTATCTGTGTTTGTCTTGTTAAAATTAAATGGCATTTGAAAAGGAAATTAATTCTCCAGTTTCAGTGTATAAAGCTGGATGGATGTATTGTGTGGTCACCCTTAATAATTATGCTATTGGGATTCACAGCCTTATTTATTTTTTGACTGCCTAATCTTTATGGGATAAGAGATTAAATATTCTAACTACTAAATTTTCTGTGTTAAGACCTTTGCATATTTCTTACTTTTAAAGGTTTCGTTATTTAATAAGAAGCAAATTAATGAACATTAGCTCTTCATTTGGGTTTGTTTGCACATATTATTGTAAGCATTCTTTTTTAGAATTATTATGTATTTCAAACTTATCTAAGCATCATGACCCCTGCTTTATTTGTTTGCCTCTGTCTGACATATTTTTATCCTTTTAGCCTTTCTGTGCCATTTTGTCCCAGGCATACCTTTTGTAGATAGCCTGTAGTTCATATTGATAAAAGCCATTCTGAGAGTCTATTTTTTAGATGTTTTATTTACATTTATAGTATAATACTTTGGCCTTAACTCTGTAAATTTATTTTATAGTATAAATTCTTGATTGTATTACTTCCTTTTTCCTACTATATTTGCAGTATCTTCAATGTGTTCTTGTTTTGTTTTGTGTGTTTCCGTATGGGATTTTTCATTACGATAATTTGGAAGGCTTATAGTTACTTTCGCTCCTATTTGTATGTTTTTTTTAATAATGGCACTACAGGAATTGTGTCTCTTTTCAGTAATTAAAAAATAACTTTAATTAGTTTACTTAAATCTCTCTGTGATGATGTGTTAGACTTAGAAAGCATTTATGTGCTCCCAACTACAAAAATGAGGATGTGAGGGCACTTACATTCCCTATCCTAAGCCAAAAATACTCCTAATTTTTTTTTTTTCATATAACATAGGGTAAAATATTACCTTATGTTGGGCTTCCCTGGTGGTGCAGTAGTTAAGAATCTGCCTGCCAATGCAGGGGACACAGGTTCGAGCCCTGGTTCGGGAAGATCCCACATGCCGCAAAGCAACTAAGCCCATGCGCCACAACTACTGAGCCTGCGCTCTACAACCTGCGAGCCACAACTACTGAAGCCCATGCACCACAACTACTGAAGCCCGCGCGCCTAGAGCCCGTGCTCCACAACAAAAGAAGCCACCACAATGAAGCCCGCACACCGCAACGAAGAGCAGCCCCCGCTCGCCGCAACTAGAGAAAGCCCGCACACAGCAATGAAGACCCAACACAGCCAAAAATAAATAAAAATAAAATAAATTAATTAAAAAAAATATTACCTTACCTTGTATGATTATAAGCTCCACAATTTCTTGGCCCTGTTTCTATTATTGCTCTATTCTCTTCCAGGAATGACCCCTGCTGTGGAAAGGTCAGTGGTCTCCAAGGTTTACCTCATTGAGATGGCTTTTTCCTACCATGACATCCACAGGAAACTGTGTTGTGTTGATGCTGAAGTTCACTGACATTACGAGAATATATTTTATTCTCTGCAGTTTTTCCGGGAAGAGCTTTCAGTGAACAGATTTAGTTCTGTATTTTAGAAACATTTTCCTCAATTATATCACTGAATGTGTTTTAGTATGTTCTCCCTTCTCATTTTCGGGAACACTATTCTTTTTATGGGAAGTTTTTTGTTTTCTGTGTTTCATCTTTTCTCTAAACACTTTTATCTTTTTGTTCTTTTCCATCTTCTTTTATGTACCATCTTTAAGTCTCTCTTCTGTGTTCCTGATTCTGCTTTCAGCAATGCCCTACTTTTTTCTTCCCCTCTTTGATCACAGCTTTTATTTTTGTGATTGTTTTATTACTAAATTTCAATTCTTCCTTAAAGTCTGCCAGCTTACTTTCAACTCTTCACATGGGCTTTTCTTATTTTATGTCATCTCATATCTTACCGTTAATGGATTGTTTTTACAGTTATCATTTCTTTAAAATTTTTCAGTGATATAAAGTATTTTTTTTTCTAAGTTTTTGTTTCTGTTTCCTGGAGTAATTCTTCTAACGTGAATTCTTTGTCTACTTTTCATTTATTATGCTCCTTCCTGATTATTTTTTTCAGGTTATATCCATGCAGAGCTTTCATGTGGATCCTTTATACTTACTTCTCATGTTTAAACTGAGACCGTCCCTTCTGGACCTGCTATTTATTCGAGCCTGCAATGGGGGATTTGAACGGAGGCGAGATGTGGGTAAACAGAGGATCTGAAAAAAAAATTTTTGTGCGCCTAAATGCACTTTGCCTGCCACATCCTCTGGTTGGGTACATCTCTCTACAAGAGCGTCACATTGCCTGCTCTGGGGGAGCATGTCACTCGGGGAAGTCTAAGCAGCCCCAGTGTCGCAGTCCAAACAGAGAGATCCGTACATGCAGCAAACGTGAGCAGCTCTCCCTCCTCCATCCCACCGTATCTTCACACTGCTTGTTGTAAGGATGCTGGTCTGCAGGAAGTTAGGAAGATATGCCTTCTCCTCTTCCTCCTTCAGAATCGCCCCTTCTGCTTCTCTGCCCTCTGGGACTTTGCATCCCCCCCCTCCGCAAGTATGCTCCTGGCTTTTCCTGTGGCCCGTCTGCCGTCTCCAAATGGTAGCTAAAACCTGGAACTGTATGCACTGGCTCTGTGTTTCCTCTCCATTTGGTCCAAGTTTTCCCGTATTTGGGGCTATTCTTCAAAAGCTCTACTTTGGAGTTTCAGCCAATCGAAGACAATCTCATTGAAGATGTGATTTTCAGAGTTCTTGTTCTCTTGATAACTCTGGGTTTCAGAAAAAGGAACAGAGGGAAAAACATGTTCTTTCTTACCAGAAACGCTACACTTTTGTTTTGCATTTTAAGTAATAAATCATTGTCATTATGCTCGACTTCACTCCCAGTCTCTGGTCACATGACCCGTGGGAGGGCATCTGAGAACTCGGTTGCTTAGCAACCAGAGCTCCTCTCTTCCTTTCAACACCCTGCCCCAACCCTTTCCCTACATGGCCCAGCCCACCCTGTGTGACACCTGAGTCACACGATGTGGTTCTCTAACTACCTGTGGCTTCCAGAGGGCACAGCTACCCAAGGGGGGGATTCAGAGGGGGACCCACTGAAAAAGGGGAGGAAAAGATATTAATGTAGGTGGTAGAAATAAAATGAATTGTTAATAAGTTCCGGAAACGTATATAGGTCAACAAGACCTTGGGAGGAAGACAAAAGAAGAAGATAGAAGAATATTCTTGTTTTTTCTGTCACAAAAGTGAGGTGATCCAAGGACACATCTCACCAGATACAGCAAAATGTCCAGGTGAGGGTAAGCTACACGCACCCAGACACGCTTCATTGCCTTAACAGCATGACTTTCCAAATGCTAAAATGTTAAAAAGAGAACATTGACACCTATACAAGGTAGCTAGTAAATTGGAGCGGAGGCATCCACAGTCTAGGCAACTGAAAGATGGTACCCTGCAGAAGATGAGTTGTGTTTAAATGGATGGAGTTGACACCAGGCACACACGGGCATCAGGACACAGAGACTGTGAAGCCACCTCAGGTCGGAGCAAGGATGGTGGTCTAGGTGGTCCGCTCTGTCCTTTCTGAATATAACAACCTGCTCCATGGAGACAGAAGTAGAAGGAGTAGAACAGGAAGTCACCAGAAACGTTTATGCTCCAAAAGTGGCTTGTACCTGACAAGAATGGAAATAAGTGCATTTGGATGAGAAAATTTTATTTTAGAAATGTAAAACTATTTTGTATTTTGTTGAATACAATAAGTGACATGTTTTGCAAATAAAAATGGCTTGATTCTCAGGCATCAGATAATTTCTACATGGGATATGCCAAGATTAAGAAATGTCATTTTTTTCCTAAGGTAGTAGACTTTTTCGAGATATAAAACCTGTAAAATAAAACTCAACTAATAAGGTATATGTTAATATTAACAAAATATTAATAAATAGTGATATTTATGTGGAAATATATACTGAGAATAGACAAATAAATATATCATTAATTCAATTGTATAAAAAGCTACTTTCCACGTGTGAGATTTTAATAGTAGCAATTTTCTAAATAACAATAATCTTGATGAATCATTAGGTATGAAGTATACGTTAACAATTATCAATATCTGGCAGGTTAGGCATTATAAATCAAATTTTAAGTGTTTATTGTTAAATTTTATGGAAATGTTTAACACTTTCAGGATTATTTTTAAGATATACTTTTAAAATACTCCCCAGTGATAAGCCTAAGCTAAAACGTAAATTTTGCCTATTCTGTTGATGAGTTTCCATATGCAACAGAACAAACTTTCTGTGCATCTCATCCACCAGTCACCAAGACTCACCAAAGCCCTCTGGTTCATGTACTTTAATTTCTTGAATATCAATTTATTTTAGTAAAAAAATTTATTGATATTTACAAGCAGACTGTATGTTTGTCTGGCTTTTAAATAAACAAGAACATTAAATCCAGAAGAGTTAGGTGGGAAAATACAGTGGTTCATAAACTGTGTCCAAGTGGATATAACACCACCATCACCTACGCAGACAAAGCCACAAGGGATGGAAAATGATGCAGAACAGACTAAGTTCTCCAACTAAGTTGTCTGCAATGGCAGTTAAGCCCCACTCACTTTTGAAAGAGATTTACATGTTATTTTTGCTCTGCCAAAAAATAATCATAACAGGTCTTCTGTGCTAGATGGAAATGAAAGTCACAGACCTTTGCCACGTACAAGGGTAAATTACTTTGAAGTTGTACTCAGAGATGTTATCTGAAAGCTAATGTCCTGATCAATGGAACCAGAAAATAACAACACCATCAAACATAGTTCCTCATAATTTATGATACAATTGCACCTATAGTGTCTCAGATTACTATGCTTTAAAATTTCTGTGGAAAAGGACGTTAAAAAACATCCCTTGAAAAAATTATTTTCAAATCACATTTTATTCGATACTAAGTTTTACGAGGTTTCTCTAGGAAACTTCTGAAACAATGATCTGTATTATCTTCGGAATCTGTCCTAAGTCCAATACAAAGGGTCAGAACTGTAGACATGAAAAATATATCCACAACAGTTCATGTCTTTAACAATTTTGAAAAAATGCTGCCTTATCTGGGAGCTTGGGCATGGGATTTCTGCATGATTATTTCATACTCACTATCAAAATAATGATACTGGGCTGCATGTTAAAGGATGGATAGAGCATCTTCTTTTTAAGTTAAATCCCTCCAAATATTCTATTTCTATTGTTCTAAGCTATTTTCTTCGTTTGGGGCACATTAGAGGGAAGTGAATTTATTTAGAAAATCATTGCTTCAATTTTTTTCCGGGAGAAATACTCAACTTACTGTGAAAATCAATTTCCATGTATAAATTCAGAATCCTATAATACTGACAAATGTCTGATTCCCAAATACTTTGAAAAAATAAGACGGTAAGAGACAATCCCCTTCTCTAATGTTTTTTTCCAGGACTAATTTCACTCAAAGGCACAGATGAATAAGTGAACCTCAACTTTTTGGGCTTTTTAAAGAAAAAAATTTCTTCCTCATCCACTTTTAAAGATATTCAGCCTGAGTTATACAGAATAAACAAGTGGGGAGAAATAGAACCATTGTCAAATTTTAGAAGACAGCTGCAATTAATTATATCTGTGACAAATGATAAAATGGGAGTATTTCATAAAGGGAAAAAATGGAATTTAGCTCTCAGTCAGAGTAAAGCTATCAGATAGCTGCAAACGTCTCCCAAGACACAAACTGAAATGTCTTAGTGAATGGGCAAGGGTGAGGAAGGGTTTCTTTAAGGGCTGTTTTAATTTCCACTCAGGCAGAGTTCGCAGATCGTGTGGACATGAGGCGAGTAGACGCACGTACCTTGTTATCTACCCTGAGACACGGGATGTGTTTTTCATACAGCAAATCGGGTTCTAGTTCTGTCTGGCTCCGCCTGGCTGAGTTTTCTGCAGCGCATCACTTGATGCCCTGGGTAACTTCAGCTCAGCCTTCAAAGGGAGGGCGCGGAGCACACAGAATCCCACACGTGCCTAGCACGCCTCTAGGATATCGCCAGCTTTCTAGACTGGGCTTGAAATTTTGAAAAGACAGAAGAAGAGGGAAGGTGCATTTATCGTGTCCCGAGCACGGGGCCGAGCGGTCTTCCGGTCACAGCTGACTTAATCCTCTCAAAAATCCAATGTCAGGAATCACCCTCACTCCTCTACTTCTGAGGCATACACACCTCTGAAAGATCACACGATTGGGGGTAACAAAATCAAAATCCAAAAGCCCGTTCTCTTTATCCGGAGCATGACGTTAGAGAAAATGGCAAGCAGACGTGAAATGAATTTTATATGTCCCATCATCAAATAAGAAATAACAAAGATTTCTACAAAGGAGGGATCGTAGGAAGGACATCCTAGGACGAGGGACCAATATTCCATTCACTTACTGATCACGCGATTTCAAGCCTAGAAAAGCCCTTTCTCTTTCTTCCTTCCTTATTCCTCCCTTTCACTCACCCCCGCCCACCATCTCTCTCTGTCACTCTCTCTCTCTCTCTCACACACACACACACACACACACACACACACACACACACACACACTTCTCCACTCTTGCATATGTTATGCACTGTTACCATGGTCCAGAGTAAGGGACTTTGATCTCAGTGGGGCTGGAGGCATTTTCCATTTCACTGGTGGGTGTAAGGAAATGTCCCAGGTTCCATTTTTATAGAATGATTGGGAAGCTTGCTCAGTCATACACCTCTGCTGACTTCGCTTTCTTTTCAATCAGTGTGCTATAGAAGCTGAATTGGTTTAATCTTCAGGTAAGAGCTCATTTATCTGCCTGAGACCTGCTGGGAGGGTTGGCTGTAAATAACATAAAAACCCCTGAACAGATCTTCACGCTGCTGTCTGTGTGGTGCACTTAGCAGGCTGCGAACCACTCAAACCACTGCAACTGGCTTTCCGGTAAGGAAAAGCAAAATCACATCCCAAGGCTCTCTTTAAAAATCATTCATTTCTTTTCACCTTCTTTCCAGATTAGTTTCAAGCTGGAGTTTTCATGACTTAAACAACATTCCACCAGCCTCTGTGAGTTTGCTCTGAAAAAGAGAGTCTTACTGGGTTTGCAAGTGAAAGGACAGATCGCATCTCTCACTTTAAATCAAAAGCTAGAAATGATTACCCTTAGTGAAGAAGGCATGTCCAAGCTGAGATAGGCTGAAAGCTAGGACTCTCGTGCCAAACAGTTAGCCAAGATATGACTGCAAAGGGAGAGTCCTTGAAGGAAATTAAAAGTGCTGCTCCAGTGAACACAGGAATGATAAGAGAGCAAAACAGCCTTATTGCAGATATGAAGAAAGTTTTAGGGGTCCGGGTAGGAAATCAAACCAGCCACAACATTCCCTTAAGCTAAAGCCTAATCCAGAGCAAGGGTCTAACTCTCTTCAATTCTATGAAGGCTGAGAGAGGAGAAGAAGCTGCAGGGAAAAAAAGTTTGAAGCCAGCAGAGACTGGTTTATGAGGTTTAAGGAAAGAAGCCATCTCTATAACATCAAAGTGCGAGGTGAAGCAGCAAGTGCGGCAGCAAGTTATCCAGAAGATATAGCTAAGATAATGAAAGTAGTTACACTAAACAACAGATTTTCATTGTAGATGAAACAGCTTTAGATTGGAAGGAGACGCCATCTAGGAGTTTCCTAGCTAGAGGGGAGAAGTCAATGCCTGGCTTCAAAGCTTCAAAGGACAGGCTGACTCTTTTGTTAGGGGTTAATAATGCAGCTGGTGACTTTAAGTTGAAGCCAGTGCTCATTTACCATTTTGAAAATCCTAGGGCCCATAAGAGTTATGCTAAATCTACTCTGCCTGTGCTCTACAAATGGAAAGACAAAGCCTGGATGACAGCATATCTGTTTACAGTATGGCTTACTGAATATCTTCAGCACACTGTTAAGACCCACTACTTAGAAAAAAAAAGATTCTTTTCAATATATTACTGTTTATTGATAATGTACCCGGTCAACAGAGAGCTCTGATGAATATGTACAATGAGATTGATATTCTTTTTACTTCTGCTAACACAAATGTCCATTCTGTAGCCCATGGATCAAAGAGTAATTTCAACTTTCAAGTCTTATTATTTAGGAAGTACATTTCGTAAGGTTATAGCTGCCGTAGATAGTGATTCCTCTGGTGGATCTGGGCAAAGTCAATTGAAAACGTTCTGGAAGGGATTCACCATTCTAGATTCCATTACGACATTCATGATTTGCGGGAAAAGGTCAAAATATCAACATTAACAGAAGTTTGGAAGAAGTTGATTCCAACCCTAATGGATGACTTTGAGGAGTTCAAGACTTCAGTGGAGGAAGTAACTGCAGATGTGGTGGAAACAGCAAGAGAACTAGAATTAGAAGTGGAGCCTGAATTACTATAATCTCAGAATAAAAGTTTAACAAATGAGGAGTTCATTTAATGAATGATGAGCAACGAATGTGGTTTCTTGAAGTGGAATCTACTCCCGGTGAAGACTGTTGGAATACAACCAGGGATTTAGAACTTTACATACACTTAGTTGACAAAGCAGCACAGGGTTTGAGGGGTTGACTCCAATTTTGAAAGAAGGTCTACTGTGGGAATTCTATCAAATAGCATTGCAGGCTACAGAAAAATCTTTCATGAAAGGAAGAGTCAATCATTGCAGCAAACTTCACTGTTGTCTTATTTTAAGAAATTGTCATGGCCACCCCAACTTCAGCACCCACCATCCTGATTCGTCAGCAGCCATCAACATCGAGGCAAGACCCTCCACCAGCAAAATATTATGACTCGCTAAAGGCTCAGATGATTGTTAGCATTTTTTAGCAATAAAGTATTTTTTTAAATATTTATTTATTTAATTATTTATTTGGTTGCACCGGGTCTTAGTTGTGGCCTGCGAACTCTTAGTTGCGGCATGCACGTGGGATCTAGTTCCCTGACCAGGGATTGAATCAGGCCCCCTGCATTGGGAGCGTGGAGCCTTAACCACTGTGCCACCAGGGAAGTCCCCAGTATTTTTTAATTAAGATATGTACATTGTTTTTTTAGACATAATTCTATTGCACACTTGATAGGCTACAGCATAGTGTAAACATAACTTTTATATGTGCTATGAAACCAAAAATTTGTGTGACTTGATTTATTGCGATATTTGCTTCAAATTGTGTTGGTCTGGAATGGAAGCCACAATATCTCCGAGATGTGCCTGCACCAACGTGTGGCCTTGCTGGTTCTCACTATTTAATGTTTATTTGACTCCTTCTACTTTATTTGAGTTTATTTTCTTTTCCTTTTCCTTTCTTTTCTTCAAGCCTCTGGAGTACCCTGGCGGTCCAGTGGTTAGCACTCAGCGCTCTCACTGCCCAGGAGCCCATGTTCACTCCCTGGTCTGGGAACGAAGATCTGCAAGCCACAAGGCACGGCCAAAAACTAATAATCATAATAAAATAAAATTCAAGCCTATAAATTTCCCTTTAAATATAAATTTTCTGCATTTTGCACCTTTATGAAGTATTTCTTTTAAGGTTCAGTTTACAGTTTTGGACTTCAATTACAGTTTCTTCTTTCAATTACAATTATACAGATTTATGTTTTTTGAATTTCAAAATGTATGGAGTTTTCTACTTACCTTTTGGTTCTTGAGTAATAATTTAAATTTCTCTGTAGTAAAAGACCACAAAGTATGGCACTGAGTTTTTTAAAAATCTGCTGTGATTTGCTTCACAGACTCATTATATTGTCATTTTTACTTAATTTTTGTGTGTTCTTGAGAAAGGTGTGTATTCTCGTATTGTTAGGCTCGTGGTCCTGTATGTGCAAGAAATTGTGTATTGTATTGTATTGTTCAAACAGTCCACACCTCTAGCACATCAATAGCCATGACGGAGCATTCTGGTCTGTTATTTCCTGCAATAGCTGTCTCAGAAATGAAACTCATTCCCCCATGCAGCAAAAAAATGCAGTGAGGTTAGTAGAAAAAACCAGTAATCCCTAAATTTCAATTTGTTTCAGTTTCCATAGCATTAAAAACACAAGATCTGGGAAAATGATGCCCGTCACCATCATTATCATTAAATTATGTTTACAAATCCAGAGTCTAAGGCGGAGTGGAATAGAGCTGGAGTAGGGGAATGTGGAGACAAAGAAGGAGCTGGTTTCTTCACTTCAGGACGTTCAGGATGAGGGATGAAAAGAAAGGGTTCCCTGCTTCTTTGGGATAAAGAAATACTGATATGTGAGTAGTAGCTGCTGGTATAGATATGAAGCTATTAACTCGAGGTGTACCGTAACTTCTCCTCTAAAGAGGAATAAATTTCTTTTTCTTCTTCACTAGTAGGTAAACAATAACTTATACTGACATGTGAATGTCCCATAAATGGACCTTATGCCGTTTAGCGTGAGGTAACTTTTATAGGCATGCCATTTAAAGAAATCTGTCCTAGAATCTTTGTTTATCATTAAGTAAAATTTGAGTAAAGGTAAACCTCAGAATTCATAGGCTACTTGGCCAAATTTGGGTTACATGATTTCTCCTCTTTGGGGTGTTTGTATATATTATCTCTTTTATCCTCCTGGGTTCTCTGGGAAGGAGGTATATAGACAATTAGTATTTATTAACTCTGCTTATTAGATGTGCAAATCAGGGCATGGGAACATTAAACTCTAGGCAAGTAAAATGGTGAATCTTTGCCTAGAAACCCTGCTCCCTAACTCTGACCCAGGGTCCCTTCTATTAACCTCCACAGCAATTTTATGTAAATAATCCATTTAGGCTTCAATGACTCCATAGACCATCTTTGAATGACTCAATGGTTTTCTTTGGTATCTTCAGGCTGACTAGAAGTTTCATCCCCAAATATTTCTAATTCTAAGCCAACCGGAGTGAGTTATTTCAGAATGTCTATAAATGATTGTAATTTTCCAAACCCAAAATATTACTTGGAATCTTAGCATCTAACCATAACTCAGATATGGATTAATCTTCAAGTTATGCATTTCAAGAAAGATTATGATAATTGTCTTCTAACACTTAAAATAGTTTCCTTATTTGTTGTTTGTTTTTAAATAGATTAGTTGCGGGAGAAGTGTACCTGGGAATTAAATTATTGGACTGGCGAACCTGGTCATTGTAATTAAAATGCCTAAAAGATAAACTGGGTGCCTTACAAAGAAAGTAGAAGAGAAATGGGAGCCTGTAAGGTGGGTTCCTGTTTTTGCCCTTATTATTCAGTCACAAGTTTCCTGAGATGCCTACAATTCATTGCTAATGCAGGTATGGAATGACATGTACAGAGCAGGGAGGTAAGTAGGAATGTGGCAGTTAATTAGAAATTTGGATCCAATAATAAGCTAGTGAACTCCAGCTAAAAAAAAAAGGAGTGTTCTGTTAATATGGCAGTCCAATGCATGTGTCTAAACTGATCAAGTTTACCACGTGACTGCCTAATATATTTGTGTTGTATTGGACACACATAGAAAGAATAAGTTAACAGTTTGAATTTAGGGGAAAAAAAAGAGTGCTGATGAAACAGGACTTACTGGTATGGAGACTGACACCTTGTCTGATGTTTCTCTTCATCAGTTTTTTGTTGACCACCTGTATGGAAGCAAAAATCCCATTTAGGTTCTCCAAACTACAAAATGACAAGCTTGTAAAATAGTAAAATTTTGTGAAAATGTGCTTATGTTTCTTTCATTATGGTATCTTATAGGGAAAATTTTGTGTTTTCCCCCTTTCTCCCTCTTCTGGGCATAAAATTTCTCATTCTCTTTTGAAAGCCAAACCATCTCCACTCTCCATCTGTGTAATCCTGTTGAAACTGACAGCACCACACCCCAGGTCCACACATAGCTGAGGATCTAAGCTTGGCCAATAGTGATTGAATCAGATAATACATGTAGTAATTGGGTCTCCAGTAATTGAATCAGGGGTAGTTGCATGACCTGAGCTGGACTTATCAGTGTCACCAGAATCTTGACTAGAGTCATCAGGAAAGAGACGCACACATTTATCTGGGGTTTAACAGGTGGCAAATACTAATACCATAGCTCTTGATGGCCCTCTCTGCCACTACATAGAAAGCTGGCCTCATAATATACCCAACACTGTGGATGTAGGAGCAAAAGATAGAGAAACTGTCATCTTGACAAGATGTCATGAGCTCCAGTTCAAACCATGCCTGAAGCCATCAGATCCCCCTTTTTCTTTTCAGTTATCTGAGTCAAGAAATTCCCTTTTTCTTAAAGAAATTTCATTGGATGGCATTTCTGTTACTTGCTACTGAATGTCTTGAGAAATTCCAGAGTAATAGGGTTAGGGTATCTCAAGAGACAGACTCAAATACATGGAATTGGCTGAGTCAAAATAGGATGTGGGTTAGTGATGGTCCCCTAAACCTCAAATGGAAAGAGCACAGTCTTGGAGCATTTCTTAACATCTTTGGCTCATTTTGGAACAGTAGGTTTTCATTTTGATTAATTTCATAGGCATGACTTTCTGGTATATTTTTGACTGTAAGGAACTATTCTGCTTCTTATTCCCTTCTTCTCTTTGAATTACTTTGGATTGGATCTCACCTTGATGCTTCCTTGTTATTTTTATGTTAAACTAGTTTTTCCTTGACTTTAGAATGTGCCATCGTGTACATCCATGTGTCTTTGAGTGGAAACAGAGCCTTCTGTTAGTTGACAAGATCTGAAGCCACTAGATTATTTGCCATTAACATTTTTGCTTTCTTCTATCACACAAAACGCCTACTTCTTGAAAAACTGGCAAATCTATCCATTTACCTTTTTAGACAGATGTTTTGCCAGATTAGGAATGCTCCAATAGCCACAGAATACCCACTGATTCTCATATTACAAATGAGGAGTGGTTTGTCTCACTCTACAGTGTAACCTCCTGCTTCAGAGGACTCTCCTCTGCCAGCTCTGCCTTCTTCCTGCTTTAACTTCCAGTGTGCTTGTCACTGATTCTCCATAACCTGGGTTCACTTTCATGGATAAGAGGGATAGAGCTACCTTTATTCTTCCATCTCCAGTAGGATGGCTGCCTGTGTCCTTGAGAAGAAAAGATTTCCGAAGTTATCTTTAAACTTGGCTTGATAAACTTGGCATAATTTAACACTTATTAAGTTCATAATAAAGTCTCTTCTAATTATTATTTAGAAATTCACGTCAGGAAAATAATCTTTTCCTTCTAAGATTAATGAATATAATTTGATAAACACAGTGTTCCACAATCTTATTTAGAAAACATTTACGGTAATATTTCAAATTGAGGTTTCCTGAAGCAATTTATACACACCTAACTGGTGTTTATTAAATTAATTCAATAATACCCTGGAACAATTTATACAAAGTTTATCTAAAAGTGGTAATTAAATGTTTAAAATTCACTACACGTAGACATATAGCTTACACAGATTGTTTTAAGCCCTAAACTTTGCTTTCAAAATCAATCACTGCTTAACGTCCATTTAATAATTGCACAATATCAAGTGTTTTATTTTCAAATGACGGTAATTTATTTTGAATTAAATAAGATGCAATATTTATGCACACATGTTTTATTTTAAAATCCTCAGGAAACTAAGTATGAAAACTAATTTAACATACTTAGATTACGGAGAATTTTTCATAAATAAACAAGTATACTAAACATGTATAGCATTATATATTATTATAGCTATGATAGCTACATCTGTTCAAAGAATGAGTGAACAAAGTATCCGTCTATGATCCTTAGTTTACCTTGGACTTTCAAATCATCAGGAGCTGATGTCCTGTACTTGATGCAACAAAAAAGTCTCAATTAGCTAGCAGGCTCACGTTTCTCTAGTTAAGTGAATATTTTGTTTTAATCCAATTTAACAAGAAAATATTTGTGTTTCAAATGTGGTCTAAAAATATTGTAACAATGTATATATTGATCTTTATTCTTGCATTAATTAATAACATATGGAGTAACAGTATGGTGATATATAGATACAAATATGTATGGAGATGTAGATAGAGATGGAGATGGTGGAGGTGGAGGTGGAGATACCTCCTGAGTCCTAGCCTGATGGCTGGCACATCGTCTTTGCCCTCCACCCCCTGCTCCTGTTCATCTTTGCTATCTGTTTAATCTGACCTACAAGCAAGAAAGGGACCCAGCCGTACAAAGAGTCTAGGAAGGGATTCTAGGCAATGGAAACAACAAATGCAAAGGATCAAGGGTGAAAAAGACCTTTTGTTTGAGAAGCTGATTGGAGATACAAAGAGTCTAGGAAGGGATTCTAGGCAATGGAAGCAACAAATGCAAAGGATCAAGGGTGAAAAAGACCTTTTGCTTGAGAAGCTGCTTGGAGGCTGGTGTAAGGAAAGGTGAAGGATGTGAGAGAACACGGACAGGCAGGTAAAAGCCAATCATGCAGGGCGTCCAGGAAAATGTTTGGATTTTTCCGAGGAGTAATGGAAATCTACCAAAAGGTTTTAGAGGGAGGAGTAACATGATCTGATTCCCTCTTCTTTTAAAGCAGTGCTGCGTGACGATGGCTTTGGGGAAGTGAGAGGGAAGCAGCAAGAGTCAGGAATAGCATCCAGGTGAACAGACACCAACCTGGACGTGGAGGTGTCTGTGCCACCAGGGGAAGCAGGCAGTGTGAGATATTTGCTGCTGCTTGGCTGTGATGGCGGAACAGCAAGGAGGCGGAAAGAAGAATCAAAGACGACTTGGAGATTTCGGGCTGGAAAAACCTGAGAGATGGTGTTGTTTGCTCATAGGATGGTAGCCAAGCTGAGAGGAGCAAATAGGGTGATGGAGAACTTAAAAGTTACATTTAGTCTAATCCGTCTGTAAGGCACTGGACGTCAGATAGTCAATTGGCTCTTAGTATCTAAAACAGGTATATTGGAAAGGACATTAATGCAATTTAGAAAGACTGTTTTAGCCCTATAATAGAATATATATATAATATATATACTTTAATTACTTATATTGTAGGTAAGTGATATGTTAGCTTTCTTTTAAAGACATTTGAGTCCCCTGATAAATTGTCATGTGTAATTTATATAAAGAATAAAAAGTACAACATCACAAAGTCTAACCTAAGATTTCAAAATAATTTTGTGAAGCAAAATCCTTCATTTAATCTTAATCACATGAAGGAATCACTAACATAATTTGAGGTAATAGGAGTTTTTAGATGGAGATAAAAAAGAAAACAGTGCATTTCACTGGATTTAACCAGCTAGAACAGGTTAGGATTTTAATTGTATTCTTTGTCATTTTGTCTGTTATCTATCATTCCTGATATCTTGAAATAACTCAGGGAAGAAATGAGACAACTTTCTTTGGTACTGTTATAAATTATAGCTGTTTTGCAAGAAACATTCATTTTTGACAGCTGTTAATTTTTCTGGAAGATCCTTTGACTTCAAAAAAAATCTACACAGTATTCACTTTTGTTTTAGGGAGAATTAAATATGACAATAAACATTACAAGTTTTCATGACTGGACTTTGGTTGAATAATTAAATGAAAAATTCATTCTGAAATGTTAATTGGTAAGTCAGGAACCAAAGACAGATGAATTAGATGCAATCGTTTTTGTTCAGTGACGACTTTAAGATTGTCAGTGTCCTTTGATATCTTGACAGTTTAATTTTATGCTAACATCAAATTATCAGAAAGTACAATGATGAAAATGTGTCTGCTATACTTGAAGGAGGTGGTGACAATCCTTAAAAATTTTCAAGCTCATTCAAATAAGCATGAAGCTAAACATTACAGAAGAGGGGAAGTCAATTAATTTTCTCTGGAAAAATAATGCTGCGAGAGTAATTACCTTCACTAATAAGAAGTAAAATTCACATCTTTAGTAAAAGAGAAACTTGGATTGCATAAAGATAAAGCAGTTGCACCAGTTACACAAAACAGACTAATAGAATATGAATTAGATATATATTATATATAATATGTATATATGCATACATACATCTGTATATAAATATATACATATATACATATGATTAGTTATATATATGTTTTCATTCAAGAAACTTATTCAAGAAAGGTATTAAGGGTTCCTATGTGCCAGGCACATAGGTAGACCACGAGTACAGTGATTTTTTTAAAAAAGAAAGAAAAACCTAATCCCTGCCCTCAGGGAGATGAAACTCTAGTGGATGAAGGCAGACACAGAATAAATAATCATCATACAATATGATAAGGGAGTGAGAAATAAAAAAGTTGGAGGGGACCAGAGAATGACAAAGGTTACCTGCTTCAGTCTGAAGCAGTCCTGAATCAGAGAAAGGGCTGATTTTCACAGACTAAGCTCACCAACTTGTCAGACCTTCTCTGCTACATAAAAACTATTGTCCTACATGCATGCTGAAAGAAACTAAACGGAATACTACACACACACACACCATATTCTGATCTTACCAGATGTATACATAAGAAATATGGAAGAAAAACAAATTCCACATAATGAAAAGCTTCAACTAAATGTGACAGCTTAAAGCCCACTTCAGAGAGAGATGGACAGAGAGACAATACAGTATGCTCATTACATTGATACTTTTCTCTCTGGGGCACAGGACAGCTGAGGTCTATGAGGTACCAAATTTCAGGTAAACAGTGAATTCTAAGGTGGTGACAATGAGCGTGGCATCTTTAGGAATTCACAGGATTTTGGTAAACATGTGGGAATGGATTCCTTATTACTAATCCCTTTTTTATATCAACTTTATGGAGGTGTAATTTACATACAATAAACACACGAGTTTTGAGAAATGCGTACATTGCAAAACCACTGCCAAAATCAGACACAGAACATTTCCGTCACCCCAAACCTTATCTCCTGCCCCTTTGCAGTCTGGCCCTCCCTTAGTCCCTGGCACTAGACCACCACTTTTCTGCTTTTTGTCACTGTAAATTAGTTTTCATTTTCTAGAATTTTATATAAGTGGAATCATACAGTATGTTCTATTTTGTATCTGCTACTTTCACTCAGCATAAAGATTTCAAGATTCCTCCATGTAATTTATTTCTCTTTATTGCTGAGTCATATTCTATTGTATGGATATACCACCTTTGTTTATCCAGTCACCTGCTGATGGACTTTCGGATTGTTTCCAGTTTGGGAATATTAGATTAAGAAAGCTGCGAGAAACATTTGTATGCAAGTCTTTGTGTGGACCTATATTCTTATTTCTCTTGAGAAAATACATAGTAAATACAAGAAAAGGCTGGGTCACTTCATAGGCATATGTTTAACTTTCTATGAAAGTGCCAAACTGTTTTCAAAGTGCAGCCTCTTTCATTCCCACCAGTGTCCAAGAGTCACAGTTGTACCGCATCATCACTAACATTTGGTGCTGTCACTTTTTTGGTTTTTATCCATTCTAATGTGTATGTAGTGGTATCTCATTTATATTTCCCTGATAAGCAATATGTTCAAATTTTTTCATGAGCTTTCATCTTCTGTAAAAGGTATGTTCAAATATTTTTACACTTCTTAGAAGGTTGTTGAACTTCTTGAGTTTTACCAGTTTTGTATATATTCTAGAGGCAAGTTCTTTGTTAGATACATGTATGTAAGTATTTTCTCCCATCCTGTGTCTTGCTTTTTCCTTTTCTTAAAAGTGTTTTTGATTTTGATAAGATCAAGTTTGTCAATTTTTTTTTAGGGGCTCATGCTTTGCATATCCTAAGAAATACTCACCTATCAGGTTTCAAATATTATTATGATTTCTTCGAGTTTTATAGTTTTAGCTTTTACACGTAGGTCTACAAGGCATTTTGAGTTGATTTTGGAGTGTGGGATAAGGTAAGGATAGATATTCATTTTTCTTTCATATGGATATACAACTGTTCCAGTACTATTTATTTTTCCCATTGAACTGAATTTGCAAATTTGTCAAAAATCATTTGACCATATACGTGTAGGTCTATTTCTGAACTCCCTTCATTTAATTAATCTATGTTGATCCTTTCACTGTTATCACACTATTCTGATGACAGTAGATCCCTCAACTCCAGTCAAGCCTTCAGATGGCTGAAGCCCTGGCCAGCATCTTTATTACCTCATGAGAGATTCTGGGCAACAACTGCCTAGCTAAACCCCTCCCAAATTCCTTGCCTGTGGATGTGGGTGATTATGGTAGAAAGAACTACCTAGAAGCCCCTGGAACTGGCTCTACCTACCTAAATAAACCAAAAGTGATACCACATTCCAAAAAGGATTGCAGAGATTAGTGCCACCATCAAGGACTTCAAAATACAACAGTAATGATTCTTACCATTCAGCTCACCTATTGGGCCTGGGAAGATGAAACTGAACAAATGATAGTGATTACCATAAACATAATCAGCTAATGACTCTAATTTCAGATGCTTTTCCAAATGTGATTCCCTTGCTGAAGCAAGTCAACACCACCTCTGGCACCTGGTATGCAGCTATTGCTCTGACAAATATAGGAGATTCCCCCAGGGTACCTTTAATATTCCTGTATCCTATGATTTAAGTCCATTAAAGGCTACATTAGTCCAATACAGGAAGGACTATTAATGGTCCAGACACATTAGGAAGAAGTTCTGAGTTACCCCACAGGCATGAAACCAGAGCTTGCTAAAAACAAAGGAGGTATAGATTGGGTAGTTGATGAAGGCCATTGTAAGTACCAGCTGTGACCACATGACCAGTTGCAGAAATGAGAATGTTAACAGTTACGAGCATTTTCTAATTTTAATATTAATTGGCTTGTAGATATTAACAAAATTTTTTCATCTCCTCTCCTATTTCCCTACTACCGATGATAAGTTGTGTTAAAAAGTAGTTAGACTTTATATCTCAGTATTACTGGACATCAAAGAGGGTGATTTAGAAGAATGAGCATCACCCAAAGGGGCACTGTATCCTCTCTTGAGGGCGACAGGCAGCATATTCTCTATTGCACATGAGATAGTTGTAGTAGGTTAGGTGAAAGTATGACTTTACTATTTGGATTTTAAGCGTGGTTAAAGACTGTATAAGTATGCCAGGTTGACAAGGGGTGGACCGTGGTGGCTTTGCAATATGTCAACTCAACTAAACTTTCTCTTCCAGAATTCCCTTCCCAGTATCTTCCCCATTAGGGTGGAATAAAAGAGACATTGTGTGCATGATTTGGAAGATGGAAGGGAAGCAGCAGCCACGTGCACCAGATGCTTTTGCTGCTCACGTGCTTTCACCTCATCAGGAACGGCAGCATCCGGGTGTGCACTATCTCCGCCTTGCCCTGGGGCCTCCCTCAGCTTCTCCAAGTCCTGGTCCAGGTACATGATTTATTTCTGTAAGAAAGAGCACCATCTTCTCCAGCAGGAAATCTACAACATGGAAGTCAGAGGTGTTGAGAGACCAGCCCAGGTTCCAGTTCATCCTCACAGGCTCAACATGACCTTCAATCAGGCCAATGCACTTTGATATTGGATTGTCTGAACTTGTCACTTGTTGATAAATGTCAACAGGTAAGGTAATATTTTTAGATGCAGAATTGCAAATCCTGAGACATGGACCCATGCTATGCCAGGTCTTTTATTCTTTGTGCCTAAATGAGTTTCCTGTTCCTGCTAATTCTAAGGAGCTCACCACACACAGATGCAAACCTGCATATGGGAGTGTGTCTGGCCTCATAACCTTCTTTTGGATATGTAGACACGTTGATATCCCACTGATAACCCACTGCCACCATCCCATGTAGCTCAGACAACAGCCAGGAAAAGCCATGTACATTTATGGAGCTTTTAACACAATCAGTTAAAAGCAGACTGGCGTATTATTGATTGGGGACTTTGCAAGCCTTCTGTGGTGAGCAGCAAGCCCCATGCTACTTGTATTTCTCCCCACTAATTTTCTTCCCTGGTGATGAGGAATAAAACACCAGCTGGAGTTAAGGAGAGGACAGGTCTGAACAAGTTTATTACCCAGATGCTGAGGCCCAGGAAGCAGAGTTATCAGACGACACTGAGTCTTTCGCTAAACCATCTTAGATATATTTCTTTTATACCACAGGGGTGGTTTCAATGAGTTGTGTATTGTACTTTTAAGAACTGCATTGACTGACACTGCTCTTATATAACACATATTAAATACACTATATAAAGATAAATGTAAGAATGCTTCAAATGAGCATTTAGTTACCAAAAATAATCTAGGTGTTGCTATTTAATTGTATAATTATATTGCTGCTAGTTATCTCTTTAAAAGTCATGAGTATGGGGTGATGTATGCAAAAATTTTCAGTTATAAGACGTATAAGTTCTGAGGATCTAATGTACAGCATGGTGACTGTGGTTAATAATAGGGTATTGAATACTTGAAAGTTGCTGGGAGTAGGTCTTAACTATTCTCATCATAAAAAAAAGCATTGTTATATGAGGCGATAGATGTGTTCATTATCTTGATCTTGGTAATTATTCCACAGTGTGTATGTACATCAAAGCATCATGTTGTACTGAATATATTCTCTAAAGGAAAAGGAACAATGAGATATCATTATGTGAATAAGAAAAAGACACAAACACACGCAATATTGCACCCACTTAAGTTGCTTTATATAACTTTATGCTTATTAGTCAAGTTCAGGTGGTTCCCATACATCTGCTATGAGTGTATACACCTCACTCTTACCACTCCATTTCCATAGAAACTCTATCCGGCCAGGAGCTTTTGAATCTCTCCTATCTGAACTTTTTACTATTTATCACTGCTTACTTCTCAAGATAATTAAACCTCTAATTCCAAGATGCAGAGTTGCATGATTCACTTTCCTCTCTCTGAAACTTCTTCTCTCCTGTGTTAAGTCCCCACTGGCTCACCTCCCACTCCCCACCCAGGGTCCCAGGACTCACTCTGCTCAGGTGCTTTGAGCATAGATGCTACCCACCTCCATAGGTCAACTACAATTGGCATTCAAATAACATACTTGGTCACTCTTCCCCTAAATGTTTTCTCCCTGGACTTATTTAACATACTTCTCTGTTATTCAAAGAAAATATCAGCACCATCCAAATTTTGGAAGACCTACCATGAACAGTTTCTAGCCACCTTCACATTTGAAATATTTATGGTTTATCAAGAGGTTCACATATGTACTTATGAAATGACCTTCAAACTAACCAAAATATAAACTTTTAAATCCGTCCCCTAAAAATAATCATTTTATGCTGCCATTACATAGATCTCTTTGCTTCTTGGCCAACCCCTTCTAGTCTTCCCACTTCATCAAAACCAAAACCAACTCACAATTCACAAATTATTTTTGCTCTTTAGGGGATAGTAAGTCCTAAGCTGTCTGAATACTTATTTTATATTTTTGTTTTACCTGCATTTATCCACCCCCAAAATAATGCCAGCCTCAAGATAAATTTATGACGTTAGAAGTCAAGATAGTGTATATGGTGGGTGGGATTAGTGGCTAGAAAGGGGCTGAGGGTGAGATTCTGGAATGCGGTTATGTTCAGTTTCTTGATATGGGTGCTAATTGGATGGGTATTTTCTGTTTGTGAAAATTTATCAAGATGTTTGGCCATAATTGATTAATGTTTCTGTACATGTAAAACACTTACAAAAAAAAATCAGTCTACTGAAATCAGCCCCAAATCTGTGTTTACTGTTTCTCCTCTCAGCCTGTTTTTCCATTCTACTCACAGACGTAACAAATAACAAACATACTGAGTTCATTATAAAAGATCTAAGGCAATGATGACTTTTATCATTGATTTATTCTATCTCTACCATCACAGTTATGTTTCTAGCCAGGTAGACACTATTAATATTCTTTAGACAAATGTAATTTATCCTCGAACTCTTCCCATTGATCAACTTCCCTACATGCTACCATGTCACGGGTCTAATTAGATGGTGCTCAGAAAGCATCTGATGGGGCTACACTTGAATTTGTGTTGTGGATAACAGACAGCAGAGCGCAGGAGCACCGCGCTGGAGCGTAGTAATGACTCTGTAATTAATACAATTCAAAGAACTCACATGGGAAGTGTCACGTCCTTCCTGTCTGTCAAACATGATTAATAGACCTCAGCTACCAGAGACTGTTCATCCTGGTGCTTCTTCACATTGGAAAGAAATGGAAATGTAATTCAAGATTTTATAAACCTATATGTATTTGCTATGCCTCTTATGCACACACAAACACACGTACCACATGTACACACACCGTACACACACACACACACACTTACACTGTGTGTCTTTTTTGGAAAAAGCCACTGTATTGCAAGTAGCTGGGGCAATCCATGTGAAGAGTAGACAACAATGGATAAAAGAATTAAAATGAGTAAACTATTCAGTCCTAAATAACTACTTTTGGCATGGCATATTCTTCTACCTTTCAAATGTATTCAGATTAAGAGGAAATATCCAGGCCAAGTCTAGCATTGCCCAAAGAATCAGTCAAAATAGAATATATGAGCAATAAAAAAGGATCCCATCATATGTTTCTCCCAGAGTACAGATGGACTCGATTCAACAAAAAATAGCATTTATTATTTACTGTGGGCCAGGCCCTGTGCTAGGCTCACCCAAGAGAAACCAACGGGAGCAAGACACAGTTCACGTCCTTAAGGACGTGGCAAAAGATGTGATTAAATCAAGGGTGTTGAGAGGAGATTGTCCTGGACTATCCAGGTTGGTCCCAAATGCAATCACATGTATATTTAGAAGACATGCACATGGAGGAGAAGACAGAACAAAGAGATGAAGCCACAAGCCAGGGAACCCTGACGGCACATGGGAGTGGGAAGAGGCAAGAAACGAACCCTCCCCAGAGCCTGCAAGGGGCGTCTGGTCCTGCCGACACCTTCATTTTAGCTCAAGGAAACTGACTTCAGACTCAGGCTTCCAGATCTGTCAGAGAATAGATTTCTGTTGTTTAAAGCCACCCAGTTGTGGTCATGTGATACAGTAGTGACAGAGAACTAATACTCTGGATTAGGTTAAAATGTGATGTTAAATATTTAGCTACTTGGTTGTAATCCACTGCATTTAAACTTCTTCCATGTGTGCAATGGCAAAAAATAGTATTAAATACAATTTTACATCATTACTGTGAAACGTGAAGCAAAGTTGCAACTAAGGACCATCACCGGTAGAATCAATTTTTCTTTGCTCTTGGATAACTGCATATTATTAACAAACATAAAAGTAAGGAAACACATTCTAATATGATACGTATGAGAAAACAAATTGGAATGAAAGTCAGGTTTCTCTGAAGAAGGCTTTATACTGATGTCAATTAATATTTAATATCACTTAATCTGAAAATAATATGTATCACATTGTTTTTTAAAATAATGGCACAAAGTTTTGTTAACATGCATCACTCAGGGATACTTTTAATGATAAAATGATAGAGATAAGACAATTAAGATATATCCTCCATTTCCTTAACTAGTAGCTTATAGATGAACAGGATTTTGTCAAGCAATAAAACTCTATGTCCTTCACTAACTCATTCAATCCAATATATTAATTGAACTTATACTGTATGACTCTAATCCCAGAACTTTGGAGAGCTCCTAGAATATGGTCTTATGACTCTTCTTTGAACATCTTTCAATCTCAAATACCTGTCTCCAGAGGTAGTTTATTTCTGCCCAGTTAATGTGATGTCTGTGACATTTTCACTTTCTTTCAAGTTCAACTGATAGTCGCAATCATGATTACAGCAACAGTTCTGATCACAATTTACTCAACATAAATTAAGGACATAAATGCCAAGAAGACAACCAAGAATTTATCAGACATTCTGCTACTTCTAGATGATATATAACTCTTGGTACTGGTTCATTTTATCTCTGCCAACTATGTAACTAATATTGGGATAGCACATCCACCCTGCTTGTAAGATGGGAGAATCTCTAAGTTGAAATGTGTACCTGAGTGAGGTCTTTGATAGACCCCTCCTCAATAATACTTGTCTCTTCTTTCCTCTGAGGCTTACTCAAATGGCAGACACTATGATCCTATCTTGGAAAGTGTGGTCTTCCATCAGGAATGTGCCTTCTGGATTCTTATATGGGAACAAATCAGGGTTATTACAGACTCACTTCCCAGCTCTGTGACCTTTGAAAACCTCCTCCTCTCATCTTCACTTTCCTCATCTTTAAAATGCAAATTGTAATGCTTCCTGATTTCTTCCGAGAACTATTGAAGATGAAATGTGATGATAATGTATGTAAAAGACGTTTGAATATAAAAAGCTCTACCAACATAATCTACTGCTGTTTTTTTCCCTTAATAAGTCAGTCCAAGCTGGCAGTAAACCCCTGATTTAGCATGCTGAATCAAAGTTTGAAGTTAGTTTATTTCCTATATGACCATGCAAATCTAGAATTTCCTATGTGAAAGAAAGTGCTGCCAGCATCAAAATCCTGTAATAAGAGAATGAAATACTGATTAGGTTTTCAGAATGCCAGAGATACTATATGAAGAAATTTGAATGTCTTTAATGATGGCATCACAGCAATGGCCTCAGGATTTCCTTAATGAATCAGAAACTGAGAAACACAATTCGTTAGTCAATAAAGTTCTCAATCAAAAGCCTAAATGTGAAGCAAAAAATGATAAAGACACAAAATCAAAGACGCATTTTCTACTATGACCATCTGCAAGAATTTAAAGCTTTATGTCAACATGTGTACCAGCAACAGCCCCTCTAACAAGAAAATACTTTGTCATGACTGTCCATCCCTTTTCAGTTTCAAGTCTTTGAAGGAGTGCATTTCCAAATGCTTCCCGGTAGGCAGGGCTGAGGGCATCCAGCAAGGAGTAGACTGTTTCATGGTAGGGAGTCTGTAAATGATCATCCACCTGGTCGAAAGCACAACCTACCACCCCGAGCCCTGCTTCAGTGAGCTCCAGGCAGTATCTATTCCTTTCTCTTGTTTCCACATCGATATAGGCCACATCGTCTGCACAGCACAGGGTTTTTGAGACAAACATGGTGTTAACTGCAAAAAGAACATCATTTACAACTGCTTCAGCTTCCAGCCTCATGTCTTTCATATCAGATCGTTCAAAGCCATTAAGCTCTGCATCTTCTTCAAATCCTGACACACTGCTCAGCTCCATGGGATTACAGTCTGTTTCCCTTCTGCAAACATCTTTGACCTAAAATCTTTGACCTAAGCCCTTTGACTCCAAGTTCGGTGATCTTTACAGTAGGTGGAGTGGCTGCAGCTGTGCCCTCTTTCGGCTCTGAGAAGCATGCGACGTGGGAACACTACCATCTTACTCCTGCCACCTCAGGCACAAGCCTGCGCGCGCCCCGAGTCCTCCTCTTACTCCCTCCCCAGGCATCTGGCCATTTATTTATTTTAATTCAAGGGATACAGATTTTCTGGACATCCGCAACTCTAACCAAGATAATAGCTACCTTGTACCAAAGCAAATTCCTGCCGAACAGATTCCGTTGAGATGCATAAGTTTAATATGCATATTCATAAGTCTAATATGCATATTCTAAGCATAAGGTGTGGTCTGTGCCCTTAAGGAACATTCAGCCAAATAGAAAGACAAGAATAACCCCATGAAAAAGAATAATTTTGTTAAACATTTATTCTCAGCATTCTAAGAGGCATTCTGTTCCTTGCCTTTCCAAAATAAGTGGTTAGCCAATTCCACGAAAGATGTTAGGAGGGAGAACCCCAAGTGTTAACCTGTTGATATTCTACAACAGTTCACAGCAGGGCCAGGACCTAGGGCCTTGGTCTCATTTTTTTTAGATTTTATTTTTTAGAGCTGCTTTAGGTTCATAGGAAAATGAAGCAGAAGGTAGAGAGATTTCCCATTTATACCCTGCCTCCACACATGCACAACTTCCCCTACTATCAATATCACTCACCAGGGTAGTACATTTCTTACAGTTGATGAACCTACACCAACACCTCGCTATCACCTACAGTCCAGAGTTTACATTAGAGTTCACTCTTGACGTTGTACATTCTATGGGTTTGGGGCCAGCTACCACCATACTTCCCAGAGACTATCAATATTTGGACCCATAAATGTTAGGTTTGCCCCAGAGCCAGGGGGAACAGAGTTGGAAGGGGGAAATGGATCCCGGTAAAGAGGGAGAACAGAATGATTTCCAGTTCATCCATCTGAGAAGTTTAGATTTTTATGCCTCCAACTGTTTATTTAGCTGACCTTGTTTCATAGAATGTGGTATTATGGGGCAACAGAGTGTTTTTCTTTGATTTCATAGAGGCGAGTTCTATTTCTATTTTTCTAGAAATTAGAGAAACCTCTGCTTTTTACTCTATATAGGGTATATTTTATCAGACATATTTCTTATGTTTCCAGTGTAATACAAGTATCTAAGTAAAAAAGAGAACATTTCCTATAATAAGGGTATAATATGATGATAATGGAAATATAGATATGATGTTAGAAGTATTGTTTTAATGCTATCTCTTCAATACATGTCATAGGACTCAATGGAAATGCTCATAGGGGCATCAAACAACTAAGGGGTTTCAGGAGGGGTGTTTGTTCTCAGCCCAGGTCAGGGGATTTGGCCATCACCTCAATTATCTATACGTCTGTGCATTTTTTTTTTAGCATCTTCCACTATAAAAACCTTAGAAGTGGAGTCCGATATCCTAATCTATGCAAGGATGAAGCCAAAGGCAGGCAACATCATGAAAGGAGAGAAAAGAATATCTTTTATCTTCCATTAGACTCAGAGAAATCTGAGAATATCTACCCACAAAGTCAACAGAAGAAAATGAGTATTCATATAATGGTACCCAACTATTAAACTAAAGAAAACAATGATTAAAGATCAAGCAGGGTATATTTCAGCTATATAGAATCATGCAGAAAATTCAATAAAAAGCCAATCAAATCTTATACTGTCAAGAAAACTAATTATCACTGAAAAAGATACCAATATGACCAGATTTTTAATTTTTTAAAATACTTCTTTGTGAGAATATTTTTCATATATACTAACCTCTCCCAGATCTAGATACAACTTCAAGTTCATCCCTCTGTTTTAACTCTTACTGTTGTTGTTGTTTTGTTTTGTTTTATTTTTCCTGCTTTAGAGAGAACTGACAAATTCTGACATTTGTTCAGCTAAAGATTCAGACACTCTCAAGAAATAAAACAATAGTCCATACAAGTTTGCAAGCGACATGTATTGTGTCTTTTAAAACAAATTCCAATACAAACTGGACTTTGGTCTGAGATCACATGGTAAATGCACTGGAAAGGAGTACTAGGGTCACTACTATGTAGCTTTTTATTTAAAAAACTACTAAAGAAGTAAGTGAAATCTAACTACACTTCAATAATTGTCCCAACTTCGTGTTGATCCAGCCTTGATTTTCTAGGTATTCACCCAGAGTGTGCGGTCTACCACTGTCTTATGCCACTGTATAAAATGTTGCTTATGCCGTCCTGAAGTATTCAGACTCTATTCATTGGAACAGTGGAAGGTTTATACAGAGAGCAATGGTATAACCAGAAACACATTTTGAAAGGATAGTTGGAAATACCATGGAGAATGAGTTTAACTAGAAATACATAGGCAAACCACTTCATACTCTTTCAAAAAGAAAATTTTAAAAGAATGTTAGATTCATTCATTAACTCAAAAAGCATCTGCTGAGTAGCTATTCCATTACATCACAAAGTGGTTTTCTTTAAAGAGAGTCCTGGCATTTAGTGATAGTTTAGTTGTCTTTTTAGACAGAATAAAGATAAACTTGTTATTTTTGGTAACAAATCAGTACAATCTTTACTGTGCTCTTGACATGGTGCCACATAATATAAAGGACTAAACTACATCCAACAATAGATGATGAGAACTTCAGTGTGGGCAGGGGCAATGAAATTGAAAATAAAGGAAATGTGCAGAAGGAACTCTCTTCAGCATCCATGGAGGACACACGCGAAGGGAAGAGTGTGGAACTTGCTCCTGCTTCCTGGGATTTGAGTCTACTGGTCTACCCGGGATACCCTAGATGTGCCACCAACCTCAGATGCATGTTCTTCAAAAGGAGAAGACAGGACTAAACTCTAATTTCCCTATTAGCTCTAAAGACTCTTAACTTTATCTTAGTTAAGAACACACTGTGTCGTATAAAAAATTCAAAGAATTAGAGAATTAAACTCAATTCACATTGAAGGAAAATTTGTCATTTTGATAGCATTCAGCTACAATTTTCAAATATCCTTGCTTATAACAAGGAACTAAAGTAAGCTAGTGGTGCTGCATGCAGAATTTATGCAAAACTTCACTCATATTTTAAATAAATTAGAGGTAATTTTCCAACATAATTTGAAGTCTTAATGAGAAGATGTAATTTTATTCATGAAATTTCCTTTAATTCTGGTTATAACCTACACAAACAGCTAAGGATATATGAATAGCATTTGTTAGTTATGGTACTTTTTTAGATTGGCCTCTCAATGAAGTCCCGTTCTTTTCTCAAGTCCAGAAAGACAGTTCATGTAAAAGGAGCTATTATTCCTTGATAATTACTCAGTGGCTCTCTGTATAGTATTGCCTCTGCGTCATGTGGTTTAGCAATTTTTAAAAGAAATTCTTTAAATAGGAATACCAAATAAACACAGGTGGGGAATTTCTACATATAAAACTGTTATAAAATTTGTAACTTAGAAGTGCACTTATATAACACATTAATATTTCCATTTAACATAGATGAAAGATTAACACTAGTGATTTTAAAACATTGTTTTAAAAAGAAAATAAATAACAAATTATTCTTATCTTTAAGAGCCATGAGACCACCATCACTCTGTAATAACACTAAGTGATGTAATAGTTGATATTCTTCCCTATCTTGGGACTAGGTAAAGAACCCAGTAATTCAGTAGCTCAGAGGGAGGGTAAAAAGCGAAGGGAAGGAGGTCCAGGCCGTGCAGTAGGGACGGGGGGCTGCAACCGGATTAGGAAGAGTAAAATTATCCCCTAGTAATTTGTATGGAGAAGCAGCCCAAAATCATGGTTTTAGCGTTTCCCCCTATAAAACTAGTCTACATTCTTTTTATGATGATCTGTAAGCTCATTTGTCGAGGAACCTTGTTTCAGATGGGAAGAATGAAGAGTGGCCTTTATTTTCAATCACTTATAAATTTACGGAACAAATAGGATAAGCTGCAGATGGGTGGGTGGTGGTTAGGGAAGGGGGGGAATACAAGCACTTTCAATTTTGGCTCATAATCATTTAAAACTGAATAAATCTGACTGTGATGTGCAATGAGGAAAACTCTAGCCTATAAGTGCTCTCTGCCTATGAAAGTAACTAGGTCCACAATGACTGCATGCTAACTTGCAGTTTTTAATGTTCTCTTTTTCTCAGACACGGTTTTAAAAGAGTTCAGGATGGTCAGCTCTGGAGCCAAATCCTCTGTGAAAGAACAAAGACAATGTGAAAGGACTGGTCATTGGTTAGGTTCCGTGTGACTGCAGGAGCAGAACCCACAGAAATTCATAAGCCGTGGAACCAAGGCAGAAACTTAGCAGTCAAACAAAAGTAATGCCCAAGGAAACTCACTGAAGCACTACGAAAAGGTCAGCAGTCTGTACCAAGTACCACAGAGAAGAGAAGTGTATTTGGTTTTTCCAGTTTCACTCCACAAGAATAAGAAAGGATGGTTCCTAATCACCGGTGGGTACCAGTTAGTCCTCACAGCTGCCAGCCATGGAAAGGAAATTCGCCAACCAGCACTGAAGCAAAGGTGACCCCATGCAACTTACCTGTGTGGAGCTCAAATGCTACCTAGATGCCTTTGGAACCAGACATCACTGAGAGAGTGGATGGGGGTCACCATGTCTCATCGACTTTTGCAGCTTTGTCTGAGAGTCTGGAGACGTAGGGGGTCTTCCCATGGAGACCCTTCATCATGTAAAAAAGATCCAGCAAGTCTCCGTGGAACATAGACTTGAGTTGAAGAGTTAAAAAGCAAACCACACAGAAAGAGAACTGCTGGCAATCCTGACAGTTTCCCTACCCTTACTGGCCGCCAGCCTCCCCTCATTTTCACCTAGTGTACTGGACTTTGGTGCCAAATGGATCTTGGTTTAAATCCGGCTACAGTATTTATTAGGCATGAAGTTCAAGATAAGTCCCCCTCAGAGCTTCATTTTCCTCATCTGTAATATTGGCGGCATCTAGGCTGTATTAGTTAATCTATGAAATTGCCTACCATGGAGACCAGTCTACAGAAGCGGGAACCATAGTGCTTGGTTTCTACTTCAGACTCTAAAATTCCTACCTTAATTATTTGTCACTGGTCCCAGGGTTTTTATTGTTTAGAGATGATCTCTCCTGTATTTAAAACTCAGTTTTCTTGAGTGAAGTTTGATTTAATACCAATCTCTTCTGTACTTCAAATTTAGTTTTTCCCAATGAACTTTAGGTCACCAGGGTTTGTTTGGTCAGTAATCTTTGCTATCATTCCAAGGAACCAAACCCTGACCTAACCACGTGGCTAATAAAAAGTATCTTTGATAAAAACAATAGAGCTCAAACATAAATGTAACATTTTAAGTAATGCAAAAATCCACACAAGGCAGCTCAACTTTCACTGCAATTTCAAATCTCTGAATGCATTGGACAGGCTTTCTCCCATCTCCATGCAACTTCTGGGAACTTCAACACTAAATCAAGAAGGTTTCATTTGTTTTGATTCTATCTTTTAACTGACACTCTGTTGTATTTACTATCTTTCTCCCTGTGGCTTTACTCTCATTTTACGGAATTAGCTTTACACTTCGCAGCGCTCATGGGGTTATTCCCTCTTGAACATTCACCACAGGTTCCATATCCTGCTAGCAGAGGGAGATTAGTGTTTTAGTTAAGATTTCTGTGGAAGAGTTATCTGAGACTCAGATAAGTTGGCATTCATTAAAATAATTAAACCCTACTACTAAACATGATTCAGAAAAGATAATACCTAGTTTTAATCTGGTATCCTTTTCACTAATACTTAATACTTGTTCTAATTTTTATTCCAATCATATATTTATGTAAAGAAGTTACTAGTCCTTTTCCTAAATATATAATTCCCCCTGAGAGGGAACAAAAAAGAAAAATAAAAGCACAAAGAATAAAAATAAAAAATAAGAGAAGTTAAGCATGCTGTCTCTGGTCAAGTTAAATTGTCTGGTGCTTCCTGGTACGTGCGTCTAGCAAGGGAATAGCCAAGGTGCAAGACAAGAAAACCCATTTCTACAAATATCATATGATTCACTTATATGTGGAATCTAAAAAATGGCACAAATGAACCTATTTACAAAACAGAAATTGAGTCACAGATGTAGAAAACAAACTTATGGTTACCAAGGAGGAAAGCGGGGGTGTGTGGAGGGATAAATTGGGAGATTGGGATTGACATATACACACTACTATATATAAAATAGGTAACAAATAAGGACCTGCTGTAGAGCACAGGGAACGCTACTCAGTGCTCTGGAATGACCTATATGGGAATGTTAAATGCGCTGTTCACATAAGAGATTTCCACTGAGGAGCTGCCCTGGGGTCCGTTGTAGCCCCCAGTGAGGGATAATATAGACAAGAGAAGCCAGAATACGTGGATCTCACCAATTTGCACTTTCTGAGACCTCAGTACCAAACTTGGGAAGCTATTTAAGTCCAAGATGTCGTACTGAACATCCTTAGAAGCCAGGACCTCACCGAGGAAAAGAAGAGAGCAGGACGCCTGCCAGGACAGGTATCTCCAAGTGAGAAGTGCGGGTGACAGGAGTAAGGACAGCGTTTTCTCTGTTTTAGTCTTTGCTCAGATCATTCATTTGGGACTGGGTGGTGGACATTCACTTCTAACTCCTGAAGTGCCGTGGGCACCATGACGATGCTATAGTTTCACAAGATGCTATGAGCCACCAGGCATTTGTTTCTGCTACTGCAGAATCCCCGAGTCCCATGGCTGCTGAAAGGGGCTCCTCAAACAGATAGCAAGGAACAGAGTCAAGGCCGGCCTGGCACAGACCACAGGGGTCCCATCGCAGCCTTGAATGTGGGTGGGTCCTCAGGGCAGGCTCCAGAGCCTCCCACAACCGGAAAACCAACCTCCCACAACCACAACAGAAAACTGTCTGTTCTTCCTCTTCCATCCCTCCTCCCTGGCACTTCCATGAAGTCCCTCCTGCCAGCTACATGACATCCCTCCTGCCAGCCACACCTCATACCTGCTTCAGACGGGCCACCTGTCCAGGGCAGAGCGGCCCCTGCAGCCGTCAGGTCTCCATCACTGTGTCACGCACTCCAGTGTGGAGGATCTCGGTCCCGTTTTTTAAAAAAAGAGAGGAGTTGACTCTGCCTGGACACCTTGGGGTGCGGTCAGGCCCCCCTGCTCCCCTGAACTGGGGGACACTCTGTGGTCCCATCGGTTGCTGCATGGCACCTCCCCTACTTCCCAAGTTCCATTTTTCAACACCCCTCATCCTAGTTTCCACGGCAACGCATGGCTCTCTTCATGAACCTACAAGAGCAAGGACATGCCTTCATCACGGGAGGAGATTTTAAACAAAAAGTACATAACAAAAAGCACAAATTACTTCTTCTTTGGAGTTATTTGAAGACTTAGTGGCTGCATGTTGAAGAATGCTGTATTACTATCCACACACTTTTCTTCTGGTTGAAATCACCATTTAGGAAAAGTGCTCCGTCATGCAGAGCTTCAGTCTATGTTTTCATATTCCAGGAGCTATTATTGACCCAGGAGGGTCACACCATCGCTGTAAAATCTTCGCCTATGCTCTTACTTATATGGATTTTGAAATGTTCCTCTTGATCATTAGCACTCACGGAAACATGGAGGACTTTTCACTTCTCACGAAGCGAGTCCCTCCGTGATGCACTGTGAGATATTTGATTAGCTCGGGAAGATGGACTCATTTCCCAGAACTGTTGAGCGGTGTCCCGTTTCTGCAGAGGTTGCAAATTGAGCCTGTGATTGCACGCTCGTGTGCCCGTCCAGCCCGGGGCGATGCTACCCTTCCTTCCATAAAACTGGCATTTGCTCTTTGCTGGCCTATGAAATAGCAGCTGCTTTGTGCACTTAGTATTCAGCAAATATTAATTAAAGGTACTACCGGTCTATATCTGGGCAGGCTGTCTCTGCTTCTTTTTATAAATGTCCGTGTTTCACTGTTATATTTAGACATTACAGAAGGGCATTACGTTATATGGTACAATGGTGTTCAATACTCAAATAAATCGTTACCCTAGTTTTTAAAGTCTGAAGAAGATGCCCCGGCTTCTAGTAGTAAGAGTTTCTATCCTTTGACGTTTAATTGTTGAAGGAGGAGGGGAGGGGGAGGGGAGGAGGAGAAGGAAGAAGAAGAAAATGGGGAAGGATTGTTATGAGGTAACGGAGATGAAAGCGGCATGACTGAGGAAACTGTCTGTAGAGGGTAGTCTAATAAGGGAAGAATAATCTAGGACTCATACACATTAAAAATGGATTTCCTTTCGAAGAGAAAAACAGCAACAACAAGAAAATAATTAGCATGTAGCTTGGTTCGGCTTCGTCCGAACCCAGAAGTTAAGATAAGGACTTGGATGCAAGTGGTTTATTTAGAAGGGATCAGGGACCCCGGAGCCAAGGAAGGGGCGCGAGGAGAAAAGCCCACGGAGAGCGCGGGAGCAGGTGCGGCCTGCAACGAGGGGCCAGTCCCGCCCTCTTCACAACTGTCTCTTCAGGGGAAGAAAGGCATTTACCCTCCACCTTGTACCTCCTCTGCTTCAAGAGGACGACCAACCCACAAGACTCCCTGCTGAGGCTGAGTTCCCACGGCCCTGGGGGGAGCCCTGAGGAAGAAAAGCAAAGAGATGCTTCCGGAGCTTGAGAGGAGAGAGAAGACCATCAGGTTCCAGGGCGCGGGTGCACACGGCTGGGGGCGGAGGAGGGAGGTGGGGACCAGCCCAAGCATCTGCCCCAGCAGGGCCACGTCTGGGCTCCCTGGATCCAGATCCCTGCAGCACTGACACTCCTCAGAGTCCTTGCCTGACGCCTGCTCACCGCCCCTCTCCGGCCCCTCCCTCTGCTATAGTCTTCACCCGCTTGACATGTCGTCGTGTGATTTTTTTTTTTTTTTTTTTGCTTGATGTCAGTTTTCCCGACGCAAAGGGTACACGTCTCCCCGGGACCCACGGCAGTGCCTGACACACAGAGGCTGCTCCATCTGTATTGGTTAAGGGATTCATGTCAAGTTGTTCCATGCACTAGATTAAAAAGTAAGTAATCAGGGCTTCCCTGGCGGCGCAGTGGTTGAGAATCCGCCTGCCGATGCAGGGGACACGGGTTTGAGCACTGGTCCGGGAAGATCCCACATGCCGCGGAGCAACTAAGCCCGTGCGCCACAACTACTGAGCTTGCACTCTAGAGCCCGCGAGCCACAGCTACTGAGCCCGTGAGCCACAACTACTGAGCCCGTGCTCCACAACTACTGAAGCCCGCACGCCTAGAGCCCGTGCTCCACAACAAGAGAATCCACTGCAATGAGAAGCCCACTCGCAGCAACGAAGACCCAATGCAGCCAAAAATGAAAAAAGTAATCATAATGCCCTTGATTTCTACATCTAGGAATATGTGATGTTTTACAAGAAATATTAGGATGCTTTGAACTCAAAGGACAAAAGATTCTTTTGTTAGAAAAACAAAAACAAAAAAACTGGGACTTCCCTGGCAGTCCAGCGGTTAAGACTCCCCGCGTCCACTGCAGCAGGCGTGGGTTCCATCCCTGGGCGGGGAACTCAGATCCCACGTGCCAGCACAGTGGGCCAAAATAGAAAAAGAAAAACAAACAAGCAAACAAAACAACAACAAAACCTACCTATTGGTATTATTACATTACATGGATATATAAGTATTATACAGATGTACAGACTGTATTATGTGGATCCATAAATCTGGCTCTCCGCAGAGCACACTGAAAGCTGCTGAGGCTTAGAGGAGACAGCGGGAGACCCAGCAAGGCAAATGCACCTGCAGGAGCCGGGCGACCCCTCACTGCCGTCCTGTGATCTGTGCGGCTGGCAGACAGCGTTCTGCACAGCTTGTGGGAGAGAAGACAAGGTCTTCATAGTCATCAGTTGGTAAAGAACCAGTCTGTGAAAAAGCCTAAAGCAAAAGGAGGTTTCTGGAGCTCAGGGCCCTGACAAGATCAGGGTGTAGGAGCTCATGCGCTGGGGCAGAGGAGGTCAAAGGCAGGGAAGCATTCAGACCACGTGGAACCAACAGAAATCCAATTTAGGCTATTATGTTCTCTCAAGAGACAAAAATAAATAAATAAATAAAAATAAAAAGCCCTCATTTTAAACAACAGAAGCAGAAAAATCCTGCAATCGATACCTGAAGAGTGACTCAAAGTGACTCAGGAGAGCAGACAGGAGCAGGGAAAGAAGGGTGGGATCAAGCCCTCACCACAACACCCTGTAATTACAGTTAATCTTGGCTTCTTACCTCCGAGTCCTGTCTTCCCACTGTGATACTCTTCCCAGATCAAGGAACACGTCTTTGGCTTCCTTATTCTCCAAAAAAATTTGCTTTTTAAAAATTTTGGGAAAGATTTAACAAGGGGAGTGAAGAGAAAATAGTTTTAAATTTAAAATGAAATGAGAATGAATCTAGGCATTAGGGAAAATATGCTAATTACCTGATGTTCTGTAATTAATGCTGGTCTGGACAGCCTAACCCTTCAAGAATCTCCAAAAGTTAGCTATTGTCCCCAAAAGATGAGTCATTCTCAATGTCTTTGGAACATGTTATTATCGAATGCCAAATGATTGCACTCAACACCCAAGTTATTACTCATTTGAGTTGCACATTTGAGTGGACAGAAAGCCATCCTACTCGCCCACTGTGAAATAATTTTCTTCCAGATTGTCCTTACATGGCTTCACTTCCAGAAGATATAGCAACATTGCACCTCTGAGAATATTAATCATAAAATTCTCAGTAGAGGATTTTTTAGAACAAAACAGTATCTCATGTCTTAAAGAAAATGGGAAGCAGTAACTGTATCTTTTTTCCCACAGTGAGTAAGTGCTAAATAAAGGGCGAAATAGTAGGACTAAGTCTTCAAAGATTCAGAGTATATTCATGCAACAAGCACTTGTGAAGCAAAGAATTGGGAATTGAGGGTTCAAAGATGAATAAAATATAGTCTCTGCCCTCAAGAAAAAATTTATTTTTTAACATTTTCTATCTGTTTGCTTTGACTATGTTGTCTCCCAGACCCAGAATATAAGGTTTGTCCTACAGATAAATCAAAACAAACTGATGGACAGTGAAGACCCAACCCTAATTCGCACTGCCCCATCATGGTAACTGGAAAAAGTACGATGTTCTAGGGATTCCTCAATGTATTCAGCCATCAACTGAACACTGAAAATAACCCTTTATTTGGTCATATCACTTCTGATATTTTTCAACGTTTCCTCTGAAGAGCAAGACTTGAACCCAAGATCTTTTGGAAGGTAAATAACATCACAGCGGCCCCTTTTATTCAGTGAGGAGAAACTATGACAATGGCCAGAGAAGAGTTCTGGGCTCCAACCACCTCACCATTACAACTAGTAACAATCAGTGATGATTTACCAAAGGAGAGCAAACAGCCGATGGGAGAGTTGTTACCCAGCAGAGTATGGGGGTAGCTGTAGAGTCTTCCCTCCTGAGGGTGGGAGCAGGTCTGTGACATCCTGGTGACCTCTTTAACTCATGAGTCCCACTAAAACAGAAAGCCATGCCCCTTTTCTGTTTTAGCCAAGCAGAAGACCTTTTGACTTCTGCTCCTTAATTTACCTCCAATAAAGTTTCCATTTTTACCAAAATCCAGGATTGGGGGAAATAGTGTCTAATTACTAAATATTGTCCTTTGATTGGGGTGGGGGTAGTAGCAGGGGGTGTCCGCATCAGCGAGTGATATGGACTGAATTGTGTTCTCCCCCCCAAAATCCATATGTTGAAACTCTAACCCCCAATGTGACTGTATTTGGACTCAGGCCTTTTAGCAGGTAATTATGGTTAAATGAGGTTATAAGGGTGGGGCCTTAATCTTATAGGATTGGCGGCCTTATAAGAACAGGAAAAGTGAGATCTCTCTCCCTCTCCGAGCATGGACAGAAAAGAGGTCATGTGAGCACACAGCAAGACGGCAGCCACCTACAAGCCCAGAGAAGAGGCATCAGAGTGAAATCTACCTGCTGGCCTTGATCTTGGACTCCTCAGCCTCCAGAACTGAGAGCAAACTAACACTGATCATGGTGACAGGATTCTCCTGAAGAGAAATAAAAAGCTGCCTTGGGCAGGACTTCAAGCCCAACCAAGAAGCATCATGCAGTGGTTCATAGTTTGGAAACTGAAATCTCACAGACTTTAGTCTTGATCTCTGCTATGCCAGGGACTTGCTGAATGACCTTGAGAAGGGAACTAAACTCTCTGAGTCTTGATCTTCCCACCTGTAGCATGTCAATAATAATAGTATCCATCTCAAAGAGTTTGGAGACAATTAAACAAGACAGTGCTTACATAATAAGGAAGAACAAATCTGACTCCGTATTGGATCTATCTCTTTTTACTTTAACCTTTGGGTTCTATTGCTTTTGCTACAAGTTAATCACTAAGGGGGTGTTGCCTATAAGCTTAAATTATACGTGATGGGATCCCTGCCTCCCATGTAATGAACGTTAAGCTAAAATACCTTTGTTTAGCTCACAGGAAACATCCAGACCTGGCCCACCCGTGAATGGCTGCAGGAAAGAAGAAATGAACGCATCCCCTCTGGACGCTGACCGGAACCAAGACTTTAGCCCCTCCCCTTTTAGTATAAAAGAAGCCTGAATTCTCACTCAGGGAAGATGATTCTTTGGGACACTGGTCCACCACCTCCTCGGTCTGCTGTCTTTCTGAATAAAGTCACTATTTTTTCCCTCAACAACTCATCTCTCGATTTATTGGCCTGTCACGTGGCGAGCAGCATGAGCTTCTACTTGGTAACACTTGTAAAGCTCCTATTACAATGTCAGGCACAGAAGTACACTCATAAACATTTTATAACCGGAGTCTAGATCGATTTTAAAAAACCTTGCTCATGGGAGTTGGGGTTAGCAGATGTAAGTTTTATATACAGAATGGATAAACAACAAGGTCCTACCTAGGGAACTGTATTCAATATCCTATGATAAACCATAATGGAAAAGAATATTTTAAAAGAATGTATATATATATATATATATATATATGTATAACTGCATCACTTTGCTGTACAGCAGAAATTAACAAAATATTATAAGTCAACTATACTTCAATAAAAAAAAATCATGCTCAATATTTAACCAGTTTCTTCATCCTGCAAAGATATTTTTTCCTCTTTTTTTCTTAACCCTAGGTACTATAGAAGAAGACATACAAAGTCTTGGCTAAGGTAATCTAGTTTTGATTATGAGTTGAATATAGAAGTTAACTTTCAAAGGGATTTCTTTCCAGTACAACAAAATATGTTATTTTTCAATCTGCTTTTTTCTGGTGTTCTATCAGTCACCTTTCATTCCTTTCTTCCCTCTCCCACTTCCCTCCTGGAAAGTTAGGCTCTCACTAAGCCATTTACCAGATAACATTACTGATTTCCACAAGTACCCATGCAGGGCACTAGGACACTCAAATAGATGTTTATGGTGCATATTAGTCTCTATTCCAATACAAAATTTCATTATTTTCTTTAATACATTTTAATACAATTCTTGAATACAAGAATTAAATCTGTATGCTGTGTGACAATTCCTTTGCTCTCTCAATTTTAGTTAGAGACACTAACAGCATTTTCTCATCAGGTCCTGCTACAATAACCTTGTTTTAAGTATTCTCTCTTCAAAGTGCTTGGTTTGTTTGCCTCCCTGGAGCATCAGCTCTTATGATTGTGTGGCATCTAAATTGTTTCCATGACTGGAACATCAGTGAGGGACTTAAATAGTTGAGAGATGCTTAGTTATAACAACCAATGCAGGACCAATCCTCTAGTCAAACAAGGATAAGAGACATCCAAAACAAAATGTTTTTTCCTTAAAGAAAAGATAATCTACATCAAGTAACTCAATAATACTTGTGAAAATAAATTGGGAAACAGGCAAACAAATAAATTTAAACATGTATAATTTGGGAACAAAAAATCTTTCTACAGCATCAAAATTAATATTTGTAATTCTGAGAAGTTGTTTACATCCTAAGTATGGGGTTGCATTACAAATTTTGGGGTAGGAAATACAATACTGCAGAACTGACCTTCCAGGGGAGCTGCTGTCTTAGCCACAGGCAGATGCAGGGAATCAAATGCTGTGGTGCATGGCCCAGGAAGCTGCCCACAGATTGGTTAGCTCCAGAACAGTACTTACTGCTAGACCAGAATAAGCAGAAATTGGATGCCTCGTATCAGCCTCACATCAGCTCTGAAACTAGTACCTGACCACTGGGTTGCCTGCTAAGATGAAAAGTATCAATACCTCAGGACCATACTTGCCAGCAACAAGAGAGGATGCAGCAAAGACACAGCCTGAGTGAGGGTGTGTGATGATTGAATACCTGGAGCCTTAGCTGCAAGAGAATCTGAAAGAAGTGAGTGCAGTACAGGAAGACACACAGAGAGAAAGGGACACTGGACTGATGAGAGTCAGTCCCCCATATCCTCCACACTTACCGTTCTGTCCCCTGTGGATCTAACCAGTGCCTCTCCTCTCATGTGTCCAGATCGTTGATGGAATAAATAAATAAACCCAAGACGCCTGAATGAGGTCTTCCCAGTGTCCTTCCCAAAGGGGTCAGGCATGGAACTTCATGGAACATAGCACCATGTGAAATACTTTGGTTATCCATTTTTTTGTTCCTAAAATTACTGAGGACCAAGTTAGTTCTTTCACTCAACAAAACCAATTCATGAATAGAATGCATATTTTTCTGTTTATATAACAAGGGAACAGATGGCAGTGGTTCAGCTAGAACCCAGGGTGGCCCCGGGATGACAGAGACTGGTACGCAGGGAACAGTCTGACTCAATGCAGGAAACAGCAGCGCTCTGACCATTGTGGTTCCTTTCTGCTTGCGCTCTGCTGCCCTTTGACTATGTGCATCCAGTGTTAACATCCCACAGCCCTTCCCCATGGACAGATCACGCGAGGGGCCCACATCAGTCAGGGCTTCCCTCGGGTTAGAAACTAGATTGCTCTTTTGCTGAAAAACTCAGTGTTGAAGGACTGACACATGGTACCTCCTCTTACTCACAAAGGTCTTCCGGGAAAGCAATTTTACAACCTCCATTGATAACCTGTTCTGTTCTTAACCTCCTGCTGCCAGAGAGGGGCCCTGGTTACAGCCAGCTAAATAGATTTATCATTGGGTGGTAAAATGCAAACTTTTTGGTTAATCCTAAAAACGCTAAATGCACTGACTTTAAAAATCCTAAATTTGAGAAGAAAATCTAACAAAATAATTTTTCTCTAAGTACTAACTTAGTACTTAATTTGCATAATTAATGGCTTGTTTCCTAGACAAAAATTTGAGATATAAACAGGCCAAAATAACCCACAAAGACCCACTAGTAGCCTTTATTTTTTTGTGTGAAATAATTGATAACATTCCTTAAATTTATCTTTCTCCTTGTATGGTTTTTAACAAACATTTTATTTTATTTAATATTTAATTTTTATTGGAGTATAGTTGATTTACAATGTTGTGTTAGTTTCAGGTGCACAGCAAAGTGATTCACTTATACATATACATATATCCACTCTTTTTTAGATTCTTTACCCAATAGGCCATTACAGAGTATTGAGTAGGGTTCCTTGTGCTATACACTAGGAACTGCTATACACTAGGTCCTTATTAGTTATCTATTTAATATAGTAGTGTGTATAAGTCAATCCCAATCTCCCAATTTATCCCTCCCCCCGCTTTCCCTGCTGGTAACCATAGGTCTGTTTTCTACATCTGTAACTCTATTTCTGTTAATGAACATTTTAAAACTTGTTGTGAGGTTTAATGAAAATGTGTTAAAAGCCAATGGACAAAAATATATTTAGCGCTGGTCTGGCATGGGAACAAACACAGAGACCTAACGCCAACATTAACTTCGAGGTCCTGGAACCCCTGTCATGACCCTCACTGGATCTGGGGAGGTGGAGGTGGGTCCTCGGTAAGAGACTGGGTGTCAGACAGTGAGGGGTCACTTGGGAAATCAAGACAGAGGTCAATTTCCAACAGATAGAACGGTATCTGGACTTTTAACAGCCAGTATGCGCCAATAAGCTCAGTATTCTTACTATACTTGCAAAGAGAGGTATTGTTAATGCAAGTCTGTGTGCCCGACACACAGCGAGGCCAAACAAACTGAAACGCTGGAGTTTGGAGCAGAGAAAGGTTTATTGCAAGGCCATGCAGGGAGATGAGTGGTTCATGCTCTAAAAGCCCCAAGCTCCCCGAAGGGTTTCGGCAAAGCACTTTTAAAAGCCAGGTGAGGGAGGAGGGGTCACAGGGTATGTGATCGGCTTGTGCACAGTTCTCTGGTTGGCTGATGGTGAGGTCACAGGGTGGTGTCACGGGGGTTCAGATTATCAGTCCTTAGGCTCCAGGAGGCCTGGGGGCTGTGTGCTCATGGTCAGCAAGTAGTTAACCTCTTCCATTTGTTGGAAGGGCAGGGGTTCACATTGCAAAACAACTCAGGAAATGTGCATCAAATACTATTATCTGGGTACTTCAGAGAGGAGCTAAAGCAGAGGTTATGGGGGAAGACCTGTCCCGGGAAGGACCCATAGAGTCCTACTCGATTACAGTATTAACTACAAAAAGTCTCAAATGGATCCAACTTCACATTCCCTAAAGGGTTAACCTACCACAGAATTCAACCAGGTATTTCCCCATCACCCTGTGGATTAGCTTGTTCTTTTCCTACACAGGTAGATCATTATATGAATTTATTAAACCTAGAAAATTGGCTCTACATCAATAGTTTCCTAATTCTGTATTCAGGTTTAAGGGAATATATTTGAAGATTCTTTGGCACGAGAAGTTGTAGGGCCATGAGTCACCCTACATGGATGTTACCACCTTCTTTGAAGCCAGTGGCATCTCTCAGCCATCTGACACCTGGGGAAGGATGGCTACTCCCACAGAGAGGACCACAAAAGGGGCAGTTGATGGCTTACACACAGCTGACACCAATTCAGGGGGTGGAGGGAAGATCTAAAGAAGACTTTGTTCCTCTGCCTGTATGGGACAGCTGAGGATCCCCAGAGAAGGAGGTGAGCTGAAGACTTGTGCTAGTACGACAGGGGGGACCAACTAGCAAAAGTTAGATTGTTAATACTATTGTGACCTCATTGATATCTGTAGGCTGGTAGGGCCTGGGGAGCTTCTGATTTATACGCAGGCCGTCAAAAAAGCGTACAACCTGCTCTTTCCCTTCAGGGCTGGAAGTGCCCTCATTGTGCTCTCCACCTATATAAATACTGCACAGCCGCTCAGATCCAGTCCAAATCATGCCTCCTCCACGAAGCCTACCCTGATGCCCTGAAACAGCATAGACTCATCTCCCATAGCAACGATCCTCTGGGCAGTGCAGTTTAGCCCTTGATTCTTTACTGAGCTTGTAGTTCATCCTCATATGTGGTGCCTCGCATGAGCACAGGGAGGACAGGGACCATGCCACATGCCTTCCCCGCTGTCCCCGCCTGAAACTGAGCACACAGGAAGTGCTTTAACAAACCATCCAATCTGAATTGGTATATAACAGCCTCCAAGTGTCCGCGTCATCATTTTCTTGAAAAATGGCAATATCATTATAGAGCCAAAGCTGTACTAATTTTCTAAAGAATGACTATCGAATACTATCATGAAAGCCACTTGCAAAATATTCAGTTTCTTGCCTTTGGAGACCAGCAAAGGCAAGCCACCAAATTATTACAAATAACAGGCATATTGACAGCTATAAAACATCTGCCATCATATGATTAGAAAATCTTTAAAAGATCTATATGGTGAAAGAAACTCTACAGAGAATTTTTTTTAATTTATTCTGCCTATTGTGCCTAAAATTGACCCAAGGAAATGACTTTAGATTCAACTATTTAAAAATTTTGTGAGCATTATGTGAGCAACTTCGTGGCTATGTTTTAATAATTTCTAATAATTTAATGCTAAATATGCTAAATAACAAGTCCTTTAATTAGCATTTACACATATTCTTGGGCGTGCTAAATAAAGAAAGCCATAGGTGGTATATCTTAGAATAATCAATGAACATTAATAATGATACATATAAATCTCATACTGTCCAGTAGTCATCACAAGCTGCGTAATTTTATCCCTTGCTTTTGGTGTTACAGATTTTTCTTTGTGCTCTTTGATAAAGCCCCAAGCGGGTGCGTGCGTCCCCAGAAGGTCTGTGTAGTGTTAGAGGTGCAGGACCCCCTGATGAAGGTCAGCACTTAATTTATCATCCACACGGAGCAGTTCTGAGAATGAAAAGCAGCACGGACTGTACATAACACCACGGCCCCAGGCGGAAGGCAGGATGGCCCACAGGAAACTGGGAAATAGGGCCACCCGACACTTGATCCATACACGAACAAGCCCAGCCAATGGGAGGGAATTAAACTCACCTCTGAGCCCATTGTCACTGTGAGCAAAATTGTATGGGCATCTTGGTCTGTGCATTTTTCTAGCGAGAAGGTTCACAGTTTTTAAGAGATTCTTAAAAAGGCTCGGAACCCCAACCCGCCCCACTCCCACAAAAAAAAAGGTTAAAAACTGCTTGACTCAACCAAGGGAGCATGTTCAAATAGGTTGTAACCAGATAATCGTTGATCTTAAGAGATTAGACTTGACGCAGTAGGAGATGGGGAGCCTTTCCAAAGTGTGTCATGATGAAACCAATAGAATAATCTGTTTCCATCAGTGGGATGCAGGCTCTCCCATGCTAAGAGATGGCCACTCAAAATTCCCGTTTGCTTATCCCGTAGGTACGTCAAATTCCACTTAGGGAAAAACGCACTCATGAACTCTCCCCTGAATCTGCTTCTTTATTTTGCCTGCAGTGGTAAATGGCACTCCCTCCATCCACTCAGTTGCTCAAGGTGGAAGCCTGGAAGCCTTTCTGACTCTGTCTTTCTCATAACCACTACCTCCAGGGAAGCCCTCATCTTGAACCTACAACCTCCTAAGTGTCTCTCTCATCAACTCACGTCTCTCCAACCTAACTGCCAGGATGCTAGACCATGCCAACATCACCACTGCCTGAAGTCCAGTAGTGGTCGCCTACCTAACCCACCAGAAGCCCCTTCCAGCTCCTCTAGCCCACTCTCCTCACTGAACCCAAAATGTTCTTTTTAAAAACCCAAATATGATAATGTTATTCTCTGGCTTCAAACCTTTTCACTAATTCCTTCTGCCCCTAGAAGAAGCGCCAAATCAATAAACAGCCTAAAAATTCCCCAGTAATATAGTTACCTCCTCGGTAATGACACCTTCTGTCCTCCTACTCTTTTCCCCGATGGTTTTTATGCGTTCATGGCTCACCAGAGGTCCAATCAATAGTATCTGTCACACATGTGATTACCTATTTGCATCTGTCTTCCCTGCAGGATTAGAGATTTGAGGAAGCCACCAGATCTCATGCCCCAACCAAGAACATGGCAGCTGCTCTAGAAATATTTGTTCAATGAATGAATGAACAAATTGTGCATGACGACCAGCTTTCTCTCTCTCTCTCTCACACACACACACACACACACACACACTTGTGATATGAACTCTAAGTGCAACCTCTGAAAGCAAGTTGGTGTTCAGGTAGGCAAAATATATATATATATATATTGGGGAGACCCCAGCAAGAGGTGAACTGGCTAAATCCTTGTTCCCTGGGCCCTCATTCTGACCCCTGGATCATGGCATTTGTCCTCTCTCTGCCCCTCACACCCCTAGTGTCCTCACCCTAAGAAACATTTCCATCAACTGTAGAATTCTGTACCTGGCCTATGTGAAAATAGTGCTCTGGTGTCCAATCATTATTTATGGAAAGAATGAATGGATAGCCAGTGGCCCTTGTCAAAATGATGGCGTTTGAGTGTCACTTCCTCTTGGTACCATTTCCCCCACTTGAGTGTGTCCTGTGTATGTTCCTACGGAACTGCCTAAGTTTCTCGTCTCTGAGGACTCGACCACAAAAGGAAGCCCCTAACAGTATAAATGACTGCAGAGGAGTGATGTGCCCTTAACCCGGGAGTAATTCTACCGAAATGGGAGAGAAAACATTTAGCCAAATGACTGTATTGTTCATCGAAACTGCCAGGCATTCACTAGTTGACACTGTGTGACATAAGGAGTCCTTGATGCCTCTGACCACAGAGCAAACGGGCGACCCCGCTCTCTGCCCACTTGTGAAGTCAGCTCTCCAGGCTAAATTGCCTCATTTGCTGCTATTTCCTGCTACCCGAAAGCTCAGCTAATGAGCTAACAGCGGTGCTGAAGGAAGGTGACTTCACTACACAGCCCCCTTACTCTCGCCCTCTTCTCTTTCTTTTTGCCCTCCACTCCCATCCCTCTGTGCCCAAAGAAAGCAGCTATGAAAGCATCATTTCTTCTATGAAAAAGAACACCCATGAATCACTTAATAAGTACATACTTGTGGAGCTAAATTGTATGTAGATGAGCAGGCCTCACAATTGGCCATAATTTCTTCTTATTAAATCCTAAGTAAGTTTGACCCATTAAATTATTCAAAATTATCAATCTTCACTATTTCAAAACCATGAAAAGAGTTTGGCAATTTTACTACATCCTGGATTGGTTCCAAATTAAAACCGCACCCTCTTTATAAAGGGTCCAAATGATATCATGATATTTCTTTCTTTTCCTTTTTTATGCTCATCATTATGTCTGGGAAATAGATCACTGAAGCTACCGCCTTTCATGGAGGACTCCTTTGGCAGAAAAAAAAAAAAAAGTGCCACTTACTTTTAAGTGGAGCAAATTGTTTAGTCATTTTATTCAACCTTAGACTTGGCATCTGGGAGAACTGCTTTGATTCTGAGTAACAGACTAGGGCTAAATCCTGGAACATCTTGAATACCAAGCTAAGGAGTTCTTCAGGCTGCAATAACATACAGAAATTTGTGGAGCTTGTAAATCACTTAAGAAACACTTTCGAGTACCCCAGGTACAGTCCTCTGGGTCAGGAATACAGCCATGAACACAAAAATAACAGCCCCTGCCTTTGTGGAACTTCTGGTCTAGTGGTCATGTTTTGAAAGATGTAAATGTATGGGATGGATTGAAGGTATGAGATGGGGAAAGATGTAAGATGGATTTCACCCTCACAAGCTGCACGGATGCACAAGAATGGAGAGGTTGCAAGCTTGACAGATGTCGAGTCTGAAGAAACAGATAACTTGAATAATTATTAACAGAAAGATGGAGTTTTGAAAAAATTTGCAGAGAAAGTTGATGACTCTGATTTTGGACATGTTCAGTTTGAGGAAATATGTAAAAATCCTGTTGGAGATGTCCAACCAGCAATGAAATTCCTGGCCTCGAAGTTTGGGAAAGAAACGGGGGAGAGTCCACTGAGCGAAGATGAGGCAGGTATTGTAGAAGCATCTGGGGTGACCAGAAAGATGGTTAAAAAAAGAGACTATGGGGGTTTCCCTGGTGGCACAGTGGTTGAGAATCTGCCTGCCAATGCAGGGGACACGGGTTCGAGCCCTGGTCTGGGAAGATCCCGCATGCCGCGGAGCAGCTGAGCCCGTGAGCCACGACTACTGAGCCTGCGCGTCTGGAGCCTGTGCCCCGCAACGGGAGGGGCCGCGATAGTGAGAGGCCCGCGCACCGCGATGAAGAGTGGCCCCCACTTGCCACAACTAGAGAAAGCCCTCGCACAGAAACGAAGACCCAACACAGCCAAAAATAAATAAATAAATTAATTAATTAATTAATTTAAAAAAAATAAAAAGGCTTTCCTTTAAAAAAGAGACTATGGCACTAACCTTGTCTCTGTGTTCCAACGTTGAACGAAAATATCCTGCATCACTTAGGATTTCCTATCATGCATGTATATACCCACAGCTGTGAAGCCCATGAAATATTCTGATAAGGGCAGAGAGGAAATCTATAACTCAGTGTGTTCTGTCCACCTTACATGAAAGGAAATCAGATGGATCTCCCCTTAGAAGGAAAAGGGTTGTCAGGCATTTATTCTTGGGCCAGCTCTTCTCCAGAGCCCTTGCTGGTCTGGAATCTCTCAGAGAGGCAGGTCCCAAGCTCCCTGTGCCTTTAATTAATAAGAGAGATCACAATGTTCCAGGCCTGTGTTGTTTGTGAGAGAGATGAGGTTACACAGTTGCTGAATGTATTCCAAGGAAGGATTCATGACAGCAGATGCCTGATCCAGACGTTCAATTACCACTGCAAATCCCGAGGAAGGGGTAGCTTTGCTGGAGTGGCAAGTGGCATTTATCAGGGGCATGGAAACTGGTAAACGGCTGCTGTCCTCTGGAACATTGTCCAGAACAGGGAACGGATCCGAAACAATGGGTCGGTAAACATTTAGCAACCAAAATATATTGCAAATGAGCTCCTAAGAGAATATACTACACAAAGATCGTCTTCTAACCAGCTGGAGTGCTGTGTTGTGATTAGGATGGGTGGGGGGAGACTTCAGTCGTTTGGGAAGAAAGTACCCTCTTTGTTTTAAGATTGTTTGATGAAGAATAGTAACGTGTTTACGTTCAGTTGTGCTACTCGGGGATCACACACATAGGCTTTCAACATTAAAAAAATATGGGAAGTAGGACATTTATTTGAACCAATATCATGTGTGAGAAAACAGGGAATAGAGTGAATCTGAATAACTCAAACACTCTGACAGTGTCAACTGACAGCAGATTCAGTAAACACTTGGAAATATGAAAGTAAGGAGACAAAGTATTTTTAATGCATCGTGTGAATCAACATTATGCAATGTTGTTACCAAACATCGATGGTGGTTTCAGTCCTACAACAAGAAGGTGACAGTCCTATTCAAACCCTAACCTGGTCCGGGTGCTTCAAGACTACTGGTCAGTTCTGAGGGCACCACCGGAATCTGGTCAAAGGAAAACAACCACACTAACAAACAAATCAAAACCTATGCAATGGGAGGAAGTATCGAGGAGGCTTAGATGTTTACCCAAGGGAAAAAGAAGATTTAAGGGGAGAATGGTATTTTAAAGGGTTGTACTTATTCTCTATAACTACAGAGGGAAAGCTAAGAACCGATTCATTCATTTGACAAATATTTCTTGAGATTCTGCTATGTGCTAGATATTTGATAGACAAAGTGAATAAACACATGTAACCCCTGCCCTCTTGAAGCTTATAGTCTAATATAGGAGTCGTAACTAACCAAACAGCCCACAAATGGAGATGACATATTCTACACAGAAGAGGTGCAGGTTGTAGGAAAGCATGTAACAGAGGAGCCTGACCAAGTTAGGCAGTTGGGAATGACTTTCTTAGAGAAGTGATGGGAGGAAATACAGACGTGGGCTTAATACAAAGAAAATCACGTAAAGAATCATTCGAGGAAGGGGCTGCCTCCAGAGGAAGTGAGCATCTCATCACGAGGTGGATGGATGCGTCAAACAGGGTCTGTATCGCTGGTTGCTGGATGGTTTGTGTGGAGGAAGCCACACAACAGGAAAGCCTATGTCAGGCAAACTGAGAACTCAGCCAACCCTGAATTCCTGGTACCAATAGGGACACCTGGGAATCCCCAAGAAAGCTCTGAGGAGGGCTTTTAACATGACCAGTTTGGATATTGCCCTGTGGTTATAAAACTTGTTGGCATTCTGCCAATCAAGCCAAGACATTTACATGCACATATACACGCACACGTGCGTACATGGAGATATAGCTCCATGTATGTACACGTATATAGAGGTGTGTGTGTAAAAGTATATATTATATATATTTATTTTAAGTATATATGATACTTTTACACCTATATCTATATTATATGTTTTTAATCAGAAGAAATTAGCGTTGCTATTTCATCAAATCAATGCCACTGCACCCACCGTTTAGTCTACCTCTGCTTTGCCAAGCTTGCCTTCTTTTCCTTTTCTATTAAACAGAAGTATGTTTTGGTAGGGTGAAGAGGTAGAGTGAAGATTAAATGAACTTAATGATGCGTTTCGCTCTGTATTTTTCTTTTAGAACATAGGTTTATATACTTTAGGACTGGGGGCCACAAGCAATGGCCCTTGGGCCTGGTTTTTCTAAATAAAGAACATGCTCGTTTACATACTGTCCATGGTAATTGCAACAGAGACTTTATGGCCTGTTAAGCCCAAAATATTTACTATCTGGTAAAAACAGAAAACAAGAAAGCTATAGATGCCGAGGATCAAAAGCGTTCACTGGCCATAAATAAGTTGATTTGAGTATCAAGGAGAATAATAACTGCAATGGATTAAAACTTATTAAATATAATTTAATTAAACCCGTAAGTTCATAATTATACTTGAAAAAATGCAGTGGTTATCTTTGGAAGATCAAAAGGAACCACTCATTATTTTGAAAACTGGTTAATAAGGGAAAAAAATCATCCTGCCTTTTCTACACAATCCATACTTCAGGGATTGTAACCCAAGAATCAGCAAGGGGAAATTTCTCTTTATAGAAGATTTGTAGCTAATAAATGAAGAGTGCATGAAGATTAGAATTTTACCATTTTGCAATTTCTAAGAAAGTAATAGGGCCAGGCAGTACTCATCAATGGCTGGTAGCCTGACAAGAGAGACAACCCAGACCTTACACACCTCCTGATGAGGGTAGACACCAGCACCTAAGAGGAAGTCTTCTAAAAAAACGTCAAATCTGAGGCTGATCAAGCTTCTAGAGATAACTACCAATATACGGAAAATACAAGAAGCCAAAAAATATGTGAAATACCACCATGCGTATGTAATCCACAAACATACAGACATGGAGAAACTCTACAAGACAAATTACCTCATAATTTCCATTTTAAAAAATTGCAAGTAAACAGAGATGAAAGGGGAACATACAGATTATTGAAAGAAATTAAGATATATATCTCCAATGTCAATGTATGGATCTCATTTCAATCCTGTTCAAACATATCTATAAAAACTAATTTAAAGTCTAATGGAGAAATGTGAATACTAAGTAGATGTTTGATATTAATAAATTATTATCAATGTTTTAGATGTAATAATGGTATCCTAGTTTTTTTAAAGAATCCTCATCTTTTAGGAATACATACTAAAATATGTAGAAATGAAACATTATGACATACAGGTTTTACTTGAAAATAATCCTTGTCAAGGGGTTGTGGGCAGAAGTATAGATGGCAAAGAAGACATATGTTGACAGCTGTGGAAACTGAATGCCGGCCCAGCCGGTTCATTGCACCACTGTCTTTATTTTTGTATATAATGGAAAAATTTCAAAATACAAAAAGTTTATTCTTTTCCTTTTCATCTAGATCACATAGAAGTGTACTGATTAGAATTACAATTAGACATAAGTATGTTTCAGAATTTTACCAATGGAAACGCATATGGAAGTCAATTCCCTAGCTTGGGAAGAAGTAACGAAGGATCTAGTTCGTGGGATACAGGGTGCACAATCAAAGCAAACCAAGGCTTTATTCTCCTTTATGCTGCACCCACTAGGGCTCTTGTAATGCCATCCTGAGCTCTTTCCTCGACAATTATTTGACTAGGGGTTGAGGAGGTAGGAAGAGGAGGGAAGCCGGGGAGGGGAGACTAACGTTGTTCACGCCGGTTGATGGTCAGGAGACTTCTGTATACTGGCCGCCACTTTAGAGGGAAAGGAACTACGCCAGGAAGGGAATAAATAGGTTTTTGTTTTTGGGGTTATTTTAAGAGAAAGTTGTCTCAATTTCTAGAAGTTCATCATTCTGATCCCACTGATATTTTCATGAACGGGGGAAGGAGTTTATTTTTTTCTTATTCTCTATCACTCAGCGAAGTGTCTGGTATTACAGGAATCTGGTACTTATTCCTTCAGCTGGAATTTATTAATCACCCACTAAGTGTCAGAAACTGTACTGGGAACGAGAAGCATATACCGAACGGAAGCCAAGGAATGGTTCTGTGTAGACCCGTCTCTCTGAATGTCAACAGTTTCCGGTTATTCGTGCCCAGGCAGAAGAGCAGTGGCCCGGGGACAGGCGTTCTATGTTTTTATTCACTAACTGTTTGTTCCCATCAAGCTCTTTGGAGGCAGATGGTGGAGCCTTCCTTTCAACAGAATCCACAGGACTAGGGCGTTAACTCTCCTGTCATCCACGGAGAGCTTCTGAACTGACTCCCGGGTACAGCCAAAGGCCGTCTGCACTCGAGATGCACTAGGGCCAGTGCCCTGCCTTTCCTTTGTGCCTCCTGTGAGAATCTGTTCCTTATTCCCCAAAGGAACGTCCTTTGGGACCTCTGATAGGACTGCTGCCAGGTTTGGCTGTGGGTCTAACGAAAGTAAAATTCTTGATTTTTTTCTGTAGTCCCACACCTGTAGAATAAGTACCCTGTGCAGTATTCAAGAGTATGTACTGCACCTGATCTCCAAGTCAGGTGAGGACGCTGAATTTCCCAGGGCTCCCCCATCAGCGCACACACGAAGGGCCCCCTCGAAGCCCCCAGGCTGTCCCTTAAGAGCCTGTCTGTGTTAATTCATCAAGATGTTCCCAGTGGGTAATTGACACATTAAAGGTGTCACGAATGAGTATTGAACGAAGGAGTAATAAATCTGTGAGCTCAGTAAATCAGCAGTGAGCTCATTTATAATCTGTCCTGTCTGTAGGTACAGTTCACATAAACAAACACTCCTTGTGTGATCACAACTGCTCCTGGGTTCCCAGGCATGCACTCTTTCATTGTGGTCATTTGAATGAATACGTAAACTTTGAATAAATTGAGTAATATGTCATTTTAACTACTATTAAATATGCTTTACGGTGCATATCAAGATGCCATGAATTCAAATGAAAAAAAAAGGTTTTTTGAGATTCTTTAAATGCCCCTCAGCACTGAGTCTTCTGTTCCTGCAAAATTAGGAAGAACAATTCAACCAGGGGCAGCCAAAACATAGGCTGCTCTCTGGAATAAGCAAAAGCCTCACTATATGGAGAATAAATTGATTTGGAGTGGCAATCCACTCTTTAAGTAGAAAATGTATTAAAATGTAGAAATGTGGGAATTTGGAGGTCAAATATTTTCTCTGAATTTTTTTTTTTCAGTATTTCAGAAGCCAGGATAAAAAAAGAGCAATTTTCTTTACCTTTTTATTTGGAAAGAAATGTTTTCAAATAGTTTATAGAGGATGGTCTGATTTTTCTCTCCAAAAACAGTTGTTTTAGCTCCCAGGGTATAAATGAGCCCAGGAGTATCAAAGGAAGAGCGAATATTGGAGAATCTGCATTCAGCTATCATACTCAGAGCACTGCATCCTGGAAACTTCTGGACAGTTGTTTTTTTTTTTTTCCTTTAAAGAAATTATCTACCCTGAAATCTAGATGACTTCTCCAAGTTAATGTGGAACAACTTCAGGGAAATATTTTTAATTATAAAGTTGGGAACTTAAAATAATTAAATACACCTAGTAAGACCTACATGAAACACCAAACAAATCTTTCTGGAGTCCTGAGAAAATAAACTTTCATTTTCGTTTTGCCTAATTTCAAATCTATCAACAACTAAAACAAAGTTTGAGTGTGATAGACTTTGTATCAATTTAATCTCACCAAACTTTGGTATTTCCTACTGAAGACCATTTATGTAAGCTAATTTGGGATGCAACTAGAATTACATTGTTGAAATAAACGTATTTATCTGATTCAACACATTTTTCTGTGTCCTCCAATAAGGAAGTCAAACTCTTGTGTGTAATCCCTAAATAATAATTTTTGCCTTTTTAAAAGCCTCTAGTTTTTATTTAAAACTCACTATAAATCTGATGCTTCTGAAAAAAATTACTTGGGTCAGGGTCTTTGCAAAGTCTATGAATTGAAAACTCTAGTAAAGCAGTGTCTGAGACCCAAAGCGTTCCATCTGTTTAAGAAAATGTGTTTGTCAGGCATGCGCTGTCAGTTTTCCATTTAACTTAGTTTTACTGATTTAAAACTAAAAAGTTGTTTCTGTCATAATTAAAAGATTTGAAGCAGCTGCATGACTTTATTCTTTCAGGACTTGGAGGGGTTTTTCTGTAAATATGTAAACCTAGCAAAGGAAATAAATGAACTTTGTGTTCATTCAAGGTCTATCAGCTCATTAGAGACAGGAATTTAGCAAGTACAACCAATAAAAGAAAGAAACATACTGGCTTCCTGGCGCCTGGGCTGCCACAGCAGCCCTAATAAGGGCTTTCTCCACGGGGCTGTTTTCACCAGAGAGAAGGGAAAATGGTTCATCCTTAGGGGTATATTCATTTCTTCACATTGAAGCATTTCCTCCCTATTCACTGGTGAGCTTAGGAACAGAAAGAAGCATGCTTATGGTCTATAGAGACCCCTAGAAAGTCAGTTGTAAATAAGAACTTGCCCAAGGAACTGTGAAAGAAGCAGGCATCCTGTAATTCACCTGATGAATATGGGTGAATTAGGTGCAGGGGCAACAAAATGTAGGTGTGCGCTGTCCCCTTCAGGTCTTCTCCAGCATCATCAGCACCATTACTTACACCCCCGGGGTTGTGGGTGCCTCATCTATGACGTGAAGAGTGGGTAGTAAACGGTCTCCAAGTTGCTTTCAGCTCAGACAGGATCCTAGTTCATACTAAAGTATTAGAGGCTGCTAAGCGCTTGTCATGGCCCCCACTCTCAACCCTGGGGAATTTGTATTTAACAAGAACCTGAAAGCTTCGCTATCTTTCCCCCCATAATAAATCTTACCCATAAAAATGTAAATGAATATAAAAGGGGGCTTTCGGGCACCCCACAAATCACACCTCTCACCAGCCATGTACTTCTCCTGAGCATGAAGTCTCCCTCTGTACAAACACAAGGATGTCCATGGAACCTATGTACCGATTATCTAATCAATTCAAAGATTCATTTTCTAATGATGGTCGACTACATGTGTAATATTATTTTTTTGTTGAAAGATATTTTAGAAAGTTGTAAATCATTTGGGGAGAATTCTGAGCCTGTGACTAGCAAGTAGAGGGGAATAGGAGTAATTTCGTAAGGGAATTTTGTCAAGATGAAGCACTACATTATTTTAAAACAGACAACTTTTTCAGGTGGAAGCTAGTACATTTAGGAGTTCTCTAGAAGGCACCTCTGAGCTTTTCTGTAGAAGTTGCGACTGCGAGTGGGAGAAAGAACGGAAAACTGAGAGATGAAAACATCCTTCCTAAGGCATGCACAGCCCTACGCGCACACTTTCACTTTTGATCTGACAGCTCTTCCTCCCTCCCTCCCCTCCTTCATCAGGTGTTCATTGCAGACCCACTATGTGCCTGGCCCGCTCCAGGCAGCGGGATGAGAGCCCTGAATGAAAGAGACAACAGCCCCACCCTCGGGAAGCACGTTTTCCAGGGCTGGACGGTGACACTATTCCAGGTACAGGGCTGGGCCTGCTCTTCCTCAAGTAAAACTCTCAAACTGTTGTCACTTGGAGACCCTACAAGTTGCTAAATGATTGAATGACATAAAATGGAAATTAAATAAAATTACTCGTATGTAAGATTAATCACTTGATTTTTGTTTTCTTGGATCCAAAAGCTACAGAAACGAGCTATGTATATTCCTGCTCGGAACCTGCCATTTGATCTTCCTTCTCAGATTCTCCTGGGCCTTTCTCAGGATGCTGTCTTTCTGGAATACTTTAGGGAACTATCTTTAAGCCTCCCTGTGGTATTACTGGTTCTCCCTTCACTCTTTGGGGCTCAGGCCAGTTCCCTAGCAGAGGAAGGTCTCCTGAACACAGCACATACACTCAAGAACGAATTACCAAGGGGAAAAACCGCTGGATAAAAATAGTGTTGGTACATAGATTTTGTTTGTCTTTCGGATTTCAGTTCAGACTTTACTTACCCTCAACCAGATCAGGATCCATAGACTGTTCCGTCAAAACACTTGCAACAGAGTCTCAAATTTCTAATAGCATATCCGTGGGATGGTCCGAGGTCTTTCACCCCTACTGCAGGGCACAGAGAGGGCAGTCCGCAAACATGTGATGAATCAGCCATATTCAGTAAGTGATTCTCAGAGCTTGCATACCACTGCATTAAAGAAAAATCACAAAGTACAAGGTTAAGCGTACAAGGTTAGGATTTCACAACAAATTAAAACAGAAAACTGATTCCAAAAAGGCAAATTCTTTTTGAATAACAAAGGAAGAATAATTGTCACAGAATTAATATTCCTACCAAAGTAAAAAGGAGGAATTATGTATATGATTTCAAAATTTATCAAAATGGACATTATTTTAAAAGAATTTGGTTTGGAAGATGCTAGGTCTCAGCTTGTTTTCGTTCTCAGTGTTCAAAAGAAGCTAAATGCATAATTTCTATAACAGAGGAACCAAATATGCTTTATTTAACCATCATTCCACATGCCTTCCACCTGTTAGAAATAGATCATTTTTATCAGGTCCTGTCTGTTTTAAGTCAACTTCAGTCTATTCTATTCATCAAGTTGACAATCTTAAATAAAAGTCAGGATTCTATTTGATTTCCTGCCATCACAAAGTGCCTTCAGCCACAACCTTCAAATTGCTTTTTCCTAGGGAAGATTGCAGTATGATAAGCTCACAGTTGAAAAGCTGTAATAAATCAACTGGCATGGAGAATAAAAGTGAAAAATGCACTAAAAGAGAATGTCAGATCTCATTTATTTTTAAGTCTACCCCTTCAGTACACATATATCTTTTTTATGTTTTAAATATCAGCTCCAAATCATCCATCTAAAAGGGAGCTTTCAAATTAATTTAACTCCCATAGTATGTGCAAGCAAACCCAGGGCACAAATCAACAAAACAATCTCTCAATGGCCAAATGGCGTTTTTTTCTCTCTCAGTGGAGCCCCCAGAGGCAGCATTAACTTCTGGGGGGAGCGGATACACTGTCTCAGAACTTGCAGAGTTCTAATCTTGTACCCGCATAGCTGGAAGAAATTATGCTGGGGTCTTCCAAAAATTAGGGATACCTCATCGTCAGTTAGGCTCTGTTGAGGCGGATGGCAAGGGCAGACAATAGCAGCATCGCTGCCTGAATACCAATTGGGAAGCAGGCAGCCCCCAGGGGTGGTCAGGCTTCCCAGCGATGCCAGCAGGCACTCAGGACTCCGCACCCTTCACCCCGTGAGCCTCGGCATGTGGGCTTGTGTCCTTGAGTTTGCTGCCTTACAGACGTCACGTGTTCACACAGCAGTGTCCAAAGGGAGGAAGCGAGGAAGCCAAAGGGGGCTGTTCCCTGCCCCCGTCTCTCTCTATCAAGGAGGGAAATCTTTCCCAGAACTCCCGACAAAATCCCTGTTTGAGCTCATTGGCTAGAACTGGGTCCCATGGACATCCTTAGACCAAGGATGGCAAAAGATATGCGGTTCCTGTAATTAGCCCGGATCAATCACGATTCAATTCCTGAAGACTCAGCTACCCAAACGAAAGGAGATTTTACCGTTTGCTAAATGAATGAAGGACCACCACCAATCAAAAAAGATGTGTTTATCCCTCAAAGCCACCCGTAATTCTATTTTTCGCAACTTAATTTATTAAACAGGGGCATGCAGTGAAGGAGGAGATCAAGGTATAAAAGACGGATAAACTACCAGCCCTGAAGAGTTGAAGCTTTAACAAAAGGATGAGTTTCATTCTTACTTTTAAGATAATTCTAAGTGTGTTACAGTTACAATAAAGGCTTCATGACTGAATATGAGAGATTTACCATTTTCCTTTCATGTAGTGAACTTTAACATTTACAGTGGCATTTGTTAGACTAAATCAACAAATCCTCCAGAAAGAAAAATGGAATTGTAGAGAAGTGTCTAAATGTTAATGTTGAAAGTCCGTGAATAATCTTTATGTCATCTCTGAAGAGCCATCCCAGTATTAAATATGCCCTGGTCACTGCCACTGAGCCAAGGCATCCCAGGAACCCCTTCTTACGATGCTGTCAGCAACCATTATTCAGCATCTTATACAAATGTTGTTCAACCACCTTCTTACCAGTCTAACTGCATCATCACCCTGTCTATAGCTATATTTATCATCTTGTCAACAAAGATATCAAAGGGGACATATCAAGTCCTCACTTAAACACAGCTATAGAATTTCCCTGGAGTACCAGTCCAAAATTATATCCCAATGTTCATTCTGGAAAGATTTTTCCTGAGAAAACTTTGCTGGGTCCTAGGAATCAATCTTTCCTTTCCTAGGTTCTCACTAACCATTCATTTGAGGATTAACCCACAGTGTTGTCATGAGGCTTGGGGACGGTGGCCCCAAAATATGCCAAGGTGGCATAGTGATTATTTTGAATTAAAGTTACACGGGAAACAGCCAGTCCGTGAAGAACACACTGACCTTCCTTTGTTCCCCTGAAGGCAGGAAACAAAGCTCCCATGAGAAGGTAGCCTCCCTGTGCTGGAAAGATGGAGAGCATACTTATCCCCAGAGACAAGGAATTTGAGGCCGAGAAAGATGTATAAACAAACTTCATTACTTCTTCATTAATTTGCTACCCCAAGCAAAAACCCCTTTAATTTGTCAAACCTTCACAAAGAATCGATTCTTTGTCTAAGAAAGATACATGAACAGCCCGCTTTAGTCACTACTTAGGTCCCTATACCTATGGGGACTTCATACATACAAAATGAAATTTGTTTTTCTCCTATTAATCTGTCTTGTGTCAATTTGATTACTAGACCAGCCAACAGAACTTGGAAGGGTAGAGGCCAACGTTTCCTCCCCTACGATTGCCTTGGTTAAGCTCTCTCATCATTAGTTCACAGACGGTTTCCCTTTGGAACCATCTCTATCTGCTTCTCTGGAGAGTCAACCTCTCCACAGTTCCTCAAATACCGCAGGCACAGAGACACCCCGAGGGCATCCCTGTGTGTTTCTGTCCTCAGACGAAATGCCTCCGCATAAGGAGGCTTGGAGCCAATGTTTGCTCCACTCTGAAATACCTTTTCACTGCCTACAAAGCAAGCTTTCTCCCTCTTATCTCTGTGCCTGTGCTACCTGCCCAGAGAATGGAGCTCTACACTCCTTGTACATTCCCTTGATCCCAGCATGACACTGAAAGCCACAATGGTTTATTTTCTCTTATTCAGAAAATGAAGCATCTCTGACAACTCTGCAGTATCACCATTTCTGGGTAGTGGGAATAGACTTTGATATACCATTCGCTACTCTCTTGTGTTTTTACAAATTCTTAGTATAAGGAGGGCCTTTTGAGTCTTTAACTTCTTTCCAGTGCACAACAAATATTTTTTGAGTTCCCACTATTCATTCGGCAAATATTTAAGCACCTACCACATGCCAGGGCTTGGACTAGACACTTCACAAGCGCCATCATTTGGGTGTTTTCTGCATGTTTCTGATGAGGGAATGGGTGCACAGAGAGTTTGATTAACTTGCGCAAAGTTCCACAGCTATGCGGGGGAGGTGTCAGGAGCCCACGTCGCCTCGCAGCTTGTGTGGGCCTGATGCTCCCGATGTTGCTAAGCATAGTGTCCCTTCGGGACACTTCACCTGGCCCAGGAGGCTCTCCACTGCCGTTAGCACGCGTCCGCTTTATCCCAGAGCTCAGTGATGAACTCCATGTTCGTAGAGCGGCTGTCTCGGTGATCCCTATGATCTTCTTCATCGAGATCATTCGCAACCCTGATGGTGACATTTCATCTCTAGTGTGTGTCCGCTGCCTCCGAAAGTATAGCTCTGAGACACAAACGCCTCCCGATTTAGAAAGTTCAAAAGCCCAGGAGAAATGGGAAAGCAAATCCCAGACAAGAGGAGACGGCAGCAAAGCCCCCTCGTCCTCCAATCCCACCTTGTCTAATGTTCAGCCCTCCACCAGCCTCCTTGTTCTCACCTCACACGATTTCCCCTGCGCTTCTCTCTCAGCAAAGATGAGAAACTGCACACTGAAACCTAAGCCCAACCAACGCCTTCTTCTGCAAACATTTTGCAAACACCCTGTTTCCTGCTCCAGTTCCCGGCTCTTCCTCATTTTTCTGTGCTCAGAACTCTTGCATTTCCTCTGTGCTACAAGCCACACCAAACCAAAACCACCGTCCAAACTGTGCCATCTTCCTGGATCACCTTTCCTGTGATTGCTGTGGACAATGACATCACAACCGTTGCTTGGACTTTTTTTTCAGAATTCTTAAATTCTTCAATCTCCATCTAATTAAGCCTAGAACTCCCTTCCTCGGCAGTATCAGACCCAAAGATGATTTAACGAGCATCGCCAAGAGTTGCTAAAAGCACAGGGCTGGAGCCAGATTCCCTGGCTTGGAATCCTGCTTCTACCAATGACTAACTGTGGAATTTGCGGTAAGCCTTTGGTCTCTCTCTACCTTGGTTTCTGTCTTATATAAAAATTAGATAACATATAGAATCTACTCATAGAGACGTTATAATGAATTAGTACTTATGCAGTACTCGGGGAAGTGTCTGGTGCTGAGGAAGTACTCCTTAGCGTTTGTTAAATACATTTCTAAAAGAAAAAATAGCTTTAAATGATTGCGGAACCAAAAGAATCTGAGTTAGTAATGCCAGATTTGGAGGTTGTTAGGATGTTACTTTCTGTTATGCATGGAAGGGAGAACTTGATGCCCTTAAACTAGCATCAGGCCCTCACGGCTGGGCAGAGTGAAGACAAGATTCCGGAACAAAGCCCCCGACATCTCATGAGGCTTCAAAGCAGCCATGTAAGGAAAAATGGATACAGAGCGGCCACAAACCAAATCAGAATATAAGAAAGTAAAGAAGGTACAAACGGATTACTTCCAATGGTAGTACTGTTAGGAAGCATATCTTTCCAAATGGTTTACATAATCATGCTTTTTCAGCTATAACTCTTGTAAAATCAAACTCTACTTTTCATACAGACTGTGCACACATGCAGCTTAATAAGGAGTACTGTTAGCACTTCACCGAGCTGGGTAAGTTCATGATCTCATTAGACCCTCCAATATGGCGAGAGAGGTGCTAAGGCCTGCGTTTTGGACGGGAGGCACCCAAGTCTGTGCCCCAGAGTCTGTGCTCCCAACCAGCTTAGCTCTGACTCTTGCTTTGCCCTAAATTAGTCGCTCAAATTTCATTTTAATCAGAGCAAGAAAATACAGAGGCCGGGCCTGCCGTATTATATATATGTATATGTATGTATATCTTAAAACTCTGGTAAGAATGAACAAAAATTTTTAACTTGTATTTACCATATTTTATTTAATGTCTTGTTTTATCTTCTTTTAACTTATTTTGGCTAAGTAAGAATGAGTTTAACCTGGCAACCAGTGAGTCTTCGTTTCAAGGGAAGAAAGAATTCACTCAATCCGAAGTAAGAAAGCAGTTTACAGCACTATCTACAATAGCCAGGTCATGGAAGCAACCTAAATGCCCATCGACAGACGAATGGATAAAGAAGAAGTGGTACATATATACAATGGAATATTACTCAGCCATGAAAAGGAACGAAATTGGGTCATTTGTAGAGATGTGGATGCATCTAGAGACTGTCATACAGAGTGAAGTAAGTCAGAAAGAGAAAAACAAATATCGTATATTAACGCATCTATGTGGAACCTAGAAAAATGGTACAGATGAACCGGTTTGCAGGGCAGAAATAGAGACACAGATGTAGAGAACAAACGTATGGACCCAAGGGGGGAAAGTTGGGGGGGGGGGGTGGAATGAATTGGGAGATTGGGATTGACATGTGTACACTGATGCGTATAAAATGGATGACTAATAAGAACCTGCTGTATAAAATAATAAATGAAATTCTAAAATTCAAAAAAAAAATGAAAGCTTTTTGAGGAAGTTTTTGAAAAAAGAAAGAAGTTTAAAGTGCAAGAAACGAACTCCCATTTTCTCTGGATCACACAGAGCATTTTTCAGAGCCAAACAGAATGAAAATTAAACAGAAGCATCCACAGACAACAAGCCGTCGGGGTTGCCGCCCGCGTCTCCGGGGGCCGTCCGCTAGGGGGCAGCATCTACCCCTCCGCCCTCCCTTGGAAGATGCTGGAGCGCTCGCTAGAGGCGGGCATCCCCTCCAGGAGCCGCGAGTTTCCGGAGGATGGACCACCCTGAAAGCGGGGGACAGGGGAGGAAAGAGCAATATTGGCACGGAATCTGTTCAAAGAGGACGAATGTGTACAAGCCCCCTTCTCCCATCCGGCTTTGATAAACCAGAAAGCTGGAATTTTGATCTGCTTTTCTAGCTCCTGTGTCTTTTACTTGGGTCTGACTCGTGGCTGTTAAGGGTAGCGACAAAACCACTAACATGCAATTTATGTTAAATTGTGCCCTTGAATTCGGCCTTTTAAAACATGCAAATTGATTTAGGCATAGGTTAGCAAAATGCATTTTGTTGCCCATTATAAATACAAAAGGGAATATGCAATGTGACACTTTCTGATTCTTTGAATAATTCCAAGGAATATCCTGGAACTGCATGAAACTTAACCTAACTCCCAAGTTCGTCCACATTAGTAGTCATCTTACCACTCAGAACTAGTGAGGGTCTAGGTCTCTGTGCTGACTTTTATTTCTGTGCATTTCACAAGTCACTCTGCCCTTTTCCCCAGTAATGTTTTGGTATTCTACTGATGTCTAATTATCTTTTCAGCCTTCTTCTTGGAGAGGAACAATGCTGCCTTAGTTTTTCTAACAGACCATTTGATTCACAATTTCTTTTAGAATTAATTGACATTTTGTATTTGTCTCTTGATTTCAGTACAAGTATTTGCATATACGTTCGGAAAGCATCACCCTAGACCCCGAGGGCTTGTGCGCCCGCTGAGCTTGATCACAAATGCCAGAGTAAGCTCTCCCCATGTAACCTTAACACCACTTTGAGAATGGTTGTGATGATAAAATATTCTGGGGATTTTCATTCTGCCTAATTAGGAATTTATATTTGTTTGACAGACACTTGTTCCAACTCTCTTAAGTCTTTCCCATGAAGCACAAACTCATTGAACAGGGAAACTTCATCCAGACCCCAGGAGTAAAGGCATGAGGAGCTGGGCCATTGAGAAGCATCTAGAAGAAGATTTCTTGACTTACATTGTAAGTTCCTTTCTTTTTAAAAAGAGAATCGATTTGTTTAATAACTAATAAAAAATAATCAACATGATAGAATAGGAAGCACAGATGTTACTGGCAAATGTGACATGCTCTGCAACCCTAAACTACTCATGGCAGTAAAGGGGTAAGAAGCTACTAAACATACATTTTGTTAATTACTCTATTAGATTCTTTGATAGGCACAAGATTCAGTTCTGCCACAGTGAACTTTCTTGCTAGTTAGGGTTTCCTGCTATCTATATAGTAAGCGTAGACTACTTAAGCCAATTTTGCAAGGTGTTTTTTTTTTAGTTTTTGTTTTGAGCAGAGAATACATAATTTCTGCCCATGAGAAACTAGATGGATCTTAAGTGGAGAGAGAAGAAATGCAGTATGAAAAACCCAGAGAAATTTAAAGCACCTCGATGTAGACACTGCCTACAAGACGTTTGTGTCCCCTCATCAGACTTGAACAAATCAAATAAACATAAGCACAAAGGAAATCTTTTCTGAGTTTCTTTTTTTTTAAATTTTCCCTCTCTTTCAATGATGATTTTTGCCTTTTATTAGAGATAGAATTAGTTCAGTCAGATTTAATTCCTTAGACATCTAATAAAATCTGTTTTTAAAAAATAAGTAACCAATTATTAGATAAACAAACAGGAAAGAAAGTAGGAAAAAAGAAACAATAAAGCCTAAGTGACTTTAGATACTTTCATCTCTTTGGAGTTCATTTTACTAAATTCAAACACACGGGCCACGTGCAGACGTAGTAATCCAGGCATTGTTTCCGCATTGATTCACCTTAGTTAATAATTGCTCTTGTTGGCAATCAGTCCACCAAACACTGATTGATTCATAATGCCGCTGGAAAGAAAGCTTAGAGCAAAATTTATGTTCTACCAGAAGAAGTATATTCATATTATCAATGTTTGTGTTAGTCTCACTTATGTTTCCTTTTTAAATCGCCACCCTTGATTAATTTTTTCTTTTAAGCCTCCTCCGAATCCCACCAGCTGCACAAGTCGAGATCCAGCTGAGCACCAGCAGGGGGGCGGGGTCCCACCCCACTGCTTTTCACATCTTAAGGGAAACACCACCTGCTGCTCAAGAGGGGTGCAACCAGAGAGAAAACCCCACAGACTTCTCATCTGAATGCACGCCGTAGCACGACGAATAATGACACCAATATTTTTATAGCCATAACCCAGTTTCGTGAAGTTGTTTCTTACAACGGATGGCCCTCCGTTCAAACTTCACACCCCCAGTCCATAAGGAAAGCAAATACCCAGAAAAACCAAGGTGGTGCAGGCTCTCTGTAAGGAGGGAGGGCTAAGCTCTCCTGCGCTTCGTATCACTTTTTCTCTCATTTGCATGTGTCTCATCTGTCTTCCTGGAAAGCTGTTTCTCTGATGGTGAAGTTATCCCTTCACTGGCCCTCAGCTCCAAATTCACCCTTTTGGCCTGTTCTGTGAAAATGGTTCTGAGCCGCTGAAATATTCCAGCTTTGCCGGCTGGTGTGCTGTTGAGCTTTGTCAGCGAAGGCCACTGGGGAAACAAGACAGGAGGGTCTTGCTTCCTGCTTCCTCAGGCTCCTGCACTGCAGGCGGCCCCCGTAGCCCCCAGCTCCTGCAGCGAAGTCCGAGCTGCACCCAGCAGCTCCCCTGAGTGGCTCCCAGTGGCAGTTTTGTGGCCCAGGCTCAGTGTCCCCGGGGAGATGTCCCCCCCACACAGCTTTCTCCCGCACAGCTTTCCTAGAGGAAAGATTTGGGGCGAGGTCCAGAGGATGGATTTCCAGCAAGTTCCACCAGTGCCCGCACCGCAGTGATCTGTCTGCCATCCAGTCAGCCGGGGCTGTGCCCTCCCCGGTGAGGCCTGGGTCTCAGCCCTTCCTGGGTGTGCATCTCAGGCCTGGGAGGCAGTGGCAGCTCCTACATCCTTTAGAGTTCTCTTTCCTCCTTACTTGCGCATCTCATACCCCAATCCCTTGTTACAGTTACTATTCTTTGCCTTAAACGTTCCCTGTTCAAATTTCTACCTGGTTTCCCTCTCCTGGAGGAAACAAGACTAGTACGCAGAGTAGTTAATAATGATTAATACTAAAGCCCTATCCCGCTAACACCCCGTAAAGTTCACCAGAGTTAACCAAAGGCCAGTGCTCACCTGTTACATTTTTATTACTGTCACTATTGGTTTTTTTGTTTTAACACCAAGATGATTTAAGATTTTGGAATATTTTAATTACCTCTCTCAAATATCAGTTATAAATAAGTGTTAGAACGAGTAATATAAAGAAAGGTTTCAAAGTTGGGAATGGTTGGTTTTGGAGGGAGGGGCCTCTTTTATTTCCTCCGGAGGCACCGTGCTTGGTGTCAGGGTTTACCCCTTAGGAGCTGGTGTAGTGGTACAGTGATATTCCCTGATGGCTGTGAACCCAATGAGTGTCAGAAACCAGCGTATGGGTGTTACAGGTATTACTCAACTTGATTCTCTCCAAAAAATCTTCAAGGTACATATTGTTCATGCCTAGTTTATGGACGAGGTAACTGAGTCTCAAAGAAGTTAAGTAAGTTGCTCAAATTCATATAATTCGCAGATGGTAGAGCCCAGATTCAAAGTCAGATTCTCTCAGACTCTGGAGCAGTTTTCTCTTCTCTTAATCTGACCCGAGGAATTCTGGCAGCTTCTGTTGGAGGTCTTCGGACACACACCCTCTTACTGCACCCACAGGATAGCAGGTATGGTCACTATTCCAATCCACTTCCTCTGCTTTTCTCATTTGTTTAAATTTCATCTAATTCCCTGGATTTATGTGCAAAATAATAGAAACTCAAGTGTGCGATGATCTTGGATGACTCTGGTCTCTTTTTTGTTGGGTAAGTGGTAGCTTTTCTAATTAGAAGTAATTCTCTTTTACATTTTTCTTTCTCAAATATACAACTCTATACCAGTGTACTGCCTCATGATTCCTTCCCAGTTCATACTCAAAAGATTTGATAATCTATCCATACCTCTCTGTGATAATAGGGAATCTCCTTTGATTACCTAGAAATAAAACACCACCATTTTTTTTAAAAAAAGAGAGAAATATAGCCTCCTGGGTTACTAAAACTTTTCATATGCTTCATCATCTCTTACTGAGGAGATGAGTATTGAAACGTTGCATGTTTTACAAATGGCAAAATCCATAAAAATCAAAGGAAAATATCCATAACTTGAATTTCAAATAACAATTCTGTCTTGGTGAGTTTGGATCTAACTTAGTTCTTGATCATTGTTGAACACTTATTAACTTACATAATGGCACTGTCACTTAAAACTCAATACAAAACACAAAATTACAGCAAAATGCCAGCTTAGAATGGAGAAAATGTTAAGGGTACTTATTATCTATCAACTTTCTCTCTCCTGACAAAGACAACGATCACAAAACTGAATGATTCAAAGACTATAAAAATCTTTACCCAGGGGAAGAAAAGAAACAAACAGAAACCTATTTGCCAAGGCCACCTCATCAAAACAATCGAAGACGTTTTGAAGCATAAATCCATTTAAACAACACTCTTCCAAAGACTCAGGCAGCTGAGAGGAGGCAGGTACCTGCTCCCCCACCACGCCTGGTCAATGTCACGGAATCTTCATCATTTTGGACTTGGAAGCCACACTGTCCTTATGGGCGATAGCTGTAGTTTCTGACACTCAAGTTTCAAAATGCCAGGCTAATGGCTTGGCCAACTGAACTGGTAACTGAAATTAAGCCCAACTCCTAGTTTCTATACAACTGCTAACACGCAGCCCTAAATAATACTTTCTACCAGATGAAGCCAAGATAAGGACAAAAATAGCCTCTTTTTAACAAGTGATTTATATCTTGTGCTCACCTGCTTCTTTACCACTGGGAGTCATCCAATGTGAATTGCAAACCATGGCAATTATTTTTTGCCATGCCTTATTTTTAAGACAGAACATCCTTCGTGCTCTCACATAATAATAACAATAATTAGTCATTTGAAATCAACCAAGTGTTCTAGTTGTTTAGGGAGAATTTTATCACAATGACAACTTACATAAAGTTAGAGACCAAACTACACTAAACCAGACCAGACTAAAAAGTATAAAAAAGAGCTGAATTCAAGCCTCTACTAGGCTTTCAAAAGCTGGTGTCCAAAATCTATTCAGAAAATTGCAATCATTTGTCTGATCACTCACAGTGCCCTACACTTTTTGATTAAAAGTTGCTTGTCTCGGGCTTCCCTGGTGACGCAGTGGTTAAGAATCTGCCTGCCAATGCAGGGGACACAAGTTCGAGCCCTGGTCCGGGAAGATCCCACATGCCACGGAGCAACTAAGCCCGCGAGCCACAACTACTGAGCCCGCGTGCCACAACTACTGAAGCCCGCGCACCTAGAGCCCGTGCTCCGCAACAAGAAAAGCCACCGCAATGAGAAGCCCGCGCACCGCAACCAAGAGTAGCCCCCGCTCGCCGCAACTAGAGAAAGCCCGCGTGCAGCAACGAAGACCCAATGCAGCCATAAGTAAATTAAATAAATAAATATTTTTAAAAAGATAATTATATTAACAAAAATTTGCTTGTCTCCACAAAATGGATTCCACATTTTTGGTGACCCACATGAAAAAAATTTTTTTTAACAGAGAATGTTAGGATGAAACCAATTTCCGAGGATAACTGAATGATATGTAAAAGCAGGTTCCCATGGTTTAGTACTTTAATCTGGTCCTGTGCTCCTCAAACTTTATGCTGAGAGCCTAGGGGGTAGAGCCTGAAGTAACTTCAAAATTGTTCATTCTCCATGTTTTATATGTAACGCTCATAAAAATGTTCTACCCTACCTCTTTGTAAGTCTGCTTTTGTAACAGAGAAAAATTCCCTAAATCTTGAAGAAAAATGGACTTCCCACAGAGATGCTCCCTGTCTGTGCCGTGGCTTCTCACATCCACTGGGGACCACAGCGCATCCCAGGGGGAAGACAACAGCTAATCAAATCAGGAGGTTCCTGGCTGACTTTGCAAGAATCGTTTGATTGTTCTGACAAGTGTTCTTTTTAAGCAAAATATTACGTACCAGTAACCCCAATAGAAAGCTGTTCATGAGAGCAGCAATCCACAAGGGGAGAAGCCTAAGGAAAGATCAGTGCCTGTGTCCACCCAGCACCGTCGGCTGTGGGGCTCAGCAGCACCCAACTCTCTTGCCTGGTCTCACCTTCAGAGAGCTCACCTGGTTGTGACCAACGGGCTCGGCCAGTGCCTGCCCAGCAAGCAGTCCAGCCAGCAAGGAGACGTCAATCTTACAGCGGTCCCCCTCAAGCGAGAGTCGAATGAGCCCTGAAGATTTCATCACAAGCCGGGTCTGATTCTGCTCCCCCAGCAGGGTGACCAGCGTCCCTGGGTTGCTCAAAACAGAACGGTCTCCCTAGAAGTGGGCTTTCGGGGCTAAAACTGGGACAGTCCCATGCAAATCAGGATGGTTGGTCACTCTTTTGTCCAGATGATGGTAAGATGGGGGAGATACTGTAGAATGGGATCCAACCATGTGACACTGCCCTTTGACCATTTTTAAACTATCAAAATGGCAAATTTGCATAACGCCACCTAGTAATTGTCAATTCCAGAAATGGTCTGACTCGCCAGGATGCTGGCTCCTCCTCAGTGACCTGTCGTTAGCAACCATCAATTCCTTGTGTCCTGCAGGTGCATCATCTGAATTCTCTGGGCTATCATGAGGATGTACATCCCTGACTGGGTGGTCCATGGTGAGGGTCGATTGTAACAGTTATCGCAAAGCTTCCTCTCGTCCAGACTCTGCGGACCTCAAACATGATTTTTGGAAGGAAAGAGTTGTCTCTGAAATCTCCAGATAAACAAAAGCTGAAGGATTTCCTGAAGGAAGAAGGGTTTAATCAGTGAGAGAGGCAAACCCCGTCGGTTCCAGCAGCTTGGGGTCAATGGCCTTCAGCCAAGGTCACTTTTGTGGAGCCTGACGTGTGATTTTCGCCATCGACTCACACTCAAGTGTGTGACACTAACACTTCCCCTTCCGGAGTATCTTTTGAAGTGTGGTCATTTGCTCCTATGGATTCAGACACCCCTGGCTGTCGACACCATACACATTAATCGGACTGAAGTCAACTGGTTTTAAGTCACAAGGAATCTGGCAAAAAAGCAAATGCACCACCTGTTACGAAGTCCTCTTAGAGCAAAATGAAGAAGGTGGGGAGATGGGGGCAGCGACTGAACTGGAATTTTCAACTCCTTGTTTTGATAGGATTTAGACAAAGCTGGACTTTGTGGAGTTCACTTTGGGGTTTAGCTCTCAGCTTCCCCCAACTAAAACGGCCTAATGGAGGACCTTCAGCTGTAAAATGGATTTGAGGTTCTCACAAGTCACTCCCCAGAGCTTTGAAGCAACAGAAATGCAGCAAAACAATACGAAACTGTTGCTCAGGAAAGAACTCGGTGTGCTTCAGTCCTTGGAGTTCTCTCCCTAGGTGTCTGGGCTCCGAGAACAGGAGTCTGAGATGGGCAGGGATTTGTGAAAGCTTGGCCCTGTCCCCAGTTGATAAGCACAAGACTTTGATGGGAGTCCAGCCAATCTATCAGTTTTCATTATCATTTATTAAAAAACCCAGGGGCAGAACTCTTTCATGTGCAGAAGCCAGACGGCTTATCTGCAGCAACAGCACAGAGATGCTACAGTGATTTCCGCTCTTCTCATAAATACAAAACTCTGCGATTTGAAGTCAGCCCACAGCCATCCCCACTGTCCTCCAGCCTTTCAGAAAATGTGCACCATCTCCTCTGCTTCTCTTCCATTCTCGATGTGTCACGCTGGGAAGATTATTTACCTTCTCTGATCCCAGCCAGTTTCCTCATTTGAAACGTGTCTGTATTCATGTAGGAGTTGGGTGAAAACTGGTGGAATTAGCCCATGGGAAGCCCTGACAGCTGTGCTTGGTATAAAGTGAGGTTCCCAGAGAGGGGCTGATAGCATTCCTCCATCCTTAGCTTTCTTTCTGGATCAGGAACTCTAAACTGTTCTAAAACGTAGGTCTTACTATTATTTAGGTATAGCAAAGCCAACAGATCAGGATAGGACTGCCATTAAGAAGATAGTTTGCTGTGCTCACAGATCCCAAGAGGAGGGGTCGCCATGCCATGGGGGGCCACACGGGGAAGTGGCAGGAAAGGCAACAGTCAGAGGGAGCGAGAGGAAAATTGGACAAAAGTCTTTACTGTGGTTTCCACAGGGAGAAACAGATGAGGCAGAGGAATCAGGCTTCGGGTTGGCTATTTTAAATCATTTCAGTGGGCTCTGGGACCTAGGGGTGTCCCTGATTTTCTGGGACCTAGCCCTCGGGTGATTAGAGCAGGGGGATAGTGGCCCCAGTGTGCAGTAGAAGAGGTGGTGGGCGTGTGGGCTCTGGATTGGTGGTTTGCATCGGAAGGAGATCTTGCATGGAGTGATTTGTTATCTCTGTGAATTAGCTAAGCCTGGGAGGGACAGTTCCTCCAGCCCACAAGGCCCCAAGATGTCAAAGCATGGGAGCATAGCAGAAAAGGCATGCTTGATACTTAAACGCTCCTTCCAAACCTCTTGAGACCTGCTTGTCTAAGTTCACACTGTTCTTCCTAACCCACCTTCACCGGAATTCTCCAAGTGGTTACTTAACCCCTTGCAAATATACAGCCTCCGGGAAAGTGGAGAGCAGCCCTGGCAAAGAGGGGTGCCCAGGGAAGTGTGTTGCTTTCTTCTTCTCTCCAAAGTCCAGAGGCACCTGCCCTGCTGTGGTTCAGCCCGGCCACTGCAGCCCCAAGTCTACTCGAGCTGCTGTGAGAGTCTCAGAACAGCCTGGGAGAGGGGCCCACGGGAGGGGGCAGAGACGAGGAAAGCCTCGCCAGGGACTCCCTTTTCAAGACGTCAGCTCCTTGCACCCAGCTGGAGGCTGAGGGTGACGATGCGTCATCATGGCTGCTTTTCCTGTTCATGGTTCAGAACCAGCTGAGACAGACTCAGAGGCAGCCAGATGGAGATAAACATGTCAGGTTGGAGGTGAAGGAAGCTGTGCTGGAGAAATGCACTTCGCACCTGGGACATAGCAGAGCATCCCATCCTCGCCTGGAATTGCGTCCCTGACCCCGGCGGAGACAGAGCTGGACCACGGCTGGCCTCTCCATAGGGTGTGTGACTCAGGACAAGCTCTTCTGGAAAATAGGCCCTGCGAAGGTGAGACCATCCAGTTCTAGCTCCTTCTCCCGCTCTCACAATGGGATGACTTGCCCCCCCTCTCTTGGGGACGGTGAGTGCAGGGCAAGGAAAGGTGGAAGCTACTTTCCTCCAAAACTCCAGAAAGGGAGGAACTTCCTATTTATTGTTATGAGCCAAGATAGGACCCTGGGGAGGGGGGGGGGAATTGTGTCTCCTACGAACGTGTTCATTCCATTCCAATCAGTGTTTTCCTGGTGTGTACTGTGTGCTGGCTTTGGGCTGGGTCCTGGGGATGCAGAGAGGAATCAGGGAAAGTTCCTGTCCTTGCACCGACAGGCTGGCAGGGGTAAGAAAGGGGCACATAGAACAAGCCACTCTAGGCCACTGTGGTAGGTATTAAAGGCAGCAAGGCTGGAGATATTCGAGGAGATTCATCTAAACCCACAGTTGTCTAAACCTAATTCCTGAGACCTGGAACAGAAAGGGGCAGTCCACCACCACCACACACACACACACACACACACACACACACACAGATGTACACACATGTTGCACTGTACGACATGTCCTCCCAGAATCTCAGAAAGATCATTTTACAGAACAACCAATACTGAGCCCTTTCCATGCACTAGTCTCGTCTAGGAACATCTAAGAAAGTATAAGGCACAATGCTTGAATTTTTACACAGAAAAATGTAAAACAGGATAAACGTGATTTCTGATAACCATGATGAAAGCAAGTTTGTGGTAAATCTGTACAGAAAGAACAGGCCATAGAAGGAGGAAAAGTTATCATAGACCAGCATCATCCCCAAAGGTTTCCTGGGGAATCTGGTCTCTGTCTAGATTTGAAGAATGTGTCTAGACAGAGAATGAGAAAGTTTTCCAGAGGAGAGGACAGCTCCTTAGAGATGCCTGGTACGGGAGGTACGGATGTCTGGTACAGCCTGGTACAGGAGGTGCGGGGCACGCTGGGGGAGGCTGAGGACTGGGGGAAGGGGGTACGTCCTCAAAGCAGAGGGGCCACAGGTGTGTCACTGCTCCATTGCTGATAGCAGCTCACCTGCTGGGCAAGGTAGGAAGTCACTTCCACGTGGCTGGCTCTTATCTGTAAGCCCTCAGGATGGGCAGGACGGGAGAAACGCTTAGGATATCCGAGGCCAACGTGGGGAAAACGTGCAGAATAACCCCTACATGAACCGATCAAGCCAACCCTTGGTCAACCCGCTGCATTGCCCCCAGCACCTGCCGCTGCCACCGAGTCTGGCAGGGCACAGGGACACCCCACTGCAGCGCCCTTGCCTGTCTTTGAGGACAAAAAGGGAAACGATCCGGAGCACGCTAGCACTCTCGAAGCCACTTCCTAAAGGAGCACGTGCACGGCCACCTTTCCAGGAAACCCGGGACTTGACGGGCCACCTTTCCCAGGCTCCACGTCCTCACCTAGTCACCCTCACTGGGCCTGGGCTGAACTTGGACTCTTTCTCCACAGAGATGTTCCTCTGTCTCCTGTGTATTCTCATCTCTCAGCTGAAATTTTTTGTTGAAGGTGCAACAGCCTGAGGTTAATCCGGTGGGTAAAGAACCGCCCCAGGAAGACCGCGGGCAGCAAGTCCATTTTCGGCGACAGGTGTAAGGTTAATCTCCTTGCACTCGGAGGTGCCACGCACAGGGCGTCAAAGGCCTGGCACCTCCATCTGCACGTCCGAGGCTTCTCAGGGTGACAGCCTTGCTCAGGAAAGGAACGAACCTGGGACATGAGTGATGCGGCACTGGAAATATGGGCTCCGCGTGGAGCGCCTGACTATCTCACCTTCCGTTATACAAGTTTCCTCCAGAATGAACAGGTTCTCTGCCACGTGATACGATCTGTAACTAAGTTTCCTGGGGTATTTCTTTTCTTTTTCTCTTTCGAATTGCGGTTTTGCCTGACGATCTAGAAACTGAGCATCGTGCGGCGGGTGGTGCCATTTGAGGCGCAAGTGGCTGGCTGGATGTGAAGCGCGGAGGCGTGGATTCAGCTCCCCCGTCCTCGGAAGACGATCCTGGACTTTGCGGAGCCCGCGGGCCTGGAGCTCAGGGATTCCGTGTTTCCCTTCTCCGGTGGCCCAAGTAAACTTGTCCCAGAAGCCAGAGGTCGCAAGGACTGAAAGCCTGACGCCGCTGCTGTGGATCCGAGCGAACCTTCGCCGAGCGCGCTCTGCGTACCTGGAACCGAGCTAAACCTGCGATGCGCTGAGTTTTGTGTAGTCCTCACTGCTGTCCTGCTTATGCGCAGCGCACAGGTGCGGAAACCGAGTAACCGAGAGGTTAAGGACTTAGGTCTTTGAGCCCGTGTGTGACTCCAGCACTGTTCTCAACCGGGGGAGATTTTGTCCATACCCCACCCTTGGGATGGGGGACAGACACTTGGCAACACGGGGTGGGGAGGGAGTGGCTGAAGGTGTCAGCTGGCGTCTAGTGGGTAGAGGCCTGGGAGAGTTCTCGACATCGTGCACTGCGCAAGGTAGCCCCCATAGCAAAGAATCATCCAGCGCCAGAGGTCAGCAATGCCGAGGTACAGAAATCTTACTCTGGCGGTTATGCGGGTGACCTGCATACAGGGGGACGGCAGTAGTGTCTTCCGGAAGAGGTCTCCTGTCATGACTCTGGTCCGCATGGAAAAGGAAAGAAGGAGCATATCCCTCATTGTTTCTAGTTTGGCGCAGACCCACCTAGGACCTTCTTGGAAGTGCTAGATGTCCCGGGAGCAGCACAACCCCACTCCCTAAGCACCATCCATGCCTCTCAGACCATGCCAGACTGTAGTAAGAACAGGTCCTCGGAGATGGGGTCTCCTCCAGCCCAACCCACCCCGACTCCAAACCACAGGGACTGCACAGACCTGCCCCCTGTCCCCGTGCCTGGGATCCACGCCCTGGGGCTACGCACTGTTCTCCTTAGGATCCTCTCGTTGAACTGAAAGATCCTTGATATCTAATCTGTCAAACTAGCTCTTCAGCTTCTTAGTATGGATTCTCAATCCCCAGTCAAAAGAGAAGTCTTCCACACTGGGGTGCATGCAGTGAGCAGGAGACTGAAGGAAGTGATTGCAGGAAGGAGAGATGACAGAGTTAGGACGCCTCCAGCCGCTTCATGCATGGGGTGACCCTGCTCACCTCCGTCCTTTCGAAGGGGAAGGATGGATTCCCCAGGATGAGCTGTACGCGGTTCCATACTTGTGCCCTTTTGATTCTCCTTTCTTCTTCTCGTATTTGTGCTCCATGGAAGAAGAAATCAGTCAGGAAAATCGACGGAAATCTTTGAAGGTCAAAGATGCTCGTAACACACAGAATAGTGTCAATACATAGAATCAGTGGAGAACAGTTCATTATAAAGAGGATGTTTGCCCTCTGCGTGACTTGTGTTTGCCCTATTTACATCTGAGTGCTTTGAATCCACCTTCTTGATCAGTAAGACACGACCGGATGTCAGAAAGCAAGAGCAAGAAGAAGGGGAGCCGTGTCCTTCTCTGTGGTACGGGAAGCACTGCTCTGAGCATAGCATCAGATGACTCTCCAGATGGATGTAACAGGCAAATCCAAAGTGAACTGGCCAAACATTCTCCTGGACTTGGCAAGAAAGTAGACTGTGTTTTGCACCCTTCCCCACTCCCCCCAGAAATCTTATGCTCTAATTAGCCTTATATTCGGCTAAAGGGAAGTATCTGGGGTGTCCAGGCAGTGGCCATTGTGTCATTCACCTCAACCCAACCCGCCCCATCTACATCATGGCTCCTAGGCTTTCCTATGAACTGTCCCCAGTCTCCATCCCGGCTCGGTGCTGTAAGCCGCAGCCAGATGGCGTGAGAGGGCCCCAGGTTTGGAGTTCGCAGGCTCGAGTGAATCCCTCCACTTCCAGGTGGGGTGAGTGGGCAAGTTAGCTGACTCCCAGACCCTGCATTTTCTCCCCAGAACCAGGAGGAGGATGAAAATACCTATCTGGCACCCTTGCAGGGTCAGTGTGAGGAACCAACAGGATAGAACACAGAAAGGGCTCTGTGAGCTCGAAGGCACGATTTCGATGTCACCCTCTTGCCTACCAGCACCTCAGTCCCTGAGGTCAGAACAGCTTTCCCTTTTCTCCGGAAGTTCCAATGCATGACCGATGGGCATGCCGAGTCCCAGGTCACACGCAGCCTCCGGTCACTCTGCAGGCGTGGCCGAGAGGAATGGCACGTTCTTCCTTTCATCCAAGTTGCCTTTTTGTCGTCGAAGGCCAGACCTTCCTTTCTGCTGTTCTCAGGAAAGAAGACGACGAGGACCCCACTCCAAATGCCACGTCCCCTTGTTCCGGGCTCCAGTTCTATTGCAGGGGTCATTTGGGGTGGGAGGAGAATGAATCAGCATCTCTCCCTCTCTCCCTCCCCCCCCCCATCGCACCCTCCACCCCACCCCGAAGCACACTCGGTCCCCTGCTGCTCGGAGGCCAGCCAGCCACCTGCCTCAGGGCGCGCTGTCCCTGTCTCGCAGGGGCGTCTGGCCGAGGAAGAGTTTGCTGTTGAGATGTTTGGCTGCAGAAATGGCTGCTGGGCTGAAGGATGATCATCTCGTCACAGAGACGGCATCTGTTTTGCCTCGTGGGGAAGAGAATGGCAGCTATTCTTCCTATTATGAGAACACCAGGCTACTCCAAGGACATATTCCAACGCAGGGGAATTTCAAGAGCTTCATTTCTTTCCCTGCTCATGCCTCTCCTGCCTTAGGTAAGTGCCATGCCCACCCCCGCCACTGTAGGAGGTCTTTTCTTGACATCTGGGATCTCCAAGGCCATTTCCTGGTATAGTAGTTGTAACAAGGACCAAAAAGACCCTTTCTGTTTCATTAATTATGTTTTGGAAATTTTTTAATAAATTCATCTGAATTCTGAGAGATTTTAGAATCCAATTCATCATACAAGATTCCTATTGCTACCAGATCAGTTCCTTAGTAGATCACTGATGGATCTGTCACCCATTCGCATTTCCACCCAGGAAAGTCTATGTGAATTTTAGTGATCGTCTGTATATCCTAGGCCTGAGCGCTACCTCTTTCTCTTATTTTGTGCAACTCTTTGACAGAAGACAACTGCTCAGACAGGGGCCTTAATAGACACGCCACAGGGATGCATACGGTTGCCTGTCTTTAAACACCGCCCCACCCCCTCTGTGCACCATTGGCCCCTGAAGCACGGTGATTCCCTCCCCTCCCTGACCCCGGTGGGACTCTGGCCGCCTGCCAGAGAGTTGCTGCCGAGGAAGACGCGGCACAGCCACTGGGCAGGACGGGTAAGGGCAGGCCAGCTTCCCCTCGATGCCCTTCCGTGGCCGGACTGAAATTGTACTCCCTTCCACTGAGGTGAGCAACTGCCATCTGTCTTGCTCATTTTCTGTTGATGATCTTTCTTAGTCTCCAGCCCATCAAGCTGCTGGATGGAGAGCAGGGGGAAAGGCCTTTTAAACCTGCCAGGTCACACAATAGCTGTGCCTTAAGGTTTCCAAGGACCTCCTTCCTTCCCCGGCTTGTCCTGCCACCTGGCGGGGGAGATGTAGGAGCTTCTGGGTGATGGGGGCCACAAGCTTGAGGTCTGGGACCATCAGGTGCTGGGTCTGCCGCCTGGGCCCTTGCTGGCCTCCACGGGAGTGGAAAGGGAATACGGGCTTCTCACGAGGCTCACACATGCTCCTGAATCCCCACCTGGGCATCACAAGATGGGGTTCTCTCTGTCAGCCTGACATCCTTCTCAGCGGCTGACATGGCGCTGCGTTGGTTCTCACGGGCACTGGGTGTCCCGTTCCATGTGCCCTGCAGCCCTCGACAGTGGGGTCATGACACCCTCTATGCAAGACCCCTGGGTGCTCACCTAGTGGTTTCTGCATCAGCCACCCTGTCTGTCCTCTGGGTACATGAGAACTCTGAGACCCTTCCAGGCCACCCAAGGTCAAAACAGGCCCATGGTCACTAAAATTAGATGCTTCTTCCTAAGTATACCCAACTGCCATTTTCTTTACTCTGATGTAGCTGCAGGATGCTCCCAGGACACTCCCAGATCCCAGCGGATAAATGGGGCAAAAGCCTGGTTGCTTTCAGCTTTGCTCTCATCCATCCAGGACTGCGCTGTTTCTAAAGTGTGGGCTCAGCATGGGATTAATGCAGCACACAGAGGCTCAGTGGTTGCCGGACTTAACCTCCCACAAGCCACAGGCCAGTAGGAGCCTGTCAGGAAGACTCTTTGTCATAATGTCCCCACCCTAAAGGAGCATCTGTCCTGTCCCATTTCCTGGAATCTCAATGACTGATGACGTAGAGTGAGAAACCCAATTTTCAAGTAAGAGAAAACCTGAAAAATTATCCCCATGGTATTCCCTTTAGGCTTTCCACCAAAAAAAAAAAAAAAAAAAAAAATAGTCATTAGTCATCGTTAAAGCAAAAAAGAAACATGGCCATTCACCTCAGTGTCACTGAACTTAAGTAATCGAACACTATGATGGGGATGGGAAAGGAATGATTTAGGGGAATTTCTTAGAGTGACAAGATGTAAGAACTTGAAGTTCCTAATGTAGAGAGCATTTAGCACATTTCTGTTTTGTAGATGAGAAAGTTGCAGTGCTGCCAGTTTAAATGACTTCTCCTTGGTTCTAAGTCCAGTGAGAGAGTTAAGAACAGAAACCACATGTGCTTGACCACCTATAAAATCGAATACAAGCCTCCCCATAATTTCCTGGAGTAAACCGTAGATAAAAGGAAAAACAAAACCAACAAAAAGCATGTCTGACCAAGGCAAGGTACACGCTCAGCAGAGACCACTGCACTAGAACAGGTGCAAGCTGGGGCGATCTGGAGTGGCCTGGGGTCTCCAGACAATTAGACACATCAAAGAAACTAGCAGTGCCATATTGGTCCCTGTGTTCACCAAATCCTTCCTAACTCTGCAGCAGGTACCAGGCACCATGGCAAGTCAGGGCAGAGTCGTAGGGAAGAGCAGAATAGCCATCTGCAGCATTCACATACCCAGTCCCTCCCCTCCCACAGAGAGCAGTTTACTTCCTTATAAAGTGGCTCATTCCACGTTTATGGCTTTGTCCCTCAGAGACCTCTTGTACACATTTCACCCTGCAGCAAAGCACGATCCACTGTATGCCTATAAGAATTGTAAGACTGATATTATTAGTTGATATAAAAATACATACATTTTATCCCAACCTGCACCATTTTTTAAAACAATAGAATGCCACCCACATTGAAGCATTATTCACCGAAGCAGGCATCACTGTGTTCATTAAGGACAGAGAAATGAGGCTTGAACCATGCCAACTGATACCCAAAGTCCCTCAACAGATGAGCAACAGGGCTGAAACCAGAATTCAAATCTTCTGTTTCCTAGTAACTCTACTCAGTAACATCTTTTTGTCAACCAACAGGCCTCCGACTCTTTCCTATGACTATATATACGTCAAATGATGAGACAGCACACAGCCAATGTATTCCATTCCCCATCGATTTGACTGGGAATGTTGACTATAAGCAAAGCCTAGGTTTCAGGATATTGTCCCTGGGAAAAATCAAATTTAAAAATTCAACAATCATTTTGATAAAACAAGACAATATCCTCAGCCTGATTCAAAACTAATATGTTGCCAGATGTTTTCTTCACCAAAGAGAATTACAGGAATGCCATAGAAATGATACCTGCTTTAGAGGAGAATCGGGAGAAAGGAGAGGTCTTGTCAATTCTTAGAGTTTCTGATCCCATTAGTACATTTTTATCTGAATGGCTGTCATGGAGATATAGGCTACGCTTGGTCCTCCAATCGAAGCCACGGAAATAAGCACTATTACTTTAAAAATTACATAGGTACTTTATATGTCTGCTAGCATCATCATGAATTAGCCTCTTTGAGTCATGAACGTCCTTCCAAAAAAAGCTGTGAACAAAAGTTTAACAATTATGAGTTGTACTTAGATTTGCCCACGGTGGTTCCAGAAATTTTCTTCCTAGACACTTTCATTTACCACTGACTATCAAATTATTTTAAATTGGCAGTATTTTTAAAGACACTATGTTATTCTATGGCTCATATATCAGCAGGTGCTTACATTACTCAGAGTTTTTGAGTCATGAGAAAGTTAATTACAATAGCTTTAATTATTTCTCTGCAACAATAAAAATGGACCTTTAAAAATACCATTGGGGGGTTAATGTTTGACGAATGGGTAACAATAAGCAGTGATTTTTTTAATCTGCTGTATTAAATCACATAATTGGACACAAAAGATTCAGGTGCAACTTGCTTTTGTAATTGTGTTCTAAGTGGTATCATTTTTAATTATACACAGAGAGTTCAATGTTCATTCCCTGAATTTTTAAGCCACAATTTTTCTTTTCTACCTGCCGCTCCTTTGTTCAGGTTTACCTCTCTTTGACATACATTATTTGAATTTCTAACTCAACAATAGATCCACAGCTTACTCATTTTTTCTTGTGCAATGGAATGATGAAAAGTATGTGGCTTAGGAAATACAGGTTAACCCTGGAGATGAAAGTAGTAATAGTTTTCTCTAATGAGAACACTGTCTCTAGAACGGTCTATGATTGTCCCTTTCTCTCTTTCTTCAGGCAAGGAGCAGCTGCCTTTGGTACCTGACGCAATTATCTGTGCATATAGTGTGATAGTCACTAACGATGTCCTTTCCCAAAAGGGCGGTCCACACTGCGATGCCTTCCCCAACTTTAACTCAGTAGGAAGCCCACAGCCAGGCTGTGGGTGGTTGACTTGGCAACCGTCATCTCTCTGGTCCCCAGTGTTGGTTTCCCAGATGGATGCACCTGGAAATGTGTCAGCTCGTTTACAGAACCCAACTCATAGCTGACCGATTTGGGTGGGAAACCAACTCACAGTGGGAAATAACACTTTCTAGTAAAAATTTTGCTGGGACATCACCATTATGATCTGAAGATGTCTTGAGGAAAAGAGATATTATTAATAGTAATAACATAGCAATAGCTAATAACTGACACGAGGGAAAAGAAGAACATCAACTGGACACATCTGTTAGGACTGGGGCCCTGTTTCCACTGTGAACCTAAGAAAGCATCAATCCCCAGTTTCCTCCATGTCTCCCTTTTCAGACCTTGAGTGGCCTCATCCTTTTCTCTGATTATAATAATTATGTTGTTTCAAGAAGACCTGCCAGGGGCTTCCCTGGTGGCACAGTGGTTAAGAATCCGCCTGCCAATGCAGGGGACATGGGTTCGAGCCCTGGTCCGGGAAGATCCCACATGCTGCGGAGCAACTAAGCCCGTGGGTCACAACTACTGAGCCTGCGCTCTAGAGCCCGTGAGCCACAACTACTGAGCCCACGTGCCACAGCTACTGAAGCCAGTGCACCTAGAGCCCGTGCTCGGCAACAAGAGAAGCCACCGCAATGAGAAGCCCGCGCACCACAACGAAGACCCAACACAGCCAAAAATAAATAAATAAAATTAAAAAAAAGAAGACCTGCCAAAACTACCCTTAGAAAAGAAAAAAAAAACATGTTATAAAACACTTAATGCAAATATATACTTCACCTTGTTAGTTAAAGCAGTGAAACCTGGAACGACATGGTACAATAAGATGACCAGCTTCAGAACCAGACCCCTCTGTCCAGAACCAGACCCTGTTCAGCCCCTGTGCTGCCAAGCGTGAACTGTGCACCCTTAGGACCCTCTCTAAACTGGGGAGCATAGCAAACACGTTCAAGATTGTTGAAAGATTTGTGAAAAAGTCCATAAAATACCTAGAGCCTGATATTCAGATGGCACTCAAGTAATGATAGTTATTAATATTATTACAGATAAACTGTGCTTCAATTTGCTCAGTGGAACAACATATGGCCATGAAAATAAGGCTCATAAAGATTATAATAAAATAGAAAGCTTAATGTTCCACTGATAAATGAAAAACAATCATAAAATAATTTCAGCCATGCGTTAGAATATAATGCATAGAAACAAAGACCAGAAAAATATGCCCACTCATTAAACTTGCTTATTTTGGAAGGTGGGACTTTAAGTAACTTTCATTTCCTAGTCACAGTTTTTTTTTAATTGCCAGGTTTTCTAAGTTGATTACAGATACATATTTTCATAGAAGGAAATTTAGGCTCATTGCATTTTAAGAGCCTCCTCACCAGGTTAGCATGATACGTTCGCTGACTGCTTTTCATGGCAGAGATTACCTGGTAGAGTCCTGACCACAGCACTATGACACATGTATTATTATTATTCCCATTTTACAGAAAGGTTAAGAAGATCGTGAAGCTCTAAAACAGCAAAGCCAGGACCGAAGTCTGGGAGTCTGACCTGGTGCCCACCTGATAGCCGTGGGTCCGCTCTGAAAGGGCCGAGGGCATCGGTAACCTCAGCGGAAGGGCTTTTCAGAATACTTCTGGATTATCATAACAAGTTACCAAGAGAAGGAGACTTGAGGAACTGGAGACGGTCAAGAAGAAATCTGCGGTATCCCAATGTCTGCATATGTTGCTGAAGGATGTTGACGCTCACGGCCTACCGTCCTGAGCGCCGTACTTCCAGCCCCTAAACTTCCTACCATCTCCCTCCTTCTACAAGCCAAGACTCTGAACCAGAATCACAAAGAAATTTACTACAGTTCCCCGTACAGCTTGCCAAGGAAAGTCACATCTCCCAGGTAGCAGAATAAGAAAAGGAGATTCATCAGCTCTTTGCATCAGCTGTTTCCTGCACCAGATGCTTCTTTTTAGATGTTCCAATATCTGCCACCCTGAGCTAAAGCAACTTAAAACAAATTCATTCTGGGAACATTTATTTCTGTGCATGTCCTTTTGTTTATGCACTGAGTGTATAGTTTAGATCCTTTGGGCGCAAGAAAGATAAACCACTTCTGACAGAGTAGCGTTTGGAAGACGAATAACCTGGAGCACTGTCCGTATTTCATAGCCGTGTATCTGTGTCCTCCACCGCTTTGCGATTTAGTCTGACAGCAACAAAATAGCAGTGTTGTGAAAAGTACATTCCACCGTATCTCCAAAATTACAGTATCCATGTATTATGAATAAGATTCTATAATAACGTTAGCACAGATTCATTGTTCTAATTTAAATACAAATACGAATTTCCCTTTAACATATTAGGTGATATTTTCTAAAATTTTAATTTTTTAACTGTGTTATTGTCAAAGTAACTCCATGTTTTAAATACAACAGTTTAGGAAAAAGAACCATGTTTTTTTTCAGAAAGGAATGAAGTCTGAGTAATAATACTGTCACGCTTTGAAACTCTAAGGTATGCATTTGCTGTCTTTTTCACAGAGAATAAAGTGCCACCTTATTTTGAAAATTATTCCAAACTTATCAGAAAACAGCCAAAGAAATGGCTTCTGTAATATCAAATGAATTCGACTGACAGGCTTTTTCAAGGGAAGGATTAAAGCCCTTCAAAAGCGTGTGCGTTCCAGTGACATATGCACTTCTATTTCACATCTACTTTTAAAATAAGCCTATATTCACGCTCTTGGGTAGAACAAAGGGGAAAGAAGAAAAAGCATGCACACGTGTTTTATTATTTATCAGATGTGAACGTTAAAGCCATGTTTGGTTTCTGGTTGAAAAACAGCTCGCAGAGAAAAAAACAACAGCAAAACAAAACAGAAACTTAGCACCCTTTTTATCCAGCCCAGGATATAATCTTTGACGGTCAGTCCTCCTATTTATCCACACCTAAGGTCAAAATCAAGAGCAGATGGGACCAATTGTTCCACACAAGAGCGAGCCTCTTAGAAAAAGGTAATTAGCTAAAAGATAAGTACTCTCTTCCACTGTGACCCAAATCAGTTCATTTCCAGTGTGAAGGGACTTCAGCATCTTTGTCACTGCTGTTCGCTCTGCCCAGGATGATTGTCCTCTGGTTCTACCCACTGCTGGGTCCTTCTTAGGCTTCACAGTGGGATCCACCTCCTCAGAGAGACCCTTCCCCAATCATTTTACCTAAAATGAGCCTAAAACAAGGTTCTTCTCTCTCCCAGAATCCTGTGCATTGTCTCTATTGCGCTAATCCCCATCTGTAATTATTTTGTCATGCCATTGATCCCTTGCACATCGTCACCTCCCTCAATAAATCATGATCATCCAGAACCCACAGGGCCTGGCACAATGTGGGCAAGCATTCAGCAAAGTTCTGGACTCTATTAAAAGGTTGTAGTCACCACCAGAAAAGAACATCTGCACGTCTTTTTCCAAGAACGGAGGTCTCCTGTGCTCCAGTTCAGACCCCGCATGTCCCTGTGTCCACACTCTGTCCCCTTGCTGTAGGGAGAAACCCCTGGGCAGAAAGTGTTTCTCCAGGAGCTGAAAAAACACCTGGCAAAGGCTTGTCATTAAAGCAGTCAGTGTGGTACCAAGCAGAGAAAGGCATCCCCAAGAAGAAGGGGGAACCTTCACCCAGGTCTGCTGATAAAGTATTCTCACTGTTCCACTGGGAGCCAAAGAGAGCTTCCTGGAGAATGGGCTTCCCCTGAGGACCCTCTGTTTCTCCCTCCCAGCCAATGGCATTCCCAGCCTTGCATGTTTCAGAGTCTCATGAACTTCAGGTCCAATGAGTAAACACAAGGGAGTAAATACTACGTTTAGCATCTGCAAGTGGGGTTATCATTCCCTCCTAAGCCCGTTTGGACATCAATACATGATACATCAATACAACGCCCTCTCATCGGAGCCTCACAGAGCTCAGACCTTTGGAATTGGGACTTGCTCTTTGGGGATAGATCCTATCACCAGCACCCACTAGCTGACTATTTTCCCCAGTGAGGTTTCATTCTATTTCAGGTGTTTTGCACTTCAAGTGAAAAATTCCTAAAGGAAAGGAGACCGAATTGCACCATAACTTCAGTAGGGATGTCATCTTTTCCTTCCAGAGAGAGGAAGAATTATCCAAACAAGGTGGTGAAAGAGGAGCCCTGCTAAACGCTGCCTCCATATGGAAAATAACAGGGATGCTAAAACTGGGAACAATAGCAATCCCTGCGGCGTGACAAGGACGTGTAGGAGAGGTGGTGAGCAGCGCTGAAATTCCTTCAGGTGTTTGCAGAACTTCTGAGCTAAAGTGAAATCTAAAATTATCACGAAAAACACGAAGTATTTTTAACCCCACATAAATTAACAATGTGCCTATTTCAATTCTATTGCTTTGGGGATGACTAGGGCTGCTGGAAATTTTTTTAAGTAACTTGAGATTTCCAACATGAATTTACTATTTCAGGAATTGTGGAGTTTTGGGGTTCTGGGGTTTTTTTTAACTGCAAGATATCTTTTTATGTTACCAGGAGCGTTATTACCAGCCACTGCCAAAACTTAGTTGAAGTTTCCCATTTTTTATTCTAAACAACTGGATTATTTGTTGGCAATTGTATCTGTTATCTGCCATTTGTGTGGGCAAGATTTCATAATACCTTAATAAGAAATAATAGAAGGAAAATGTGGTTGCCCCTATCATGAGGAACTCCCATTAACATGGTTCAGACAAGTTGGCTTTAAAGTCCTCTAAAATGTTGCTGGCTTTGCAATACAACTCCTTCAAAATAGTCTTTTTCCATAGATAAGTTTTTTAAAAGTAAGATTATAAAAACACAAGCCACTTCAAGAAATTTCCAATTGTTTTGTTAAGTGAAAAGGAATAGTTAAGAAAAAGAGCAGATAGTTTCAGGCAGAAGGAATGAGAATGGGGGTGCGTTGTGGACTGAATGTGTGTTTCCCCCCAAAATCCATATATTGAAGACCTAATGCTCAGAGTTAGGGGCCTTTGGGAGGTGAATAGATTTAGATGAGGTCATGAGGATTTTAAGAATGATAGGATCAGTGTCCTTATAAGAAGAGGGGGGCTTCCCTGGTGGCGCAGTGGTTGAGAATCCGCCTGCCAATGCAGGGGACACGGGTTCGAGCCCCGGTCTGGGAAGATCCCACATGCCGCGGAGCAACTGGGCCCGTGAGCCACAACTACTGAGCCTGCGCATCTGGAGCCTGTGCTCCACAACAAGAGAGGCCACGATAGTGAGAGGCCCGCGCACCGCAATGAAGAGTGGCCCCCGCTCGCCGCAACTAGAGAAAGCCCTCGCACAGAAATGAAGACCCAACACAGCCAAAAATAAAATAAATAAATAAATTAATTAAAAAAAAAAAAGAAAAGGAAGAGAGACCAGAGTTCTTTCTTTATCCCCCAGCGCACAAAGAAGAGGTCACAGCACACAGCCACGTGCCAGCTTTCTGTAAGCCAGGAAGAGAGACCCCAGCAAGAACCGAATCTGCTGGCACCTTGATCTAGGGCTTCCCAGCCTCCAGAACCGTGCGATATAAGCATCTATTGTTTCAGTCCGTGGTATTTTGTTATAGCAGCTGGAGCTGACTAAGACAGGGTGTCTGCTAGGAGAGCAGGAACAGTACTGGAAGGATATTTTAAATGCCCCCTGGAAAGCAATGAACAGCTTCAGCCTTGTCACAGAAACAGAATCAGCACAATAAGACTGTCCCAGGTCATGCCTCCTGGAAACCTCATGTCTCTTTAGGGTAAACAAAGAGAAGCTTTGGTATAAAGTGCTGTCTTACCCCAAAGCTACAGAGGGGCCACGCATCAGCCCTGAGAATGTAATTCTCCACCACCCTCCGCCGACCTCAGAGCAGACTGGGTGGTTCTTGATAATAAGTGGTTAAAACGGCTGTAGCTAGAGTTTTACTGTAGCTTAGAGTCTAGCAACATACAGACACTGTGATAGTTCTAGGTCTTAAGTAAACTATGCAAAACCTAAGTAAAATATTTTATTAATTTAGTTTAAAGGGAAATAAACTGATACAAATCTCTGCCTAGATTATATCTTAATCTATTGATGATGTCTTATATATGATCCCATGGTCCACTGTCTAGACTTAACAGATAATATATTTGCAGAAAAAGAAAACGGGTAACGGTTATTACAGTCGGGAAGGGTAGAATGATTGAGCAGATAGTTAATGCTATCTGTGTATAAAAATTTTATGATATCCAATAGCATCAACTTTAATTCCAAGTTTGGTCTTCTGGCATCAGTAGCTTCCTTCTATAGTTAAATTGTCACAAATACTGTGGAGATGCTGACAAAACCTCAGAAATACACTGTGGTAAATTCTAATTAAACAGTCTCTTAAGCTAAAAGAAACAATTAATATTCTTAAAAAATTATATCAAGCTATCTATTTCATTAAAGCCATATTGAGCCTCTAACTTTTATTTTTAATAGTAATCTTTTATTTATTTATTTATTTATTTATTTATTTATATATTTTTTTGGCTGTGTTGGGTCTTCGTTTCTGTGCGAGGGCTTTCTCTAGTTGCGGCAATTGGGGGCCACTCTTCATCGCGGTGCGCGGGCCTCTCACTATCGCGGCCTCTCTTGTTGCGGAGCACGGGCTCCAGACGCGCAGGCTCAGTAGTTGTGGCTCACGGGCCCAGTTGCTCCGCGGCATGTGGGATCCTCCCAGACCAGGGCTCGAACCCGTGTCCCCTGCATTGGCAGGCGGATTCTCAACCACTGTGCCACCAGGGAAGCCCAAGCCTCTAACTTTTTACCACTTGGTTAAGAGGGTTATCACTATACCAGAAAAAGCCCGTGTCTAAATACTAAGCGTGATGTCGTCAGCTTAGCATTATCAAACCTCCCAGACAACTGAACTTAATCTTCTGCCATTTTGTGTCATGCCCAATTTCAAATTGTCAGAGATTTTTCTAATGCTCTACTCCTACCCTAGATGCAATAAGCTTTCCTATCGTTTATCAAATCTTGAGAGATAGTAACACTAAGAATGCAAAGTGGCTAAAGTGCACTGAGGCAAGATGCTTATTCCTCTTCCATTTATTCCGCAAACGTTTACCTGTTCTAGTGTCCTCACCTGTCTAAAGTTTCCAACATATATATCAAACAGGCACGGTAACTGTCCCTGGTATTTGAGGTATACAGTCTAAGAACTAGCATGTTGGAAAAAGTAGTCCTCTGCAAAGTAATCTAATCTTGTTTTGATGGAGTCTATTTCCTTTCCTATTTACAGTGAAACCTGGTGCCCGATAACACTTCCAAGAGCACACCGTATCATTTCCCTTCCAGAGAATGTGCAATTGCTTCCTACTAGCCAGTAGCTCTAGTCGCTGGGTTAAGATTCATGACTCTCCATAATTCATGGTCCTCCTGCCTCTGCTTTTTTTCTGCCCAGATTTATCTTCCTGTACTTCTCAAAATGAATTCTGAATTCCAGGCAGGCCAACCTTCTCACTGTGTTCCCTGCTTATGCTTGTTCTTGTCGACATTGACCTTACCTCCAATGCCCTTTGCTCCTCCCCACCCACCACGCACATCCCAGGCTTGGGGGCCGGCGAGACCTCGAACTTAAACTCAAGACCTTGAACTCCAGCTCCCTGCTTGGCGGCGGTGGGAACGAAACCAGATCCGATTTCATTGACCTCAGTAAAGGCAACAACATGTGAAGTGTGCCTGGAGAAAAGGGGACCCTCAGTAAACGTCAGCCCCCTCCTTCGCCTCCATTTACCAAAGCCCTAACTCTCCTAACTTTGAACAGACAGAAAGCAATATGTCTTCAGTAATCCTGCCATGACTCGAGATATAGTGAGAATTCCTCTTACGGAATTGTCTTCAGGACTCTGTTAGAAATCCATTCCTCTGCAAGTCATGGATAATCAGATGAACAGATGCTTAATAAGCCACAAGTATATGTTGTTCATGTAACAGGACATCCAGAGGTGCAAAGTCTAGGGCTGGGGGGGGCATTCTGTGATGTTGTCAGGAGCCCACTCCTCTTATCATTTGGCTCAACCATCCTTAGGACGTGGCTTTTGTCCTCAAGGTGCCCTCTTGCTTGTAAACTGGTTGATCCTGCCCCCAGAATCCTGGCCCTAGGCGGGGAGGGGGATACACAGGCATGGAAGAAGGCAAAAGGGCCAAAAACTTTCTCCACCCAAGGCTTTGCCTTTTGAATAGAGAAGAGAACCCTTCCCAAGAACTTCTACCTACACAGTATCAGTGAGGATGGTATTGCCTGCTCACCCGAGCTGCACACAAGAGCCAGGAAATTGAATATTTCAGCTTCCCAGCCTCTGTAGTAAAGGAAGACAAGGGACCGGGGGCTGGACGGATACTGAATGTCAACCTATAATATCTGCCACATCTTCAAAATTAGTTTATAAGCCTGTAAGTTTACCAAAGAATTAGCCCTAAATCTACCCCCAAAACGAATTGCATTAACTGTGGATATTCAGAAGAATGTGTCATGGATTCTACAGGCAATTCCTAAAAGGAAAATGCCAACATGATTTAGACTATAGCAGCAGCATTGGAATAATTATACCATTTCCCAAAGGAATTAGTTTAGAGTGGACAACATTCATTTAGATAGATGATTTCTCATGTCTGGGCTTTAAACAAAGTAGCATGTCACTGTTGAAGGGTATGCTTACTCTTTTATTCCCAAAGGATGTCATACGTGTACACGTGTTCTCCCAGAAAGATAGGAAGCTCTTGGAGGTAGCCTGTGTTTTGTGTCTTTTCTCTACCTCAACTGAGCCCACCCAGGTACACAATAAACTTAGCCGACTCCTTATATGTGATAAGCACTCAATAAATCTTTGCTAAATTGGATGCAGGCCATTCATATGCCATGGGATAGACAAGCTGACCCCTTTTCTATAGATCTGAGTGGGAGACGCTACTGTATTATACCTTTTTCACTTCTCTAGCTATTTGGTCATCAACTTCTTCCATGAAGACAGTAGGGAATGTGTAGAAGTAGAAAGCGCAGCTACATCACACAACTCCAGAGGGCATCATTCACATCGTGGCTAATGCAGCTGTGCCATGTACACCACATGCAGCCCTATGTGACAGCCCTGTGGGGATCCTCCAAGGACAGGGCTTCTGCAGACACTGTCCTTGTTCATTCAACAGCTGACTGATGGCTTAGAAGAAGTGGTCGTCGTCAGACGGTAATTCCAAGGAGTCTGTTGCTATCGCTGATTAAATTCATTTCACATACCGTATAGAAGCAAGTGTTCTTCTGATGACATGTTTAGCCTGTTAAAGCAGGTAAAATTTGCCCTTTCTCACTGTGACATCCAGCATCGTGGAGAGGCCAGACAACACGGCCCAAAGTGCTGCCATGTGATTTGGAGGATGGACTTTGAATGTAGATTTGGATTTCACTCAGGGTCTCAGGAAAGGTAAATGGCACAGGGGACGCCAGCGCACCCCCAGTGAATTTTGACACACACCTAAGACCTCTGCTTTCTCATTTTAGAGAGGCTGAATCGCAGAGGGTCAAGCAGCTCCGGGGAGTCAACTGCAAAACTCTCAGGGCCTTTGCAAGCAAGTCCACATCACAATGGAAGCTCGAAACTGGCCTTGTTGAAAACTATTTACACCACAGAAACCCACAAATGCTTCAGATCAGGGCTCTGTTTTTGGAGCTGGTTGGTCAACATTTATGAACACACCGCTGATCACATATAAAATAGAAAAGAGGCTGCAGCCTCTGAGTTATGTGGCCAGACCCCACCCAGGTCACCATCAGGAAACCTGGGGTCTCCCAGAAGGCCTGTGCTAAGAGAAAATCACCAAACTCTAGGAAAAAGGGTCAGAGAGCAAGTAAGTATTGAGCATTGACAGATGTTCTACTCAGTGCTACATCCCACATGGATAAAATAGGAAGGTTAAAACTAATCCCCTGGCATTTGAAGAGTCCTCAACTGACTCTCAAAGTCTACTAACATCCATAACAGTGGACACTCAGTCCTCACAGTGTGCCAGCTCTCCACACGTCACCTACTCCTCACAACCCTACGACGTTGGTCTTATATAATAGCCTCATTTTATAGACGAGAAAACAGAGGCTCAGAGTGGAGGAACACCTCTCTCCAGCAGACACAGAAAGTGGGCAAAGCCAGGATCAGCCCCAAGTAGGCAGACCCCCGGTGACAACACCCACAGAACAAGACCACAACAGAGTGAGGGCCAGCAGTGGCAGAGACTTCCATGCCAGGGCCACCAGCGGGAGATCACCGAGGGCAGACAGGCGGGGACTCGAGGGGAGGGGCGGGAGATGTGGGTGGTTTTGCGGCGGGGATGGAGGAGAAGAAAGTGCGGAGCTGGACTTACCCCAGGCCTGTGATCCGGCCTTGGCTAGAGCAAAAGTTGTCCCTAGCCCAGCGACATCACAGAGGTCTGCTCCAAACAAGCCTTCCAAAGCACACGGAACTTATCTCCCCAAGAGACTGCCTGAGGAACTAGCTCATTAGCACTGGATGAAGGTCTATGCGCATCCAATCGTATCACTACGGAACTTCCTCTTTCTTAGAAAGGAACTCATTCCTCCAAATCCTCGTTCCCCATCATGGACACTGGACTAAACTTCTGTATTTTCAGTGCGCCAAACACATTTTATTGAGCTAATTACTGAAACTCTGATGGTGGCGATTACGCTTTGCATTCGTGTCATGGCTTAAGGGAATCTGATGATGCTGGAACCTGTGTAAAACTCCAGGCTGCCGTATCTAACGACAGATTAGGTATTAATCAATGCTTTTGTCTCTTCAGTGACTCCGACATCTCATTCATCAATGATTATCCATCTTTAACTCTTTCAAGGCATGATGTCCTACCTGCCAAGGTTCTGGGGGCTGTTTTCTTAGCACTATGGCGTGTTTCCTACCTGAGCTCCAGCACAGCAAAGTTTATGACATGGAACGGAACAATCTGTGAGCCAAGTTCTATCCTCTGAGGCCGTCATGAGCGCCACACAGAAAAGTTTTATTGACACAGTCCCCAAGGCAGCTGTCGTGCTGTCCCCAACCAAATGCCAGCGCGAACAAGGGCACCCCCGGAATCTGCAGAGGCTCAGTGGACGCGAGAGGAGAGAAGAGGTATAGCTGTGAGCCTGTGAGGGCTGCGGGCAGACGGACAGGAGGGGCTTTCTCAGGCTCCTTTTCTGCCTCGGAGAGCAAGGGATTTGGAGAGCTATTCCATGAGCTCATTTGGGAAATGTTTCTGGACTCAACTCCACTGAGGCACTAAGTTAGAACAAAGTCTTCCTTGGTTTTGACTTATTAAAGGAACCACAGGTTAATAAGATCAAAGATACTGACCAAAATGTAAGTTCAAAACGTCTCATTGAAGCATTTTTTAATAGTAATGAATATTTAGAAACAGTGTCAATGGCAA